>NC_090936.1:841144866-841447896 GCF_040938575.1 Ambystoma mexicanum
TATCTTGGTTATCCCTCCGAGATGTCCATAATGGTTTACGTGATCTTCAAATGACCAATACATGTATTCGCATGTTCCTCCAGGAGTACAGTACACCCATCTTCCTATGTAGCTCCTAGGGTTCCTTGGGTTCTCGATCTTCACTGATGGTGGGTCTAGATGATTGGCGATGATTTGGGTGCGCAACTTCTCCCTTTCGTGTATTATCACACCTGTGTGCTGGCCGTCATCTGCTGGCATCAAGGGGTGCATTCCCACCATTTCCAGCAACTCATCAGTTGAGCGCGCCTTCCGGGCTTTCCAAAATCTAATTATTATCAGTGCAGCTCCAGCCAAAATAGCACATCCCACTATTATTTTCAGTCCATCTGACAGCCAAGATGGCATCCATGACCATAATAGTGAAAACCAGCTTTTATCCTTGTTTACGCCGTTACTTTCGTCCATCATTTTGGAGTGCATCTGGGCCAATTGTGAAACTGCTTCTGTTAGTGTACCATTGTCGGCATCGTTGGCAGGTATGAACGTGCAGCATGATTGTCCTATCTTTGCACAAACTCCTCCTTCCATTGCTGTGAGAAGGTCCAATACATATCTGTTCTGTAGTGCTACCATCCTTACAGCTCGCAGCTCCTCTTTAATTGCGTTAAACCCATTTACTGTCGAATTTATGGTCATCATTAGTTCCCATCTGGTTATTTGCAGCCATTTTGCGTTTGCGTATGCCTGCAGTCCCGGATGTATTATTGAGGAGAAGAACATTGCTGCTCTGCTGAATAGTCTGTGTTCTGGCGGTATTGAGGTTAGTTCCGTTTCCGACCTTCCCCACAGATAATTTCCTGTTAATGGCTCTCCTTGTCTTTTTCTCCTGTTTAGGACAGTATCATTGCTGTTGGTCCTGTTTTCTTGCTCCTTCTGGAGTGGTGCAGATCTCTTTCTTCTCCTGTCTCCTTCATCCATTTTCGGAAATTTCGCCACATCGACATGCTTCTTAGGTACCACTAGTGATGGTACATTGACGTGTACCATTGTGCACACACCACTCCACAGGGGAGGCAGTGTATGATATGCCTTTTCTCCGCAGGCCCAATAATGGTCCATTATTACTGCTGTTCCCGCTCCCCCCTCAGGTAACTCCATCACACTTGCACAATTGGTGTTATATCCCACGTCCACCTCTCCTTTATGCTGGTAACATACTTTGGGCGCAGTCAATGGTAATATAGTTATCGGGTCTTCATCTTCTTCTACCCACGTGAGCATTGGTACGTACTTGATCCATGTCGTCCAACATCGATGATTGTGTGTCTCGATGGTTGAGATAGTTTCTTTTGTTACCATGTTGCTGCCAACCACTCCTATCTCCCAGCTGGTACCCAGGAACACCTTTCCTGTTATCGTCAGTAATGGCCTCTCCCAGCATCCTTGTTTACCCGGAACTTCCGTGGCGTACCAATCACATGGTAGATACTGCAGTGTTACCTTCTTTGTTTCTCCTTTTTCAGGGCCACTTGTTATGTATCTGAATGCTTCAGCATGTAAACTGGTCTTGTGATAACTCAGATAGGTCTTGAGGAAGTTGTTTTCATATGGGTATGAGTCTCGTGTTTTCCATGTCATGTGCACTACTGTTCCTTGGAATCTTCCTTTCGTTTGGAACAGGGCCAAATATATTATGCACTGTGCTGTTTTTTCATCTATTTCTGTGGCAACAAATGTTCGTGAAGCGCTCATGGCGTATGGTATTAATGAGCAAACGTAACAGCTATCCTCAGTTGTCTGCTTACCAATGCGGGTCATGTGCTGGTACCATATGTTGTTTGTGACGTGTGCTGAATCTTGTACATAATTATCAATACCTTTATTGTCTGAGTATGTGCTGCGTTTAACTTTATTTCGCTTTTGTTCATTGTTACTGTTACCACCTGACGTAACACCTGTTGCAGCAGGGAGGTGGGGTACATTAGGTTTGGGTGCAGCAAAAAAACTCATAGCATAGCTGTACTGCCATACAGAGGCAGCCAAAACTCCGGTGATCATAAAAATCCCTATTATTTTTATTACATATGCTAACCTCACCGACATTTTTGCTCTTACCTTGCTGCAGTCCTGGCAGCGTATTCTTGCGACGTTAAAGTTGCCCGCCTAAAAATTCTCAAAAAGTGCTTGTTATTAAATGTTAGTTTTGTTTCATTAAGCTCTCCCTATCAAATAGTCATTCAGTGCCCAGGTGAAGAGTTGCTCCCACGCTACTCTAAGTGATCGGTCTCTCAAGACCGGCAAGTATGGGCGGAGGTGGGGCATGTAATTTTCTATGGCCAGGAGGAAGGCCGTGTAGTATACACGTACCCTTTTCTTTTTTAAGTATGTTGGCCTTTTTATTTCGTATACAAATTGGTGTGACAATTCTTCTGGGTAACTATCGTCTGGCAGCACCATCTACGCCTGCACACTGAATTTGTTAGATAACTTTTCTTAACAATACAATATTACGCAGCTCCTGTATGTGCGAGAGAAAAAGAGAACATTCACGTGTTTACATGTGTATTGGTGCAAGCGAAGTCCTTAGTTTTTATTACAATTGTATTTAGTAGTCAATGGGGGGGGGGTTTGCTCAGATGGCGGGAGCAGTTTTACTCTTTGAACGTGTGACCATGGGGTGGGCAGTGTGGTGATCGCCCCCTTCTTCGTCCGTTATTCTCTCCGAGGGAACAATTGGGTCGTTGTCTGTGGTTGTGTTTTCTTCCGCTGCCGGGGATGTTGTTGGCGTTTTTCCAATGGACCTGTCGTTGGCGCTGGGGCGGGTCTGCAGTTTGTAGATTTTTACATCATGCAGGTGGTTCCACGCACGCTTATCCTTTAGTTTTACTGCTCTTGTTGATACGTCCTCTACTAAATGGGGGCCAGTGAACCTCTGCTGGTTCCACCTTCTATTAAAATTTCGAAGTAGTACGTGGTCACCTTTGGCAAGTTGGCACAAGTTCTCCTTTTCCAATTCTGTATTTTCGTCTATTTCTTGGTTGCTGGTGGACCCGCCCCGTGTGCGCTCGAGCTGTTGAGACACAAACACAACGCTAGTAATCAAAGAAGACACATATTGATACATTTCATCACCTAACACATTCGCAGAACTTTCTTGGTCGGTGAATGCCCTTGACGTTGGTGTTAGGGGAAGGCGCATTTGGCGTCCAGTAACCACCTCGTGTGGGGTGAGGTGGTGGTCGGACCCTGGCCTGTTTCTAAGTTCGAACAGTGCTAACGGAAGGCAATACAACCAACTTTTCTTTGTTGTTTGCTGTATTTTAGCAATTGCCTCCTTCAATAGGCCATTCAGGCGTTCACATACACCATTGGCCTGTGGGTGGTACGCACATGCAAATTTGTGTTTAATGTTCAGTAGGGATGTGATATGCTGGAACATTTCATTTGCGAAATGGGGTCCGTTGTCTGATCTTAACACCTCGCACACTCCCCACCTGGGGAATACCTCCCTTACTATAAATTTGGCTGCTCTAAACGCATCAGGGTGTGAACAGGGCCCTGCTTCGATCCACCTAGAAAATGGGCATACTACTACTATCATGTATCTATTGCCTTGACAAATGTTGATCATATCAACATAGTCAATGTGGAGGTGCCGAAAAGGTCCTTCTGGTCGGGGTATGGTACCTCTTATCACCTTTAAAGTATGACCGGCCGTGAACTGTTGACATGTAAGGCAATTGCTGATAAAATTTGACACATGGGATGTTAACTCGGGACAAAACCAATCTTCTCTAATTCGTGCTGCTATTATTTCTTTGCCTGTATGGGCAGGGTGATGTAATTGGTTCAAGGCGGTATTTAACAATGCCAATGGTATTACAACTTTCCCAGTGCCACCCTGGCGCCATAGTGCGTCGGTTGGTGACATTGTGCATCCTCTTTTCACCCATACTTCTTTTTCGGCCATTGGTGCAGCCGCTTGTAACTCCATAATCTGGGTGGCTGGGAGATGGGTGTACCCTTCTTTTATTAACATCTCCCTCGCTATTCCCCTCCCTCTCCCTCTCTGTGAGTCTGTGGGGTTCCATATCTCACCAAAATATGCAGCATATTTTGCATGTGCGTCTGCTGCTGCATTTCCTTTTGATATATAGTCTTCTCCATTGGTGTGTGCTGTGCATTTTACTAGGGCTAGTTCTTGGGGATCGTTTATTACTTCAATTAGTTCAGCCAACAAGAGGGCATGTTGTACTGGAGTGCCGTCAGCTCTCCTAAACCCTCTTCTTCTCCACTTTGATAGCCCTGAATGGACAGTGGATGTAACATATGCACTGTCGGAATATATAGTAACTTTTTTATCAAAACTTTCCTTTAGTGCCAATATGAGTGCAACCAGTTCCGCCGCTTGAGCAGAGTAATGCTGTGGTAATTGTACACACTTAATAGCCACACACACTGGCGCTTCCATCATTTGTACTACTGCTGCCCCAGTCCTCCTTATCCCGTCTCCTTGATCAATAGTTGATGACCCATCAATAAACAAAAGCTCACCTCCCTCTAGTGCGTTTTCTTCAACTTTCCTAGTACATGAGTACATCTCAGTTACTTGGGTGCAGTCGTGGGCGTAATCTCCCTCTTCAATTACTTCTGCTAGGAACCTTGCAGGGTTAACCGTGCTACATCTAACAATTGCCAGTTCAGCTTTGGACAAAATAATCTCATAACCTGTTGCCCTCTGTGTCGTCAGTGTGGACTTAGGTTTATTCAATATCGCAAATAGTGCATGTTCTACAAATAGTGTAGTTGGACACCCCATAGTTATTGATGATGCTTTTTCTACTGCAAATGCAGCTGCAGCAAGACCTTGTTCGCAAGAGAATTGTCCTAACATTATTGGATCTAAGTGACCGCTGTAAAATGCTACTGGTTTATAGCCCATGCTAGTCTTTTGGGCCAATACTGCTTTCATTACTGCTGAGTCGCAATGTGAAAATATAAAAAATCGTCGCTCATAGTCTGGGGATGCTAGTACTGGAGCAGTTGATATTGCTTCTTTTAATTCATCAAATGCCTCCTTCATTTCCATAGTCCATCCCAACTTTTTCTCCCCTTTATTTGCTTCCTTCAAACCCTCAAGCAGGGGTCCTATGTAAGAGCTGTAATCAAATACCCATGCTCTACAGTAGTTGCACAGTCCCAGAAATTGCTGCAGTTCTCTTACAGTCTGTGGCACGGGAGTGCCTGATATTGCCTGTGCTCTTTGTGGTGCAATCCTTCTTCCATATTGTGATATCAGTTGGCCAATGTAAAGTACCTGTTCCTGACAGTATTGTATCTTTTCCATGTCTACCTTGTACCCCTTTTCAGCCAATATCGTCAACATTTTTAATGAGTCCTCTCTACATTTATCTTCATTTGTACTGCAAATTATTATGTCATCCACATACTGTAACACTGTGCTTTCCAACTCAACGTTACCCAAATCCATCTGTATTACCCTATTGAAAATTGAAGGTGATTCACAATATCCCTGTGGTAATCTGGTATGTTTCCACTTCCTATTTCGGTAAGTGAAGCTTGTCAAGTCTTGTGAGTCTGGGTGTAATGGTATTGAGAAAAAAGCATTTTTAAGGTCAATCACTGTAAACCGTGATGCTTCTGCTGGAATGCCACACAAAATTGTGGCCGGGTTTGCTGTTACTGGATACTCTGCTTCTACTATGTTGTTCAACGGTCTGAGGTCCTGTATGAACCGCCAAGACCCTCCTTTAGCCTTGCGCACCGGGTACACAGCTGTGTTGCATGGGGATTCTGAGGGGACCAATATGCCATTGTTTATAAGGGCTGTTATGGTTTCGTATATGCCCTCATCTGCCTCTCTTGACAATGGGTATTGTTTCACTCTTGGTAGTATGGCACCCTTTTTTAATTTTATCCTTACACCCCCTATGCTTTTAATGCATCCTACATCATAAGGGCTAATAGTCCATAATGATTTTGGCACCTTTGACATATCTTCTTTAAAAAATGGGACTGGTGTGCCAGCGGGTGCCTCAAGTGCCATTGCAATTTTCTGTGCCACTTGTTTGTGAGCCACTGTTAGCCACATTTCTACACTCATCATGAACACCATTTCATTTTCCTCCTTTTCTTCTGAAAACAACTCTTCATCTGACACCTGGGTCAGCCTACATCCTTCTGCTAGTGCTATCACCGCCCTCCATGCTCTCCCTTCTTTATCTTGGGCGTGCACAGCAACATAATCAGCTGTTGCAATAATGCTCTCAATGTCCACTGCAATGACCTTCCCTTCCAGTTCATTAGCTGGTGTTTCTGGTCGGAATAGATAGGCTGCTGGTCTCCTCCATATTTTCCCTCCTATCCCTGGCATCCATGCAAATGCCATGTCTGTTCCGTACTGGAATAGCTCGCCGTCTACCGGCTCCGCCCTGATCGCTATCTGTCCACAGTATGCTTGCAAAATCTGTCGTGCTGCAAGCATGTTAATCCCTGGAGTAGAGCAAATTATGCCATCCTCTGTAAAGGAGATCGTCATATTTAATCTGTTCATTATGTCCCTCCCCAGTATGTTTACTGGTGAGGCACTATAATACAAAAGTGGTACTGACAGATCGTAATCTCCAATAGATAGCGGAACGTTATCAGTAAATGGAACCAACCCTTTAGCCCCAGAAAACCCTTGTGTGTTCATGGCTTCGCCTGACATCTTAAACTTACCTTCCCTTATGCAAGACCGGGTTGCCCCGGTGTCAACAAGGAATGATAATTTTTTGTCACCTATCGTTACCTCTATGCGTGGCTCCTCCGCACTATTAGGTGTTACTGACAGGATGGGACACACCAAGGCCGTCTGTGGGCTGTCCTATTGGGGGTACAATGACTGGCCATTCCCTGTGTAAGGGTTGTGCCCCAACACCGTCACCCCACCCAATTGCGTTCGTTCAGGTTGTGGTGGTGGTTGTATTAACGCTGCACCAGTTACTTGTGGCAGGTATTGTTTTATTTGTTGTTGTGGTAGGGAATAGTGTTGGTCACTCCCTTGTGGTGACATCTGCTGTGGTTGTATGCCCTGCTGTTCTTGTGATGTCCTATGTTGTGCTTGTTCGTTCCATGCTGGTGTTCCTGGCCTGACCCTGCATGTACGTGACATGTGTCCTAATAGTCCGCAGCTCCAACACACGGGTGGTTCCCTGTTTTGCCATGGGAAGTTCCCTGTGTTGTCCTGGTATACTGGTTGCCCTGTCTGGTAGTTATTTCTGAGTCCCCCAGCCTGTTGTTGGGTATTATATCCGTATCCTCTTCCCCTCATAAACCCTCCTCTCCCTCTATTATAATTATAATACCCAGCTCCTTGCATTGGGTACCCTCCTCCCATGTTCTGTGCGTGTGATTGCAGAGGCAGCACTTGCTCTATTACCTCTTGTGGAGGCGCTATTTGAGCTGGATTTTGTGCAGCCACTACTTGCGTTGGGCTTTGGGCCATTGGTGTTGGCGCAGTTATTAGTGCCCCTTCCATGGTATATTTAGTAAGTTTTTTCTGTACTAATTTGGCCTCTTCTGTTTTCCTGTCCTCTTCCTTTTGTTTCATTTTTCCTTGCCATGTTCTACAGTGATGTACTATAGTCAGTTGTATTTCCGGCCATGGTTTTGCTTCCATCCCCACTACTTTCTTTAATTGTCTCTGAACTCCTTCTGGGAGCCCTTGTACTAGTATATGATAAAATATGGCTGGTGTTTTGTCCCATTGTTCTCTAGTTTCCATGCGCCACTTCTCTTGAATATCCTGGATATAATCAACAGGATCCTCGTTCTCACCCATCTTACGGGAAGTAATGGCTCCTATGTCTGATGTGTCTGGGTACTGCACTCTTAGTGCCTGCCATAGCGCATGTCTGCAGTTTGCAAATGGTGCTCCATCATGCGATGTGTTTGTTATTGTTACCCCATGGAATCCCGCTCTTTTCCAAATGTCATCCGCTCTATCCCCTAATATTGATATTAACAGGCCCTTAACATCTCCCACTGCTAGTTTCTGTCCTGCGGTGTGTTTTTCCATTTCATATATCCATTTACCCGCACCTCCACTTAATGATGGGAGCCTACATTTTATGTTTTCCTTATCCGTATGTTTCCAAGGTACATATTGTGGTCTAACCCCTCCTCTCTCCAGCAGTGGCATTACATTCTGTCTTGTGTCATCCTTTATGCTCCATGATGTTAACTCTTCACACCCCTCCTCTTCCCCCATTCCTTTTACTACTTCAAATCCTTCCTTACTACCTCTTCTCCTACCTCCCTCTTCTTCCTTTCCCCTTTTTTCATCCTTTCCTGTGTTCAATATTGGCACGTCTGTTTGCCTGTCTTGCCTGCGACTAGGGAGGTCCCTAAGCCGACATGCATAAGGTGTAACTTCGTCCATGAAGGGTGCGAGCTTTATTCTGTGCAGAGAGCGTGCAGTTGTTGAACATGTGGGGTGTGGCGTTAGAGAGCGTGATGGTGATGTGGGTGGCGTGTGTTGGTTGGTGAGCGTCGGTGGCGTGTGTTCGTTAGTTTGTGTTTCTCCCATTCTTTTCACTTCCTCCTTACTTCTCTCCAGCTCCTCCCATCTTCTACTCACCCATGGCGAATCTATGTTTGTTCTAGTGAGGTATAGCTTATCTAAGCTTTCCCTTTCACTCTTCCTTCCATCCTCACTACAAAAATCATTCATAAATTGCGCCCCCCACTCTGCCTTTTTTCCTTTTATTGTTACAGTTTTTAAGTCTATTAGGTCTCCCTCTTCCTTTCCGTTGTTACCACCTGTTCCCCTTAGTGCTGACGTTGTTGCTACCTCTCTATTTTTATATACTTCTCCCCATCTTTCACTCTCCCTCTTACTCTCCTCTCTCTCCCCTTCACTCCTCTCCTCCATCTCCCTACTATTTTCCTCTCTTTTCCTTTTTAATTCCTCCATTACTTCGTTGCTCATCTGTTCCAATATCCTTTCATCCTCTCTCCTCCTTTCCCATTTCACCCTTTCTCTTTCTACTATACTCTCTATTACCTTCCCCTCTTCATATTTTTTAGCTGTCTCTGATATTATCCTCCTCCTCCATATTTCCATTTCCTTTTCATTTTCTTCTTCTTCCTTCTTCTTCTCCCTCATCACTACTCTTGATACCCTTTCTGCTGCTGCTTTTACCCTTACAGCTTCCCTCTTTCTCTCCTCACTTTGCTCCCTTAATTTTTCCAATTCGTCCTTATCTTCTTTCCTTTTCCTCACTCTCTCTCTTTCCTCCCCCTCAAGTTGTTTTATCAGTTCATTCTGCTCATCCCTTAGTTTAGCTAATCTTTCCTCCAAAATCTCTTCCTTCTGCCGTAGCAGCTCCTCTCCCCTCATTTCACTCTCTCTTTCACTATCCTCGTTTGTTCTCTTTACCGCCTCCCTTTCCTCTCCAGTTAGTGATCCTCGTAATTTCAACAATATCTGTGCAGCTACCCACTCATCGTTTCCTATCTCTACAGTCTGCTCTTCTCTCCTCCCGTCCCCCATTGGTATCTTTCCATGAGCCACATATGGTGGAGGGCTGTATGCCGGGTTTGAGTATCCTTCAGCCGCCCTTAACTGTCCTTTTATTTCTCCTAATTCTCTTAAAGGGTACAACCCTCCCCCCTCTGTTTTCACTCCCGGTGTTAAGGGTATCTCATTGCTCGGTTCCTGTTTTATGTCAGCTAATTTATCAACCTTTCCTCCACCCAGTTTTTCATTCCCCATATTCTTTGTTCCTTCACTCTCCTTTTCCCCATCCGTTCCTTCTTTCTTAATCTCCTTTTCTTCCGGTGTTTCCCCCATAGTGAACATTCCATTTGGTCCTGGTCTAGACCCCTGGAACATCCTCCATAAGTTAAACACCTCCACATGGTTTGCCAACTTCTTCCCCTTGTATGTATTGTGCAGATGGTTTAATAGTGAATGTTGGGCATATGGGTCAAAGCTACCATTAGGCGGCCATGGTGTCAACATTTTGTTGTCCGTCCCCTGGGTCCACTCTATGCTGTACTTAATTAACTTCTCCCTATGTGGTGGCAGTGTGGTGCATATATGTTGTAGTGGGGTAGTGAGGGTATTCCCCCACCCTCCCAACCCTCTCCCGTATGACATACTAGCGCACCCTTTCTTACCCTTCCCCTTGCTACCAGTTTGCAACATACAACCTTTTATTGCTTACCTTGCCCCGCAAGTGTGGGGACTTACGACAATCCTTTGACAAATTATGCAATGATAATAATCACAAAAAAAAAAAATTATAAAACAAATATATTTATGATGTTATATTATATTCCTTCCCCTACGGCCCCCTGCGGCCGAAGCGCACGCAGCCCCCTTCAGCTGCGTACCCCTTACGACGATCTTACACAGTCGTCCTTTTTCCCCGTTCTCCTCCCACCTTTACACTTGCCGTGGCCGGCGTTCTCCGTGCGCAGCCACGCCCCCTTCCCCTTCTCCTCTTTGATCCACTCGTTTATCGTTTATCTCCGTGTCCGCTCCTTTATCATGTTTCTCTTCCCCACCAATGTCAAACCCAAAGCTTCTTGTGTTCACGATATCTTACTAAATCCCTACTGGTGACGTCACCTATTTCTTCGAACTACTGGTATATTCGTGTTATGTTCTTTAAATTCAAAATACACTTGCAATCTACCCCGCTAACCCTACAGCTGTCTTCCTGTCTCTCCTGGAACAAGGTAATCTCATCAATACTATAACCGGACTGCGCACGCTGCGTCGCCTCGCGTGTGATACGCCCCTCAACAGGAGGGCTTAACCAGCCAATTATCTTCCGTTTTGGGCAACTACGTAACTAGCCACCGCCCACAGGGAAACGTCATCTACCTATCGAGTTTCTTGCTCGAACAATAGGGAACCTCATCTACCTATCGAGTTTCTTGCTCGAACAATAGGGAACCTCATCTACTCATTGAATGATAAATGTCAAATCGTAGGAAACCACACACACCCACCCTCACACGTAGTCGCGATTTAGGCCAATCAGTGTCTTTCGAGCGGCTGCACGTGATGTTTTCGTGCCCCGCCCCCCTCTTTCGCGTAACGTTAGCTTTTTGTTGCGAGCGTCTGCACGTGTTGTTCTCGTGCCCTGCCCCCCTCTTTCGCGTAACGTTAGCCGCCTTCTCTCGCACTCAATTCACTACCATTCATTCCATTATCATCACTCAATTAAACCTTCACCCCACCTTTTTACAATACCTCCCTCCTCCCTTATTTACTTCCGCCCCCTCCCTCACAATTTCGCATTGCTTGTTGTGCGTGTCATGCTCACCAAGTTCCCTCGATGCAGGGCCGCTCGACTGCGTGCACCCCTCCAAGCGGCTCGCCACCTCCCCTCGTCTGGACCACGTCTGGACACTCGCCGACCGCGGGCGGGATACTTCTCAACCGGCTCCCGAGGGCCAATATCCGGATTGCGCTGTCCGGTCCTCTCGCAGCTCCGCGATGGTCCTGTAGTCCTCAGAAGGGGGCAACGGCAGAGGGGGCCGCGCCGCCGGGCCTCCCCGCAACGGGAGTGCCTGGAAAAATAAAAAATAAAAGTCGATCTTAAACAGATCTCAGCAGTGCCTCCAACTTGTCGGGGGGGATTCTGCCGGGGTCGGCCGGGCCGTCCGCAGACCTCCGGGCAGGGAGGCCCCAACTCCTCCCGTGTATATCTCGGATCGAGACAGAGTATGAGGCACACACAAGGAGCAAGGCAACTTCTGTCGTTTATTATGCAAACGGCAGGGATGGGTCAAGGAGCGTACGCGTTCGTCCTGACACACACACAATAGTGGGGCTCGCAGGCCCTTTTTACTACATTATGACGCGCTACTTGCGTCATTCCAAAAAGTTACCAAAA
Source organism: Ambystoma mexicanum (assembly GCF_040938575.1). Taxonomy (NCBI): domain Eukaryota; kingdom Metazoa; phylum Chordata; class Amphibia; order Caudata; family Ambystomatidae; genus Ambystoma; species Ambystoma mexicanum. Next base: position 841,156,764 of record NC_090936.1, read on the forward strand.
GAACCTATCGCCACTCTTGATTGGTTGCTCGAGTGGTGGGGTTAGTATAGTACGCCTATAGAGAATGATATTAGTGGTTAAGGTGTAGTCAGGTGGTATATCTGGGTTGTCCCTACAATTAGATACATAAGAATTGTTACATGAAGACCCCTGAGGATTGGCTAACGTTACTGACGTCTGAGATAAGAACCTCATGTTCTGATTGGTGCATCCGTGAGCTCCCCAGCCTGGGACCACCGTTGTTCCCAGCACACGGTGCACCTGTGGTTGCAACAGTGTTTCAGTATGGGTACGTGCAGGCAATGTGAGGATTTATTCATAGGTGGGAGACTGACCGTTCCCACTGTAGCAGGTGTCCATTGAGCCTTTCAAGTGTGTCGGCCTGCGTCTCGTAGCGAGGTACCCAGACGCCTTTTCTCTCCTGGGTTTTGGCATCTCGTCAGGTTCGGCTTGGTCACGTGGGGAGGGACCGTGTTTGAGGCATAATTCTGCACAATTAATATTGTTTTTCCACTGTATGTCTGGTTTAATTTGCAGATATGATTTTAACATTGGTACGTGGAGTGCGAGGTTGCAACATCGTGCCTTTGAAGATTTGTTTCTTGACTGTGGGTTTGCAACATTACGACCTTGGCTGGTTGCTCCACTGGGTTCTTTCTGCAGGCTCAGCAACCTGACTTTTGCTTTGTTAATGTCCACGGGAACTCTTGCTTGGGGCCTACTTGGGCCTGGTGCACGAGTAATCCATTTAGTGCATGGATGCTTTAGGTTATAGTGGCATACAGTTTCATGGCCAGTATCGTGTTTCCATTATATCTCTCATGATGGTAACGGGTTTCAAGAGAAGCGTGAGCAAGCGTTATAAATGAGCTCATGGTGCGTCTTGCGTTTCTGCATTCTGAAAGCCTATGTAAAAATAATAAAGATGCACGTCCGTGAATAAGCCTGTCGCCTACGTCAGAGCACTGAGTATGTTCTTCGTGTAGATTGGTGTGGAAATGTTCAGCGTGTATAATAGTTCAGCGGTGCTTCCCGTTATCTAGGTCGTCATGGCATCTCTAACGATGTGTAGATTTCAGTCTAGTTGGTCCGTGCCGCAGGTGTCGGCATGGCCAGTGCGGGCTGTTGGGCAGGCAGATGGACACATCCGTATGTTTCTGTACCAGGGTATTTGGTCATCTGGTAAATGGGCAAACTCTTCTCGTGGCGGGTGTCTGGGCCGCGACCCTCTAGGCCAAGCGCGAGAGGTGAAGGACGGGAGTCTGGTTTTCCATTCTCCCACTTCAAGACCTAACAGCGTAGGACTACAGCAACGCCCAGGCTGAGGAACCGTGACTTATCCAAGCAACAAGAAGAGCGTCTTCGCCCAAATTCGAGTCGGCGGCAGCATCTTGAAGTAAGTCACGCTCCGGCAGCAAAAGCCTAAAGCCACGCAGGAGAAACGAGTCGGCGCAGGACGGACATAGAAACAGCCGGGTTTTAAAATTGTTTGTTGGACTAGGGGGGGTTATTAATTAACAGTCGCTCAGATACCACAGCGAGTAGCTTGCTCGCTCTACAGAGCCTGCCAACATAGCTTTGAGTCCCGGCGGTGTCAAAAAATCAGCCGCTCGCACATGTGCTTATCAGCAGCCCAAGGTTGGAACAAGCGTCAGCCAGTCGAATAGCTCAGCTAGTAGAGTTCCCGCTCTGACGTTTCATGCTGAGAGAGCTGACTACGGTTCAAACCCCGGCAGGGGTCGATAAATAAGCAGCACACATCATTGGTATTCATAAGCATTTGTTCAGATTTAAATTTTTGGGCAATATAACATTCGAGTCACGCCAATCACGGTTCTTGCGACCCACGCCCTCTCAATTTGGTTGTTATTAACAAAGAGCGTTTCAAAAGCAATTTTTCTGATTTTGTCATTTCATAGCACATGTGAAATGCAAAGTTACAGTAGTCGGTGGCCAAGATAACGCAAGAGTCACGGCAATCACGGGTTTCATCCCCCCTTTTGAACAGGCTCTTAAGAGCAACCCTGTTTTAACTACAGTAAATCACAGGAGCAGCGCTCAAATACAAAACTGTTAATATACTGGCACAAGACAAAGCACAGTACCAACTACATTTCCTCAAAAATATGGGGAAAACAGAGGGCTACAAAACACAGAGAGCAGTACCCCAAAAACGGGGCACAGAGAACATTACCCCAATTACGGGGGACACAGATTGCTTAAAAAAAACAACAGTATCCCAGCACGGGGAACTAAAGTATTTTTGTCATAATCAGCAAAGCAATTTTTTCTATCCAATAGGAAGATGGCGCCAAAAGGAAACCACAGGCACCGAAAGACACAACAAAGAAGATAATATCCCCACTATTCCAGGCGGCAGCAGAGGCAGCAAAAGTCTATGGTTGGGCCTGGGTACTAGAAAATATGTACGGGATGCCAAAGGGAAGTCCAGCACAGCCAACAAGCGAGGAAGACATCTCCCCAGCACCGGCACAGAAGAGCAGATCAGCAGATTACAGCGCAGGACGTAAAATGAATAGAAATTTGTCCGCATTATGTGAAAGCATTAAGGTCATGCAACAAAGTATAGCAGAGTTAAGGGGCAAACAAATAAATTCAGCAGAGGTGAGTGAGGCGCAGGACAGCCCACTTGAACCCACAATAATAGTAGAAAACCTCACACCCACAGGGTTAACAGGCACGGGAGGAGGCAGAGCGGTACCTGATGGGGCACAGGGGCCTTTACAAGCATGGGCTAATCCCATTAATAACATAGCAGACCCAGTTGGCGTAGGCAGCAACATCAATGGGGACATCATAACACTCAGCACTGCGCAGGTAGAGCTGAGATTCAAGAATTTTGAGACAGAGATACTCAATAGATATAAAAAAATCTTTAGCATGGAACATAGACATAACGATTAAGGAAGCTATCTGGCAAAAATAATTTATAGAGATTTTCTCACTAATTGAAGCCCAACGCAAAGGCAGAGATGCATTCCGGGACCCCAAAAAGATAGAGGAGAAGGCCATAGCAAGAAATGCACAGGTGGAACAAAACTGGGACAATTGGTTTAAGTCGTTCGCCGTCCTCGCAAGCATCTACCAGGAAAAATTTCCACGGGATGGTATAAAGTTATGGGCATATGCGAATAAAATAAGAGAGGTAAAAACAACACACAGGGGAAAGATTTGGTTAGCATATGACATAAGATTCAGAAGAAGTATGACTGAAAGAACAGCAATAGAATGGGACGAAGTCCAGAACGACCTCCACATAATGAACTGGGAACTAATATCCGAGGAGGAGGTGACACAACCCACGGGCAGAAACACTAGAAACACCCAGTCACAATCCAACAGTCGAGGGCAAGATAACAAGTGGCATAAAAAGAACGAGCAGCCCTTTTGGAAGAATCAACCATGGGCGGCTAAGTCAAATGCCCACGGTCAGAATAAAAGCAACCACCTCTCAAAAACCAACATACCATGCAGGAATTATGGGAAGAACCAGTGTACATGGGGGAAGGAGTGTTGGTACAAACACACCTGCACCAACTGTGGGGGCGAGCACCCCACAAGTAACTGCAACCGACTCCCGTCAAAAAATTCTAAGAAAGAGGAACGCTAGCGGGACAGTCATAAAACTAGAGCTCGGCAAAACACCGATAAATCATCACAACTTTTACAAAGCAATAAGGGACTATCCCGACAAAACAATCAGTACAGCAATATGGACAGGTTTCACAGATGGTTTCGTAATCCCTTTCAAGGGGAAAGGGTCAGAGAGGATCCCAAAAAACTTAAAATCAGCACAAGACAACCGAAAAGTAATAAAAGAAAAATTAGATAAAGAATTGCAGTTAGGTAGAATAGCGGGACCTTGGGACATTATGCCGTTTTCAGAATTTTTGGCATCACCATTAGGTTTAGTACCTAAAAAAGAGCAAGGAAAATGGAGATTGATTCATCATTTATCTTATCCCAAAGGCAATTCACTCAATGATGGGATTCCACACACGGAGTCAGCTGTCACTTACACCCATTTCCAAGAGGCACTCAGGCTAATCCAGGTTTGCGGTAAGAACGCTTTGATGGCCAAATTGGATATAGAATCGGCTTTTAGACTACTGCCGGTCCACCCCAGCTCCCAGCGCTGGTTGGGGTTTTCATTTAACAACAAATTTTATGTGGACCGCTGCTTACCAATGGGATGCGCAGTATCATGCGCCCTATTTAAACAATTCAGCTAATTTTTCCAATGGGCTTTCCAAAAACAAATGCCTGACGCCAGGGTGATCCATTATCTAGACGATTTTTTGGTCATAGGTACAGAAAAATTGGACGATTGCAACAAAGCTTTAACAGAGCTACAAAACATGGCTAAACAATGGGGGATCCCATTAGCAAAAGAGAAAACAACACTCCCATACACCAGCATTATATTCTTGGGGATAGAGATAGATTCCACAGCAGGGGTATGCAGAATACCAAGGAACAAAGTTATAGAACTAAAAAGTAAAATACAAGAACTATGCGACAAATACAAAGGTACAGTAAAGGAGCTACAATTGCTAGCAGGGAGTCTAAATTTTGCGACAAGAGTCATCCCACAAGGAAGAGTGTTCTCCAGGAGCCTGGAGTGGAAGGCCAAAGCATGCGGAAAACCATACAGGCACGTCAGGCTAGGAAAGGAGGTCAAAGAAGATTTAAAGATCTGGAACAATTTCCTGGAGACATACAACGGGATCACACTCTGGCGCACACCAGTTAACACCAAATGAAAAAGGGTGCTCTGTACAGACGCAGCTGGCAGCAGGGGCTACGGGGGCATATTGGGCCAAGAGTGGTTGGCGGGCCTATGGCCAGAGTATTGGCACACAGCAGGATGGGTAAAAAACATCACATTATTGGAGATATTCCTAATCTGGTTAACCATCAACATATGGGCCCATCAGCTAGCCAACACCGAGCTCACGATATGATGCGACAACATGGCAGTAGTAGGGATCCTAAACAGGAGAACCACAAAATGCCACAAAGTGCTCAAAGTGCTGCAAGTTATCACAGCAGCCACATTACACAAAAATATAATTATTAGAGCAAGGCACATCGCTGGGGCTGATAATAACATTGCAGATGCCTTATCTCGCTTTCAGTGGTCTAGATTCCGGGAACTAGCACCACACGCCAGCGAGAAGGGAAAGCAGATTCCAGCAGACTGCTGGAGAATCATGGGCAAATAGAAAAAACAGCATCATCACCTGTGAGAAAGAGCACAGGGAACCGGGTGCTACAACAAACAGGCATCTCAACAACGGGTGCCAGCTGCATGCAGCCTACAAGAAACAAGAACCCTGCGACGGGGTTCCTAGAAAAGATGGCAGAAAAAGCTCTTGCCAATAGTACCACGGCACAATACAGTAAGTGTTTACAAACCATTTTTAAAATAACAGGTTTAAAGCATGTAGAACTGATAACACAGAAAGACATAGAGATCTTTCTACAATGGGCGCATGAGCAAGGTTTTAAGAAAGAGTGGGCCAAAAGGCATTTAGTAGCAATCTCGTATTTTTCAAAGATACGGGGGGATTCGGGTCCTACCCACAGCACACTAATCGCATATGCAATGAAAGGCTGGGGAAAAGCCGAGGGGCCACAGATAGATACCCGCTGCCCACTAGATTTTCCAAAACTTTTAAAAATCACGGCTTTGCTTGTAAACATATGCACGCACCCCTACGAGGTATTATTGTTTAAAGCAGCCTTTTTTTCTGGCTTACTTTGGGGCCTTCAGAGTGGGGGAACTGATAGCGTCCAGCAAAACAGCAAACAACGGCTTGGGGATCATGGAAACCAGGGTAAGCAAAGAATGCGTATGCATCGATATAAAACACTCAAAAACGGGAGCAAAAAGAGTCAGAAATATTTGTTGCATAGACGATGCAGCCAACTGCCCGGTGTGCATTACCAACCAGTACTATGCACTACGACCGAAAGTGGGGGGGGAGATTCCTAATACATAGGGATGCCACAGCACTAAGCCACTATCAATTTAAGAGAGTGCTCATGAAGGCGATTAGAAGAGCAGGCTGGGACCCTAAGAAATTTGGCACTCAGATTTGGCAGAATTGGTGCTGCAACCTCTGCATGGCAAGGAGGGCTGGGTGCACAACAAATTAAAAAGATAGGGGGGTGGAAATCGGATTGCTTTAAACGATACATCAGACCAGAGCTAATATAGCACAACTTTCTATTCACCCCCCCTTCTCTCTTTTCATCCCCCCTGCAGATGACACAACAGAACTGAGAACCTCTTTGAAATCTGCCTGGATGATAGGACACTCGTTCGTTTTCAGGACGGGACGCTGGGCTGAGAAAACCAAAGACGGCACACCATTTAAAAACACGATTGCATCCTGGTGGGGTTACAGGGGCCTACTATGGAATGACGTGCATGACAAATTGGCTGAGTTAGTGGCCTACAGAGACCCCCCAGAATATTTAATAATACATCTAGGGGGAAACGATTTAGTAAAAACAGGCAGGAGAACGCTTTACGAAGACATGATATCATCCCTAGCAGGGATTGCGCACAATTGGAAGGAGACAGAAATATATTTTTCAGCAATCCTACCCAGAAAAATATGGCAAGGGGCAAATTGTTATAAATCCATAGACGAATCCAGGAGAAAAGTAAACAGAAGCATGGAAAAATTCTGTACATCCAGGGGCATAGGTTTTATTAAAAACCCTGCCATAACTATAGGTGACCCTGAACTGTTCCACACGGATGGAACACACTTATCAACACGCGGGATGGAACATTTCTACAGAGAAATCACAGACACACTAGCAAATAGAGGATGCAAATAAGGAAGCTTTTGGGGGGGAACACAGACCACCAAAAACCGGTCTATGTGTGGTGGCACGGGTCAGAAGGGGAGAACCTCAGGACCCGGCACCCAAAAGGGTATATGATATGATATGCAAGAATTGTCACTGTTACCAATAACCATATCTGTACCAATAAAAACCACAGTCTTTTTATTGCCAACACCAGCACAATGTGTGGTGTAAGTAATTCCTGGGGGGGGTGGGCGGGGGGACACCGGCCAGCTGCACACACAGGGGGTGGCAAACAGGTACAACGAGGCTAAGCTGCCTGCATATGGGTGCAGCAGTTATGGGGAATGCCGCAGGGCACCCAGGCAAAACGGGGTAATGGCTGCACCATGACAGCAGGCCCAGGGTGGGGGGCGAAGGCCCGCTCGGGCCAACACCCCCCCAAGCGGTGCAAAACTTTCCCAGAGACACGCTGTCTCGGGGACAAGAAGAACGGACGGGCAGGGTGTGATTTCACACCTTGCTCGTCCGCAACACAAAGAGGTGGGAGAAGCCACCCAAGACAAACGGCAGGAAGCTCTACCAGAGCAAAAGGTGTCCCCATTCCCTAAGTCGGCGATGTGCCGGCCTGGGGGCTGGGTTACAGCTCCCAAGAAAGCACCCACGTGCATATAAGGACAGCGCTGGTGGACAAGACACCAGCAGTTTTGTGGACCCTACAGGGGGACCCAAAACACAAAGGGAAGTGCACAGTGACCTCAGTGCCTTCCAAAACTCACTTTTCCCGAACTACCTCCAACCCCAGAAATAAGGAGAAGAGAAGAAGGAAATAGAAATCAGGTCACTGCACGGTGACCAGAAACAGAAGTAGTGGGACAGCGAAGGCGGCACAGGTCGGAGGGGAGAACCTCAGGACCCGGCACCCAAAAGGGTATATGATATGATATGCAAGTATTGTCACTGTTACCATATCTGTACCAATAAAATCCACGGCCTTTTTATTGCCAACAACAGCACAATGTTTGGTGTAACTAATTCCTGGGGGGGGAGTGGGCCGGGGGGGACACCGGCCAGCTGCACACACAGGGGGTGGCAAACAGGTACAACGAGGCTAAGCTGCCTGCATATGGGTGCAGCAGTTATTTTATTATCACACATTGAGTACGGTTTCATTTCTTGCCCTGCAGCCTTCTCTGAATTAATGATAGATTTATTTCACTGGGTGTCAACACAGAACTTATGTGGGTATTTTGACTAACAAAACCTGGGCGAGCAGGCGTTCAAGCTGGGGCTGCCGCTTTTGCCACCTGAGGTAGAGTAGGCTTCCAGACCTCCAGATGGTGACTGAAGGGGGTAAGCCTGTTTTATTTTTAGAGTTTCTGCATTATACATAACCAGGGATACACTTTTGTGTGTCTATCATTGCGACTTGTGACTTCTTCCTTTTTTTACACTGCACCTTCATAATGTCTGAGCTTTCGCCCCACAAGCTCACATACACAAGGACCTTGGTCTCACATGTTTTAATGACGTCTAAACAGGGCCCTGCAATTTCAAATTTGCCAGTAATGTCACCAGCCCACACAAGGAAATGTATTTCTGAAGTACTCGCCTCAAGCTTACGCAGAAGGCAGAGACTTCATGCCAAGTTAACGGATAGGTCTTCCAACCTTACTAAAGTCCCTGTGCATACCACAGCCGTGTGCATACCTGTGCACACCACAGCATCTGTTGTTGATTCTCTCATGGTGATACCCTTTGATATGGACAGCTCTCTGGATAGGACCATTACTTCTGTGCCTGGAGATTTGTCTCCTGCTAAACATACAGAGAGTGGTTGTGCTTCCCCAATGCTCCCTGCTATTGGAACTCATCATCCGGACAAAGTCATTCCATGTTTTATTTGGATTTTATTTCATTGTTTAACTTGCTTCCTGAACAAAATCCTTCTCTCGAGTTATGGAAATCTTTTCGGGACAAAATTATCTTTGAACTGTACTAACTTAAATTACTTTGCGGCCCGGTTGGAACATGTACGGAAACCTGTCAAGAGCCATCATCTGTTTAAAGCTGAGAAATCTTCCCTTTCTGACCTCCTTGCTTCTGCAGTAGCACATGTCATCACAAAAAAAGTGAACAGCTTCTGTCAAACTGATCCTTCTCCTGAGAATCCAGAGAATTTGGAGAATCGGGGACAGTTCACACTGGATCTGTCCACTTGTTTAAAGTGTCCTGTAACATTGTCTGTGTTTGTTTCTGCTTCAACAGCCACTTCTGGAATTGACTACTTACGGTCTGCCAACACTGTTCCTCTTGCTCTCGTGAGGAAAGCTAAGTCGTGTTTTGTTGGCACCTACCTCTGGGTCTGTGGATAATGTTCCTAAATCAGCTAATCTATGGAGTATACGCTTAAGAAAATCCAATATGTCTACCCCTAAGGATGGCCCAACAAAAGACCAGGTCACTGATCACAGGAAATGAATTATCACTAGTGTGGATGTACCCTGTGAGAGGGATCCAAGGGAAGCCTTACTTAATAAAGTGCAGGCATGGCTTTGCCTAAGAACAGGCCCGGGTATAGTCAGAAGTTCTGATTAGAAGTTTTTACGCAGAATAAAACTTGATGACTGGTGCACCTTGAAGAACAGGGATTGCATTGTGGTGGGGTGTGGAAACAGTAACCTTCCGGGTTTCTTAATTTTGTGTACATATTTGCCAATGGGGTCTTCAAATTTAAGACTCATATTGTGAGCCCTAGTCTCCTGTATAAGTTCTTTTTTATAGAACCCCTGCTGGTGTTTTCTTGTTGCTTGTATATATTTCTTGTTTATTTGTTGTGTTATGTTGTCTGAAGTCTTGTTTTGGTGTAGCGCTCTGAGGCTTGTCGGTGTGTAGTGCTTTACAAGAATTTGAAATAAATAAAAAAACAATCTCCCATCCTGTGATCACAGAATAGCAACATCAGGTGTTCGCAACTCTAATATATTGTGAGAAAATTCTCCCTCTGCTCTTGTGAACTTTTCCATTATATGCATTTGAAAGCAAAGATCCAGCCATCAATGTTTTTAATTTCAGCACTCTGTTTAGAGATTTAAAAAGGCTTTGATTTTGGTTATTGGCATAATTGCCTAGGCAAATGATCAGTGAAACTAATTATGGCATCATGGTATCCTTGTATTTTTCTTGAATATGTCTTTCAAAGAACTACATGTTATTAAATTCCCTTAAACTACAAGTATCTGCAAGACAACCTCTGTCTTCTAAATATCTCCATTCAAGAACTTATGTCGAAAACTGGTAGCAAATCTCCTCAAAAGTTTTGTTTTACTTCAAGACTTAGGCTATTTCTTAGAGCATGGAGGACAATGGGAAGGACTTCATGTGGTCGTTAAATCCCTGCGGCGAAAGGGTCCTTACTCCAAGATCAGTTTTTCACTCAAGTAGATTAACTCCTTCATTTTCCTATTGGTGTTACATTTTTACATTCAAGCTTCAATAGATTTATTTTTAATCTATAGATTTTTTACTCTGAATTCTGAAAAGCATTTAAATATGTGGTGTTTTAGTTAACGTTTGCTTTGATTTGTCAGCTATAACATCTGCTCAATGAATTCTCTTCAAGAAAAAAAACGTCCTTTGTAGTATTCCATGAATAATGTCCTTCTCCAATTTATTTTGCTCTGCCATTTGTTGTGCAATTGTTGCCATTACATGTTCCAGTTACATTATCATCAACGCTCTGAAATGATGTAATGAGCTATTTCCGGATTCTTTGTTTGCCACGTTGTTGCAATGGGCCAGATAGGTACTCCACACAGGTGTTGGGTGCCATACTGCAACACTATTTATTTCTACTATCTTTACAAAGCTCATATTCATATCCACTCAACTTTCTTTATTGAAGGTAGCAGACACAAACCGATTAGTCACTAAGTAATCTATTATCTTTTCCAGACTAAGATTGTGACCGAAGCAATGCTCATTCACATTGATCATCAAGACAAACCTGCCATTCTTCCTAATGCTACCTTACACAATAACAATGATAAAATGAACCGATTTCACCAATCTCTTTAAAAAGTCATCAACATCTCAAATAGAAATCAGCAGGGTTTTTTGGCTGGACTCTCTGTACATTATTGCACTTGTTTCGTTTATAGGTCGCTAGGGCTATTTGTGTTTTTATTCAAGTCTCAGAATTGCTACAACTTTGAGGCAATTCCATATCGGTGATAAAGTAACATGAATGTGTCTGTGGTTTTGTCTTGGATATTTGTTATAACACAACAGTATATAAAACGTTATCTAATTATGCATATTAAGATTTATGAACCGATAATATAATATTTATAGAACCCAGTGTATGTTCTATAACATTAGACCGTTTCTAATATAACGTATGGCTATTCATTTAGCAAAATAGAGAATACAGACCTCATTCATTTTGGAGAAATTCTCCAAAATAAGTTCACACCAAGTTTTATATTAAAAAGTTGTTTTTTTTTTATTGGCCAAACTATAAACAATAAAGATTATGAAGAATACCATATCTATTGATGATAAAAGAGTCAGGCTAAAAACATCAAAATTCATATTCATTACAGGCAGAACACTACTTTTTGAAATTAGAGGGTAGCTTAGTTTTAATCATCTACATGTTGCTATGAGACAGCAAGAAACTATTAGTGGATGTGGATGTGGACTATTTGTGGACTATTAGTGGATGTCTTGCATATTACTGGTGCCGTTTGATCTAACATATATACTGTACCTGGACTACGTTTCTAGCCAATTAATTTTGGTAATATAAAAAGTATCAAGTTTGGTGACAGGGCCTGTCATGGTCGAAACACGTATTGACTGGTTCAAAGATTAATTTTGTTCCATTCAATAAAAGCATATGAATCAAGAAATCGTATTAGACATTGGTCATTAGAGATTATGCTTGTTTTTTTTTTCAATATCTTGTACAAATATTGTCATTAATCCAGAAGATGTAGCGCAGGTGGACATAGACAAACCCCTTTTCTTTCACATTCATAATATGACTCAAATCATTATTTCATTCAAGAGACTTGAATCAACTATTATTAATGCATGTTTATATTTCTATGATAACAAGGCCCTATTGGATGTGTTTAATTGTTTTTCATTGTATTAATCTTAGGGGATGTGATTTTGAGTATATTTTTATCTATGCGGCAACTCCCAGAGAGCCATATGCAGAGATATTACATCATCGTTTGTTGATTCCAAACTTCTAGAAGGCTAGGAGGACGTTATTTTGACATCACCGGAAAACTGCATATTCCTGAGGGAGACATTATAATCATTTCTCATATTCAGCATGTTCTCATATTCAGAGACATTTCAGCTTCTCGCAACTTCTGCTAAACAGCAGATGATATGAGATGATATGGCATTCATAACATGCCTATACACAAGTGTTTTAAGCCCCAATGAGGCAAGGGTGCGGAAAGAGAGGGAGGAAAAAGACAATGATCTTACTAGACCTAGTGACATTGAGATCATGCAAGTGCAAGGGAGAGGGGAGGGGAAAAGTCCAAAGAAGGATGGGAGAATGTGCAAGTGCCGAACATGGGATAGAAACAAAGTAGTGCTGCCAGCAAGTGGCAAGTGTGAGGCTTAAAGTGCAGACAGCAGGTGTCGAATAAGTGCAGGTAAGGGAACTGTAGGGTTGCAGATACAGACCAAAGTGCAAGGGTTGCCAGGAGGCAGTTCATGGGTGCAACTGGTTGGGCAGGGACCTGGGCCTGAATTCAGAGGGTAACCAGGTTACCAGTGCAGAATCAGACAGCAGATCAGCAGGGGAGAGGAAGAGAGAAGGCAGATGCAAAGAGGAAGGTCTTGTGGTGCTTTCAGAAACAGAGATGATTCTGCCCAAGTTTCAGAGAAGCAGCAAGGCTGTTCCAGAGGGAGGCACCAACAGAAGAAAGAGAACTGCCCCCAACTCATTGCTAGGAGAAGCGACTGACCCTCAAGGAGTTGGAGGTGTAGGAGTGAAGAGCCCGAGTTGGAAGATATTTCCGATGAGAGAGGTGGAGGCATCGCAGTCCCAGGCACCAGAAGGCCTTGAGGACAATGCAGAGGGTCTTGAACTTGTTCCTTGCAGCCACTGGGAGCCAATGGAGAGATTTCAGGTGTGGAGAGATACGATCTCTGGGCTTGAGGCCAAGGACACGTCTCGCAGTCCCCTTCTGGGTGAGTTGTAGAGGACGGAGAGTAGAGGCAGGCAGATTTAATAAGAGGCTGTTGCAATAGTCCATCCTAGAGAGAACCAGAGCTCTGGAGGCCGGTGTTGGAGACCTAGATATCCTTTTTGAACTTTTTCCTACCAGACATAATGAGAGGAAATGATAGGTTATTTATAACATGATTAATACCCAGAGGTTTCTAAGTGCAGACCTAGGGATCGAACTTGTGGTGCTCTGTGTCGCCGTGCTTCCAAGGTGAGCATGCTGCCCCCGAGCTGTCCTCCCAAGATAGTCAATAGAAAAGCAGTTAGAGAAGATGGCAGAAACAGAGAGCACCATAGAGGATGCAGAGGTGGGGGAACAGGGGAGAAGAAGAGGGAGGGATAGGAGAGGGAAAATGGAAAGTGGTGACACTTGGGGAAGACGTAAGTGGGGTGCAAGTAGATGAGACGGAACAAGACAAGAACAATAAATAAATAATGATCTGATTAAATGAAGAGCTCGAGGTGACAAAGAGAAGAGTAATCAAATAGAAGTGAAAAACCAACCAGTTAACAGAGTAAGAATGAGGGGACCTAAAGGAAAAAAGGACACAGCAGGTGAACACCCAGGCAGAGCAGGGGCTGGAAAACGAAGATCAAGGGAACCTAAGGAGAAGTATGAGAAAACATACAGAAGTAGGCAGAACTGTATATGGCTAGGACGAAGGCACCTAAAAGAGAAGGACATAGCAGGGATCTACCAGGCAGAGCTAGGACTAGATAAAATGAGCAGTGATCAAAGGGAACCCAGGGAGAAGAAAGAGAAAAACAAATTGAGGTAGGCAGTACACATAACAGTAGACAAGAAAGCAAAAACAAAAACAGGAACAGTGCAATAAACAAGGGGCCCATTAGAAGAAACACAGAGCTAAACAGCGAGTCTGGAAGAAAAAGAGTGAGGGAGGCGTAGGGGGCCTGCCGAGGGGCAAGGATGCAAAGATTGTGAGGGACCGCACAGGCTGAGGATCATATAGTTAGATCAAAGTTAATGTCAAAATTGAAGTGTGTGTGTGTGTCTGTGTGTTTGTGCGTATGTGTGTGCATAGTTACTTTACCCCATGAAAAGAGGGAACTAATTAGTGAATACAATATGGTAGCACTGAACAAAGCATTTAAACCGCTACATGTTCACACAGTGGAAATGTGTTTGATTGGGGGAACTCAGACCACTAACAACTACGGGAATATTAGAAATGCTGGACCTCCCAACTGGTTTCAGAATCACTCTAACTTACACCCTGGGCAGAAGCACTCAGGCAAGCTAAATGTTTTTCGTTCAAATAAAAATGCTGAGATTTTCAGAAAGAACAAGAATTTATCGTGACATGAATTTCAACGCTAAATCAACACTGAGGTTACAGCCGCAGCCCTTTATGTTATTTCTGGATCGAGGTCAGAAAAGCTGCTTCAGGGCTTATCTCCAAATCGTGCTGGCAATGAACTAGTATCTTCTCAAGGTGTAAAGAAGCTAGTAGCATTAGCCAGGATCAATCACCACGGTAGTGGGGCAAGCATATTCTTCATTTTATATATGCAACCAGTAGCGTGGAGAGTGTCCCTTATTCATACTTAATGGCCAAATTTGAAAACTCTATCAAGAATTCCACCACAAAAAGAGTAAGAGTGTCCAAGGAAGGCCATAGCTCAACTTGTCTCCAAAGAGCCATAATTGATGGAAGTCAGTGAATAAAAGGCTTGTCCTGTATTACCCTTGCAAAATAAATCTACAGTCTATTCTGACAGGGGACACTGGGGATTATGCACTGATCATTCTAAAACAATGGGCCTCATTCCGAGTGTGGTGGTCCAGAAACACGGGTGCCAGTAAGCTCACTGGCACCCTTGTTTCTGGACCACCACACCACGGGTCTGCCTGCCGGGACTGTTGCGCCTGGCAGGGTCAGACCTGCCGGGTGCAACGGCCCCTGCAGGCAGACTTTTCACGGAAGCACCAGCACTGTCAGCAATGGTTCTGGTGCTTCCGAGTCCCCATTCCCATGGAGTCCTATCGGACTCAACAGGAATAGGGACTTAGCAAATCCCCCGCCTGACTTCCCACTCCGCTGGGACTTGTAATGTCCCGGTGGCATCGGAAAGTCAGGCACCGGATTCAGTGTTTCAAGGTCAGCGTTAATCTCATAATGACGCCCAATGTCTTTGCTATACTACTGGACCATGCAATGTAAATCTAATTTAAGAAATAAAATCCTGCTTAATTATGCAAAAATGTTCCCTAGCCCTTATATTCAAATATTACAACACAAAGGTTGTAACACACAACACACTGGCTCCCTGTCAAAGAAAGGGTAATCTTCAAAACCTTTGCCATTACTCACAAATTCTTGCACAACACAGCCCCTCTCTACCTATCCGAAAGAATTTCCAGACAACTCTCGACAAAACCAACCAGAACCCGCTACACCAACAGAATCACTGCTGCCAAAGTCCTTAGGTCATGCGCAGGTGGATCCAGTTTTCCATTTTTCGCAGCTGCCCATTGGAATGCTCTACCGCCTCACCTTAAAGGGATAACCTCACCTCACCTTCCACAATCAAGACCCTTCTCTTCACATGAATCTACAACCCTCCCGCCCCACTTCTCTACTGACATTCTAACACAGAACTCTGATACTTACTGCTAACACTGTTTTTGCTGAATTCACAAGGTAGCTAGGCCCTCCTGTAACCAGTAGCTTCACCTTTGTATGTACCTTGCATGTACTGTTAATATTGTTTTTCTCTATATTCACCTATTGCTACGCCCTCTTGTAACCATTAGCCACACCCTGTAACTACCATTTCTCTCTGGACAAGTGCCTCAATGCCGCTGGGCTGCCAGTGCACTTTATAAATTCAAATATATAAATACAAATAAAAATACCGAGTATAATATACAGAATGGAACCAAAGTTAGTTCTAGATTGGGGGATACTCAATAGCTTTGAAGCAGGACTGCTGCTTTGTGTGTTTTGGCACTTGGAGGAAACAGCAAGCAAAGCACATGGAAACATGGCTGCCACCATATAACATGATGAGAAGACCTGCCTGCCAAGCTGCGGTGCAGCTCGATGTCGTGGGCCCAACATCGCAAGCCCTAAATAGCTGCCCAAGACCATATCCGTGGCTCCCAGCATCGGCCGGCTGAGCCGGCCCAGCACAAAGGACTGGCTCTTAGGTCTATCTTCCCTGTCTGGCCCTGCCAACACACTTCCTGCACTCCCACCATCTTTGGAGCAGCTTCAGCTTAAGCCCGCGTTGGATCGGGTCACTCCTGCTCATTTGTATTTTTGGCACCTGGAGGAAACTTCAAGCAAATCACATGAAAACATGGCCGCCACCATCTTACCTGATAAGACGACCTGCCTGCCCAAGTTGCGTTGCATCTCGATGTCGTGCCCCCACCATCACCAGCGCAGGCCTAGCACAAAGGCCTGGCTCTAAGGCCTATCTCCCCTGTTTGGCCCTGTCCGGGCATGGCTGATCGGCCTGTGGACATCCTGGCTCTGTCGTATGTACTGCATATCCCGATTTTGTGACCAAAGGTAAGATTTGCATTGCATGCCGCCCTTAATGACCTTTTATTTCACGGCCCATGTCTGAAGTAGCCATCGGCACCTCCAGTGTGGCTCTACTTGACCATTGATGTCTCTCTATTCCACACATACTTGCACACACTATGTCATGCATTTACACCTGCCGTTTATATATATATACACTTAATGTACTGACTATTTGTTCTGTGAACGTAGATCACTCTGTGATGCCACTTCATGCATACTGCATCTCATATCTGAATCAGCCCTCGGGGTGGGACATTTTCCAGACCACGGCCATGTTTTTACCATGCATTTGTCCACTCTATGCACACATTCAAGCTTGCTCACACACTTTGCCTATCATGCATTCTCCTAACAAGTCGTCCACTCTTTATGACAATCTGCTCTTTAACCAGCTTTATGCATTCACTACTCTTCCACACGTGAGCACACTCCTGCACATTTGCTTTGCTTTCACTCTGCTGCCTAACTTGCCTAACTTGCCTTCCACAAGTACTCTATTTGCTCTCTTGAACCTTGGGGACATCTGTGAACTTCATCATCAGGATGTGTGTCATACCAAATGTTGAGGCCAGGCTTTTACGGACCGTGCAATGCACCAAATGTTGCTTTATGACCCTTTATGCTCGTCTGCATGCCGGAATATGCTCTCCGCACCATGAGTTGAGACACTGCCAGTATGTATACTCACACCTACTTTGTCTCTCTTGCTTGTCTGCATGCATGAAGTAGCACCCCACACCATGAGGTGAGGCTTTGCCAGTATGTATACTCTACTCACACCTATATTGACTCTCTTTCTTGTCTGCATGCATGAAGTAGCGCCCCACACCATGAGGTGAGGCTTTGCCAGTGTGTATACTCTACTCACACCTATATTGACTCTCTTGCTTGTCTGCATGCATGAAGTAGCGCCCCACACCATGAGGTGAGGCTTTGCCTGTGTGTATACTTTACTCACACCTATATTGACTTTCTTGCTTGTCTGCATGCATGAAGTAGCGCCCCACACCATGAGGTGAGGCTTTGCCTGTGTGTATACTCTACTCACACCTACTTTGTCTCTCTTGCTTGTCTGCATGTATGAAGTAGCGCCCCACACCATGAGGTGAGGCTTGGCCTGTGTGTATACTCTACTCACACCTATATTGACTCTCTTGCTTATCTGCATGCATGAAGTAGCGCCCCACACCATGAGGTGAGGCTTTGCCTGTGTGTATACTTTACTCACACCTATATTGACTTTCTTGCTTGTCTGCATGCATGAAGTAGCGCCCCACACCATGAGGTGAGGCTTTGCCTGTGTGTATACTCTACTCACACCTACTTTGTCTCTCTTGCTTGTCTGCATGTATGAAGTAGCGCCCCACACCATGAGGTGAGGCTTGGCCTGTGTGTATACTCTACTCACACCTATATTGACTCTCTTGCTTGTCTGCATGCATGAAGTTGAATGAGCACCATCTGTTTCAATGTAACATTCTCTGTAAACACGATCTTGTCTTCCAAACGCTAACACAAAGAACATTGTCTAGGTGTTGCCAGGTAACATTCTATTTTACATTTTACATGAGAATGAAGACAAGGGTGGAGACTAAATTCAGTGCAAAAACTAACAGTTTACGTCATTAGAGAAACCATGATTGAAAATGGAATAGGTACGCCTTTCAACCTTTCAAATGTATCAGAAAATATGCATAGGGTAAGTATTCAAACATATATTTACATGAAAGATATATGTGACATATATGTTACCTTCTCTTCTTCTCTACTGTGGTCTCCCTACCACAGGAAAGACAGGTGCTTAGTGAAATCCATTATTACATCTTTAGCATGATCATCTAGTGTACGTAAATACATGGGAAAACCAAAGTACTTCCAGAATAGTTCACTGTCTCCATACATTGGGCCTCGTTACGACCATGACGGTATCCTGGTGTTTAACCAATCAGTATACCGGCAAATGCTATCACTGCTTCCGGCTAATGCCGCCGGATTAGGAGGGCTGGAGTGACAGTGTAATTCTCCGTTCATGGAGTCCTATAGTTCTATAGGACTCCATGATGGGATGATTTTCCATCATTACCGGCACCAGCATGACAGCGTTTTTTGCTGTTAAGGTGCCTGGCTTACCTCCAGATATTACAGTAAAAGATTACACAGATTTGTATTTATTGCAGGCACAGGTGCCCCACCGGCAAACCTCAAGTCGGCGTGTCTGGTAAAGTGCCAGTATATGTTTTTACCGGCACTGTAATACCGGACCAGCCGACTTATAATGAGGATGATTGTCTGCCAATTGCACACAAAATGAATGGGGCACACCACCAATGTTCTTCACTGAGGTTTTGAGGCATTTATTTACATAGCTTTTGGGTGTCATTAAATATCAAGCTTTCAAAAATGTTGTTATACCTTCATTTCTATTTGACCAGCTTATTTCTGAGGTGCAAGCACATTAACATACGGCCTAGCACTCTTATGTTGGTGTTGATTCTGCTATTGTTTAAAATATATGACTGATAAATGGACCCAAAATGTCTGACAGGAAGAGGTTAAAAAGAACTGTGTCATATACCTGCAGTGATCTACCATCATAAAATTTTGAGTCTGAACACGGGAGGATTTCTCAGGAGCAAAACACTCTCGGCCTGGAAGCAAGACGACGCAGAGCAACACAGGTTGAATCCCCGGGTCCACGCTTAGAAACCTCTGGGTATTAAGTGCGTTATAAATAACCAATTATTAACTGATGCAAAGCACTAAACCTTGAGGGTTGGACATTATGCATCTGGTTGGCTGATAGAGATGCTGAATATGAAAAGAGATGTGAAGGATTTTCGACAGTAGACCATCGGAGAAATCTAGGTTAAATTGGACAACTGAAGTGACAAATGGAATCTCTGGTGCCATCTGTAATATGGGAAGTATACCTTAAAGAAGTTGAAGCTGCAAGATCGGGCAACCATATGAACTACATAGGACATGACGAAACTTGTCTGACGAGTACCACTTGAATCTTAAATGTGTTTTCTGGAAACAATAGGAAAACATGTTTTATTGCATGAAAGATATTGTAATGCAAAAAAGAAAAAAGTAACAATGAGAGTGATCATTGTTTAAAAAAATACTGGTGGACAATAGAGAAAAGCCAATAAAACAATAAGCACAAATAAGTCAAAGCACAATGTTTATAATTGTGTAAATGAATGGTGTGTAGTGTTAATCTGTTTTCACCTTCTGTATTATTTTTCTATCAATTTTGTGAACATTTTATTAAGTGAGCGTGTTGTGCCGGCTAGTCTTCTATGGAGAACCCTGGTGTCCATGATGAGAACATGAGAAGAAAGGGACAAGACAGAGACATGTATCCAAGTACAATCTCAAAGCAGGACACAGCCAAGGACTACACAAGTAGGAAAAAGGTGGCGCTGTAGACAGGGACACAGCGAACAAAGGGAAGCTTGGAATGAAGACTTTGTACCAGTGTTTAGCATCTGCACTCCAAACTTCCTGATTTGATGAAGGATAGCTTACATGCTCTAATATTGTGCCAGAAGGATAGCTCAGGGGCAACTTGTCTTACAACAAAACAATGAAGAGTCACACAGGTTTGAATCCTTATCCTGCGCTTAGAAACAGGTCTGCGATATTGAGCAAGTTACAAAAGGTTAACATGCATAACGTCCATAAACTGTGATCTAGCTGGTGATCGCACATGATTAGAACATCCTCTGCATCAAGAGGGAAGGCCTCAATGCTTTTATTCAATATGATATTGTTCTCATTTCGTACCAACTATTAAACAAATTGTTAATCAGGGACGTAATTTAGGGGTCGCCAGAGGTCGCAAGAGCGACCTCTGCTGATTGAACAGCAACCTCTGTCAATCTCTTGTGACCTCTGGCATTTCCTCCAATCGGAGGAGGGGGGATGGCCACAGCTACAAAGTGGTGCCACATGCTTGGTTCCTCAATTTTGTCAGAGCAGCCAGCAGCACGTGTGGATTCTCTGCCGCACTGCTCCTATCCTCTGCTGTCCAAGGACAATCCTGAAAACATGGTAAGGGAGTCTGACTGAGGTCGGGTGTGTGCTGCTTGGTTGGGTGATAATGATTGTCAGTTGTTGCGGTGCCAAACGCCATGGCCGCAGGTATGGGCAGACTGTTGAACTCGGCTGTAGCCGCAGCATTTTGTTCTGAATCTGTGCATGCCGGGTGCGCTGCCATTATGAATTGTTTGCTGTCTTATCTTCAATTACCAGCGTAATAAATAATAGCCATGTAGTTATTTCATATTGTCAAGCTTTCAATAGTCTTGCAGCTGCTGTGGACACCCGCCGGTTGCCGCAGGCTGGTTGGTGAGCAGAGCAGCACACACCTCAGCCTGGGCCTGTGACGGCACTACAGGCCCAGGCTGAGGTCTGTGCTTCACCAACTTACCTGTGGCGCCACCGCAGGCGAGTTGGTGGGAGAGCAGCACACACCTCAGCCTGGGCCCAGGTTGAGGTGTGTGTTTTTTTTAAACTCGCTTGCGACTGCAGCGCTACCGCAGGCCCAGGCGGACTTGTGTGCTTCACAAACTTGCCTGCGGCCGCAGCGGCAGGTGGCCGCGGCAGGACTATTAATAGCTTGACAATATGAAATAACTACACGGCTATTCATTATTACGCTGGCAATTGCAAATAAGACAGCAAACCATCATAATGGCAGCACACCCGGCAAGCACAGATTTAGAATACAACGGGCTGCTTTTAGGCACAGAACATTCTTTTGTCCTTGATGCAAAGCATGTGTATCAGAAATCGGTGGGCTGCTTGAGAAGATGTGATTAGCGAACATCTGCAGCTCCCCACGCCCATTGTGCTCCCAGCTTATCGCAGATGCCTCCATTGCATATGTATTTTGAATTCAATGGGCAGACGCCTAGCTGATGCATATTTTGGAAAGCGTGGATTTCAAATATCCAGAAACTCCTGCTATCAAGCTATGATGCATTCTTTTAAAAATGAGCACATTTGACACGCTCCAGAGCACTTGTTGCTACCGTCCTAATGCAAGTTTTTTTTAAAAAAAACTAGCCGTTAACCTTTCCATTTACTGCTCTTCATCCGCACAGCACATTTTTGCCACTATCAGTTTACCGTCCCCTGCACCATGAAGGATATCCAGTTCATGCATGCTGAAATTTACTTAAGCTACGGCCATCTGCTACTCTGTACATTTTGCTAGTTTCCACTGCAGAGAGATGTCATGGCTCAGTTGGAGCAGGTACCTCTTAAATTAAAACGGCAAGAAATGCGCACTGAAGAGAGCCATTTTATCTTTATCTTTCAGGGCTTTGGCAAAGCCAGATTGTGAGAGTGGAATGCTAGTAATGAATAGAACTTGAAATGTTTTTTCCTCTTGAGTTATGCAAGCACTTTGAAGAGATGCAGGAAGAGGATCAGGTAGCAGTATTTGCCAAAGCACTAATCAAACCCATTTTAAATTTAGCTCTAGGTTCTGAAGGAGATGATAATAATCCCCCACTCCACCTTTTATCCTGGCTTTCCCCTATCCCTAAACAGTCTATCCACGCCTGTCCCCCCAAAATGTGTTTTTTCACTCTGTAGTCCTGCTAAAATAACAAGGTGGATCCATTAAAGGAGGGGATTTGGGTTCATACACTTCCCATGGCAACATGGGCCTTGACACACTGCTACATATGATTATCGATTCTTGTATGAAATGTCACAATACCGTGATATCGTAACCTTATTTTTCTTAGTGTACTGAGGAATAATGCTTTATGATGCCACTTCCTGTGATGTCACATGGGGGTGTGGTCAAATGACATAAGTTCATGTGATGTCACATGTGGATGGGCTCAAATGGCATCACTTCATGTGATGTCACTCTTGGGGGCACAGGATTGTGACGTCACTTCCACTATCCCTGGCATTTTGGTGAAATGATGTCCCTGTTGTTAATGCTGTCCTTTCAACAGAAAGGCCTAAAATAAACATTGAATCATGTTATAAGGAAACAATAGTATGGGCCTCATTACGACTTTGGAGGTAGCCATGCCCTTAATAAGGGCATGGCTGCCTCCAAAATCGGGTCCGGGTTCCCTGAATGGGGAAATACCGGGCCATTCCGAGTATGGAGGGCCCGGTATTTCCTCCTTCAGGGAACCTGGACCCGGTCCTTCCCCATTCCCATTCGAGCCCTCATAGGGCTCAAAGATGCTTTTTCTCTTGGAGTTAGTTAGCTTGTTTGTACTGCACGTAAATATCAGAAAACTACCAGCACTGAAAATCAACTTTATATATTTTTCATGTTGTCACACATTTCAAGGCCTGTCACACTAGCAGTAGCACTTCACACTTCTGTGAAGATGTGAAGAAGGTAATTATGAGCTACCAGAGGCCTCAGTTGTAAGCGGGTCCACAGTACCACAAACACACAGGATGTCATAGTCCCCAGGGGCCTGAGCAACATCCTAGCCAATGCCATCTCCATCCTGCCCAACTCCAGCAGCAAATGCAGAAGACAAATCAGGGGTGTTGCTAGGACTGGAAAAAACCTGGGGCAATGACTCGAGGCTAGTTAGCCTTTTGGTTCGAGCCCTGAGATTCTACCTGGGGCTGCAACTAAAAAACCCTGGGCTATAGCCCAAGGAGCACCGCCTTAGAAACGCCTCTGAGACAAATAGCATAACCAAACATTAGCAAGACCGACCGCAGGCCCATTCAAACTGTATCCTTGAAGAAACATCGGAGGTGGCTACTTTTGGTGTGCAGCTTGACGTTGTTGGGACGTTGCTAGGTCCTTTCCTCACCTCAGACCGAGTTCTTGAGTGGAGGTAGTGATGGTTGCGAGTCACTCTATGAGCCTATGGCTCAAGAGATTGGGTGCAGTGAGCAGTGCAGTACGGGTAGCAGGGGCACCCTCTAGCACCTTCCTGCTCCTTTTATTTCTTATTTATTTACTTTAACAATTGGCCATATGCCTGGAGGGACTGGATGGGAGCTGGATGAGAGTGGAGGGACAGGCTGGTACCTGGGCTGATCTTTGGGCTGTCTCTTGAGGACCTTGCCAGGACCTGTTACTGGTACTGTACCTATATATGTATTGTCCTGTTGTTTTCTTTTTTTTTTTAACAATTTATCCTCAGACCCTAGTATTAATTTTCGACATCAGGTCTAGCTATTTGATCCCATGGAGACAGCATGCCTTCGAAACAGCACACATATCAATTAGGGACCAGGGAAACCATAGAAAGAATGAAGGAGCATTGGCCAATTTTAAATCAGAAGATATTGTTTGTGTTTCAACTAAAACCCAATATAGTTTTCCCTTATTACAGCTCATATACTGCGCTCCTAATTCCTTATATATTCTGTATAGATTGTCTATAACACAACTGATTGTCCTAACTAATACAATTATCTAATCTCAAGTTTTTAAGAATTCATATTTATCACCAGCCAACACGTGTTTCAACCGTGAGACGGTCTTCTTCGAGGCAACACGCTTAAATCCTGAGCTGGAATTGATCTGCCTATTCACTCTTATTTTTCACGGTTCTTTCCCCATGTTCTGGATAACTAATACCTTAAGTCATCCAGTTTCCTATGTACAGCTCCCTTTATTCCACAATCCCCAAATATCCGAAATCCGTTGGATCATCCTTGCAATCATATGTAGCTTTATACATTTTCAGGCAAAGTTTCCTTTATTTCATCCTTACAAGGTTCATTACAACTATATAAACTATGATGTTTCCTTCACAGGACCACCGTGGGCTTACACAGCGTTCTGCGGTTGTGTTATATATAATCTGTATAGAATATATAAGGATGTTGGAGCGTTGGTATCTGAGCTGTAATAAGGAAAATAGCTTTTTGGGGTGAGATTGGGCAAAAGTCATTGGCCCATTTAGATCCTGCTTGAACCTATCGAATTTTGTGGACATTAAGATTAGTATGTTGGAACTATCAGAAAGATCTAGGCGATTTAGCCCAAGCAGATATTAGTCCCTATAGTTAGATAAACCCAGATATGATTTCGAAATTAAGGCTAAATCAGTAAAGGTACTGTGTGTTAAGTCTTCACAGGCAGTAAATCAGAAAGACCCTCTTGATAACTGGCTCCGGGGGAGAAAAAGGATGATGCAATAGATCTCATGTGGATTCCTTATTAAATCTTGCAGATAAGAATGAATAGAAAATAATGTGAGGTGCTGTGAATTAATTTGCACCTTTGGAAGACTCAGCAGTATAAATCAAGGAAAGCTACTTCCCAAGCCCTAAGTGAAAATTCTGACGTTTGACCTATTGAGGCCATGCTGAGTGTGGCCAAGGACTCAGGCAAACATTTTTCATCTCTTATCCACTAGGGTGGCCTGCTTGGGAAATCTGTAAAAATTGTGGAACTTTTCACTATAGCAGATAGCCCCTTTTAGATCGTAATAACGTCCTGCAACTACTGCATTTTAGGCCACAATTGAAATGTGTGACTACTTCTGATATTGAGACTGTTTTACTACCAGATCTTCACAGAATAACTAATTGGGCTATTATGAGATTTGTTCCACCTATCATAGTAAAGCATTTCAGCCATTGCCTTTATCACATTGGGTTATGAGATTTTTTTATGCAGAATGTATTCCTGGGAAAGAGTTGTACCCAGTTTAAGGACTGGCTGGTCAATTCTCTCTAACTGCTTTGTCGAAAGCGGCTGTTGGAAAACAGCTGTGCGTTCAGTGAGCATACCGCCCACAGTGCGGCTTGACAGGCCATTTTCGCAGCTCGATATGCGTTACGTGTAACGCACCTAGGTCCTTTCCTCAGCCGCGAGATTACGAGGAACGCTCTCAGGAGGTGTGGCGGTGCGGAGGCTCTGGGTAAATCAGCAGCCCCGGCCACCTTAGCAAACACGGTGACGTGACGCATTGCATGGGCTGTACTTGCTGGTCCAGCTGCTTGTTTCCTGCTGGCAGGTCTTGTTGTGCCTGTTTTTACCCAGATTGATTCAAACGCGGGTGACAGTCAACTCCGAATTGGGGTGAGTGACTCCATTACTTTCATATATCCGCCCGCTTATTTCATTTGCTCTTTCTTGCCCTTGGCCCCTTAGGTGTTTTACTTTTTAAGCCTGAAGCAAGTGGATAGCGGTGCAGGATTTGCATAGTTAACTGATTACAGTTAACATTTTTCTTTTACCAGTTGGCATCCGCAGGTGGTGACTGTAGCAAATAGTACTGGTCTAACTGAAATTTTAATATTGAGTGCCTGATATTCTGCTGTTAGTTGGCTGTTAGAAACAAATTTAGAAATTTCACTTACCTGCTCAGTTAATTTATAGTGCGTTGGAGAGTGACTGTGGGCTATTGCCTTTGAACTCTCCTCCAACTTTCGCATCTGAACACTGTGTGCAAATTTTGAGTGGTATCTGAAGTGTTACTATACCACCGGGAATCTGTGCTTATTTTACCCTGATGCCGGGGAAAGTGGCAAATCGAGGTAAAGGGGTGACCCATGGAAAGAAACCATATGGGCTTCGATCAGCAAATGTGCGCTCTACTCCCGAGGTGACATCCCTAAATAAGGACGCCGGCTCTAGAATGGGGGTGAGCTCCATGGAGTGCAAACCCTTTCCACAGGCCCCCTTGATGCATTTTTCAGAGCCAAATCTATACGCCAAGATACAGGCATACAATCTGTGGAATTGCCTGTGCAAAATTTGGAGGTAAATACTAGTTACCGTCCATTGGACCTTGATAATGATTCCCTTCTACAACTGTGTTACGCTTTACAGGATCATTCTTCAGCCCTTGTTGATAGAGGGGGGAATGAAGCTCCTTTTGGCAAAGATTTCCCTGTACCATCAACTCTTGAGGAACAAGAGGCAAACGTGGTGATGGAGTCATCTACCATTGCGTGCCTTGCCAACCAGGGGCCTCAATGTAAAACGGTGCCGTCATTGGCTCTAGAGGCATCAAAAATTGAACTAGGGGGTCCAGCTATGACTACCTCACAGGGGGACAGCAGACTTTCGGCAAGTCCCAACCTTGTGCCGGACTCGCCAAGCCCCATCAGCGAGTCGCTCCAGGTAGACTCCAGTTCACATGACACATCCAGTATTGCTCAAAATATTGAATTTTGCAGTAAAGATCTTGTTAAAGCTATGCAGTTCTATTCATGAAGATGTGAAATTGCAAGGATCTGCTATCGCAGCATTACATAGCCACTTGACTTCTGTTGAAAAGTCAATACTGAAGTTAAAATTGGATTCTTTTCCAGAAAATGCCAGCAAACCAACATTGCCAAGACAAGAAGTTACTGTACTTGTAATTTCTGATACTTTGGAAGACCCGAAAACAGTGACGACCGATAATCCAGTTAAGATAAATGCAAGAATCGGGCAAGCAACACTTCCCAATCATCAGGAGACAAAGAGGAAGGCTATGCATATTCCCACCGATTTACCTACATTGGGGATAAACCACTGGGATCCGATCAGCCTTTGAACTCCACACTGCAGCCTAATAGTGCTAATTTGTCAAAAAAAACAAAGAAAACGAGCTGCACAGAGAAAAAGGCGTTCTGCTCAGACAGTAGGTACTATTACAAGCTGGCTGATTGAAAAGGGTCCCCAATCCACCGCTCCTTCGGTACCAGCTATAAATAGTTCCACTTCAGATTCAGAGATGAGAGGGGGCGCCGCCTACCACTTTTGATACCCATCCAACTTTAAGTGTGGCTACAGCCGCAACTACTCCTCAGTCACTGAGTCTAACGTCTGTAAGTTTGGATCCAAAGTCTTTAATTATTTCGCCAATACAGGGATCAAAAGGTACTTGTCGACTAAATCAACCTTTTTGCGGGCTTTTCTTAACAAAATACCCTCTCTCAGAATCTTACATTCCAATGACTTTGACTTTGTAGAACCCCTTCGTACTGCTGGGTCTTATACTACTAAGTTGCATTGCAACCTACCTGAAACTATATCTCTAATTAGACTGCATAAAGACTCATTAGAACATCTGGGCTACGTGCTGGACATACCATTCATGGAAGAAGAGGTAAAAGACGGTTGCACCAAACGTAACTGTGCTCAGGTAGCACAATAAAAAGCTACTACCCGAGAATTCCTGCTTGCTAAATCCAAGATGAACTGCACTGATGCACAGGGGTGGGAATGTTTGAAGACCATGATTGCGTTAAAAACTGGTTCAGATTGAAATTGGGCTGTTGCCAGTTGGAATACCAGAAGCTTTAGCCATTGGCTAAATGGAGGTACAATTTCAGAATTCCTGGCAATTCAGGATGTGTTCATGTTACAGGAGACTTGGTGTACTTTTGATGTTGAGTTCGATGGTTTTACCACTTTTCACGTTGCAGCTATCAAACAGAATCGGGGTCGCCCGAGTGGTGGCTTATTGATTGGTGCTAGATCCTTGCTAAACCCAAGATTGGTATACCAAGCACCTCCTGGAGGTAGTATACTGGCAGAACAAGTTTCTCCTCTTGGGTGGTTCAGCAACCATCAGGATGTTCTAATAATTTGTGTTTATGATCCCCATGGGGAAGCCTGCACAGAGCAAATCATTGACCAATTGGACACCATTTATTCTACTTGGCAAGGATGTTCTCATGATCAAGCAGATATTGTTGGGGGTGATTGGAACGCAAAACTGGTTGATGAGGTGGGTGTGGGGGCTATCAACACGTCTCAGATTACTGTAGTATTCCAAATAAAAAACCTAATAGTAAGGGGAAGGCGTGGTTAGACTTGCTTAAGGAGTGCTCGTGTATGGTTCTAAATGGGCGTACAGAGGGTGATTACCTTGGACAGAAAACCTGGGTCTCTGGCTCTAAGTCGGCCATCCTAGACTACATGGCCATCTCTGACTCCCTATTGAAGCTTGTTCTAAGATTGCAGATGGTATTGAACACTTATAGTGACCACTCTTGGCTGTATTAGTTATGACTGGCCCTGCTGGACAGGAGGAGCTGTGTCCCTGCAGTAATGTGGTTGTCAATCGGGCGGGGAACAGGATCCGTTGGTCTGAAAAGAATATTGAGAGGCTCAATACGTTTGCTTTTCCCATGTACTACTGTATAAAGCAGCTTCTTTGGGGCAAAAACCCCTGAGGCCATTGAAGAATGGATAGGGGGACTGATCTGGATGGTTGCCGGGGGGGATAACAGCGCCTAAGATAAAGTGGGGGAGTAAGAGTAGAATGACATTTGATATAAACATCCGGGATCACAAAAGTCAATTGAGATGTGAACTAAGGGCCTTCAGAGGGGCCGGTTATCCCTTGGTAATCCCTCACAAGATAGCTGCTCGTATAAAGTTTTTCAAACAAAGGTACCATACCTAGCTCTATCACTACCGAAAACTACAACAAAGAGGGAGATGGGAAAAATGTATCCAGATCCTTGGCAGTAGAGATACTCGTAACATTTGGCAAACACTGACCCGGTCTGGCGGAGATCTGTCAAAGAAAATAATAAATCCAATCTCCTCTGATCAGTGGGTACAACATGTTAAGAGTAAGTTTTATAATTCTAACATCTACTCTCATCGCAACACGGGGTATGCAGAACCTTGGCCACTCCCTATGAACTGTAAAAGTATAAAACAAGTCATCTTAAATTCTAAGAGATCTAATGCTCCTGGTCCAAATGGCCTAGCAAACACTGTCTTGAAAAAAGATCCAGAAAATTGGGCTCAGATTCTCCTAACTCTCTTTTCCCGGGTGTGTCGCTCTTGCACCGTGCCGACGACATGTCAAAAGTCGGTGTTGATCGCGGTTCACAAGAAAGGTGACCACAGGGATGTAACCAATTACTGACTATTGTCCATGTTGGATGCTACGGGAAAGGTTTTTTGCGACATTGGTGCTTAGAGAACTGGAGTCCTGAACAGTTGCTGAACAAGTTCCCCATCATGCCCCGACAGGATTTAGACCAGGAGCCAGCACCACTCATAACATCAGAGTGCTAGATTCATTGATTAAAATCACAATGAGCAACAAAGATTCTACTTTATATATGCTATTTGTTGATTTTACTAGCACGTTTGACCAGGTCATAAGAGAGAAACTTTGGTCCAAGTTGATTAGCCTTAATTGTCCCGACTGGTTAGTTCAGATCTTAAAAGCACTACATAGTGAAAATAGCGCCAAGGTAAGACTCAACAATGAAGATGCAGTGACTGAACCTATTACTATTAATATGGGAGTAAAGCAGGGATGTGTAGCTGCACCTACATTGTATAATCTTTACATCTCTGACTTACTCCTACGTATGGGATAAGGGTCAAACTGCCCCCCTAGGTTGGGGCCAATTCCAATGGTAGGTATGCTCTATGCGGATGACCTGATACCGTTCGACAGAACAATATCGGGCATCAAGAGCTTGCAAGAGGAACTTGCACAGTATTCCTCTGAGCTGGGCTTGCCCATCAATTTGAGGAAGACTAAGGTAATGCGGATCAACAGTAAGGGCTCCATCCGGCTGGGTTTTGAATCTAGCTTGGGCCTGATTGAGTTTGCTGATTCCTACCCTTATTTGGGCTTGGAGTTTGATACAACCCCTAATTACAGTAGGATAATAGCGTGTAAAAAAAGACGAGCCAAAATATTAACAATACAGGCTTGCAAATTCTCAAACGGGAATGCAGGTTTTAGCTTGGCAGGCACTATAAAGTTATATCAGCAGTGCTTTGTCCCAGCTACACTCTATGGCCTTGAAGCGTTAGCTATGCAGGACTTAAACTGTCTCAATATCCTAGAAGGTCAATATTGGCGAGCAGTGTTAGGTCTGGGTCCATCATGCTCCATTCAATACCTGAGACTTGAGCTAGGTCTAACTTCTTTGAGGGGTATGGCCTTGCGTGCCCGGGGAGTTGTTTACTTAAAATCTGTTTCTGCACCGAAATGTAAAGTGCTTGCGATAGTGGGAAATAACTATGATGTCGAGAAGGTCACGCAGGGAGATAACTTTTAAATATTGAATGAATCACTGTTCCTTGTGATTGGTTGGATCCACGCACAAAAGAAAATGCGACCATTTATTCATTTGAAAATTATCTTTTATGCGTAAACTAAATCACTGGGACTGGTGTGAAAACTACTCTCACCTTGAAAGATTGAAAGGGTCTGATGCTGTGGTTAATGTAATACACAGGTACAGGAGAATGCAGCATTATCTATTACTATGTCCTGATCCGGCATTAAGATATTTCCTGCTAAGGCTTCGAACAAAACAACTCCAGGTCCTCGCTATTACGGGTGTCCAAAAGGGCTTAGTTTTAAATGATAGGACCTGCTGTATTTGTAAGAACCCAAGCACCCTGGAAACTGCCAGACATGTTCTTACCTTTTGCCCCAAATTGGGTCCACTACACATGAATCTGTTGGGAAGACTGGTCCATAGTTATGAGAGTATTGTTGGAGATTCCTTTTGGGTGTACTGTCTCAACTCATATACAATATCATCCCAACTTGCCCTGTTCAGAGTGTGGACTCAGGTTAGAAAATTATTGCCACAAACTTGACTTAGTTTTGCTGAATCGATTATACCTGTTTTACTGTTGTTCAAATTGATTTACATGGGATGCACTGATAATGTTTTTAGATATGTGTACACCAGTGTAATTGTATGAGAGGTACTAGAAATTTCTATTTTATATATGCATTTTCTATATGTATTCTTACAGTGTGAAGTACCATGAAGTTTTGTACTTTTGTAATTTTGTATAATTATGAAAGATGTGTTTTATTGTTCTGTTTTATCTTTGTTGGTACATTGTAATGCTTTGTGTTAAGTTCTAATATTTGGACTAAATCACAATAACATTATTATTATTAAAACTAATATGAATATGGCACAGTATATTACTGAGAGATTAAGGGTGTGATTCACAGAGTGTTTTCGATTGGGGTTTTGCCATTATGAAACACTTTTGTGAAATAGGCTGTTAAATGCCCCTTGACCTAGAAGGTCTAGTAATGAACACTATAAGGAAGACTGGCTGTGGCTTTCGGCACAATTAACGGAGCAACAACAATGATATAGGCTCATCTTGCCTAACTGCAACCTCATTTCCTGGAACACAAGAGGTTATCATTACTTTGTAATCAGCCCGGAGGGGCAATCTATCTCACCTCTTGTGATATCTTTGTTTTCCAAGAATCTTGGCTGTGTGACAGCTCTTTGCTCGATGGTTAAAATATAATAAGCAAACAAGCCATTAGATTAGCTAAAGTATGTCCTTAGGGGGTCTGTGCATAGGTGAAAGACCTTATTGTAACCTCACAGAGTTTAAAATGCATATTGCCCTTCCTTACGTAGAGTGTGCTGCTTTTTCTTACGCAGAGTTCATTGCTTGACATGTAAATAATTAACGTGTATGAGCCACCTGGCGGCAAATGTACTTCGGACATTTGTAGCTGTATTGAAAGTGTAATTGTTGAGTGGACTACTGTTCAACCAATAGCTCATATCATAATAGCAGGTGATTTTAATTTGTATTTTGAGTTAGCTTGGCACAGCTATTACGGGCAATATGAGTCCTAATGTGCTACCAATCATTGATAGATACAATTGGTTGGGATTAGACTAGTAATTGCCAACATAATATGCAAATAAAAAATGGCTGTAGATGGTTGCAATTCCTGAAAGGATTTGAATTTGTACATTTAAACCCTACAGCCACCACTATACCAGCTAGGTATGATCTGTGGACCAATGTTAAAGTTTCCTCCAGAATCTATTATATTTGTGCACCTGAGAACCAGGAAATCGGTAGTAAAATATTAAATGATTAGTCCTTCTCTTAGTGACCATCGAATATTGTGTCTGACACTCGATATTGGAAAGGTCACGTTGCATGCAATGTTACGGTCAAATATAAGAGTTAACACCCAACTTCAAAAGGTTTAATTGCAAACTATTGGAAAATGCTGTCATCTCCACTGATATTGGTACTACTGACTATCATGCCATATCTGCTGTATTAGGCCACATACTTCAATCTGTTTTAGAGAAAGCAATTGTTATTCAAAATAGAACACAACATAGCAATATACATGATGCAGCAATACAGGAAAAATAAATGATTTGGAGCAACCATTCGACAGATAAAGAGACTGGCAATTGCTAATTATAATGAAAAGTGAACGTTGCCGGTCCAGGCTCGCTCCAAATATAAAAATAGGTGGACATCACATCAACATAGTGTGCATAATGCACATTG
Organism: Ambystoma mexicanum; assembly: GCF_040938575.1. Taxonomy (NCBI): domain Eukaryota; kingdom Metazoa; phylum Chordata; class Amphibia; order Caudata; family Ambystomatidae; genus Ambystoma; species Ambystoma mexicanum. The sequence continues at coordinate 841,189,678 of NC_090936.1, forward strand.
GCAGCTATTATTTGGTATGTTGCGGGTGCATGACAGCACAAAATGCTGGCGTCAGTTTCACAAGTACCTATTGGAGGAGGGGGCAAATTAGCTTAATTCTGTTAGTGAATCTAACTGCAAAGTGCAAATTAAGGAAATCTCTTTTTTTAAATATCTTGCACCTAACGTTGTAGTGTTATGCCCGATTAGGACAAGTAATGGCTTCTGCATTGGGTAGATGGCATCCTGGAAGTTATAAATCATCTTAAGCCATCTAGGGCATCTGGCCCCGATAGCATTGCCAAGGTAGTTTTTCAAAAGGCACCTGATTTTTGGGGTACTCTGCTACACTAGATGTATACCTCAGTATGCAGCGTGGTTATCATTGCCCCTAGTTGGAGGAAGTCAATACTTGTATCAGTATACAGAAAGGGTCTGAGTTACGACTCTAATGATTATCGTTCGCTGGAAATGATGGACTCTAGTGGTAAGATCTGTTCCAGCCTCCTATTACTAAAACCTAACAATTTGACCCTTGCTAATAACCTCTTAGTGAAACAGTAAACAGGTTTCAGATGCCGCATGGGAACCATACACAAAATCTGGTCATTACATTATTTGATTTCCAACACTTATCGGAAAGCTGGTGCAAATCTATACCTATGTTTTTATATAATTACAAAGGTGTGTTTGACTGCGTTATGCATTCTACACTTTGGAATATGCTAGTTAATTGGGGGTATTGACACATTTAACTTGCAATTCGTTAAACAAATGTTCCAGAACACCTTGTTTGTTGGCAGATTAGAACAGGAGGGAACTCTCTCCCAACCAATTAACACTAGTCACAACCTTAAGCAAGGCTGCGTTTTAGACCCCTTTTTATACAATTTGTATGTTGCGAATATGGGTGCAGCACTTGATGGTTGTAAAAATGGCGCCCCAAAAATTGGACAAGAATCAATTTCATGGCTATCTTATGCTGACGATACAGTACTAATGGACCAAAGCCCCCTTAGGGCTGCAGTGATCGCTGGATGCTTTTGATGGTTGTGCGATCTGAAATAATCTTAAAATCAATTTAAAAAGATCAAGTTGTTGATAATGAGGATGAACAGTCATAGAAGGTATTACTATAAACGTAAAATTAAAGAGGAGCCAGTGGAAGCAGTGAAATCCTATGTATACCATGCCATTCAGGTTACCAATTACCCTGGGCCATCTTTATATGAAGATAACTTCACTCAAAAAACTATGAATAATGTAGGAGTGATTAGGGGTTATTTAACTCTTAAGGGTGGTCATTATATTGAAGGCTACCTGCAGATGTATACAACTGGTACTATCCCTGGTATAATGTATGGTTCAGAGGTGCTGTCTGAGAGACATGTGTATTGGCTTAATAAAATGGAGAGGAAATTGTGGCGCTCTAACCTGGGATTATCTAATGCTGTGCCGATAGAACCAATAAGGTGTGAATTAGGGCTGACATCTCTTTTGACTCTCTGGAGAGTGACACAACGTACATTTTATATTAAATTATCATTAGCTAATGTTGTGGATGGGACCCTCCTGGGCCTTATTGCTGATAACACTCCGACAAATTTAACCGATCAGGCTTTTCAGGAGCTTAAAAATTCTAGTAAAGAATTTCTTATGTTAATTACTCATAATGCTCCTATTTCTATAAACATTGGTGAAAACAAGCAGAAATTAATTATTAAAGCAGTTGATTGAGACCGGTCTGCCACTTTGCCTCAAACTAGGGCTTGGCAGGGTGTCCCATATGATGACAGAAAGTGCTGATTATGTAATAATGATATTGAGAATGCTTGGAAAGGTTACTTGTAATTTGTTAGCAAGTTTAAACAAATATCCACAAATCAATTTTGATACTGTATTTAAAGTATGTATCACTAGTAATTACGGGGACTTCTTATCATATCTTGAAATTAGCTGTAAATCTTTTAAGAAATAAGAGCAATTACGGAACTATTGTATTTTAAATCTCACAATTGTTATATTGTTGGTTTAACTGTGATGTGATGGTTTGAATTTTTATTAAGATGCAGGCGGATTAATGTGCATTGTCTTTTTTTAATGAATGTTTTATATTATATGTAGTGTAAAAGGTGTTGGTTAACCATATGCACTTAATAAAAAAGAAGAGACATTTAAAAAACTGTGCCTTAGTGTATGTCAAATCCTGAGACGGCTTCAGATTCAATTTCACCTGACAGAACAGTATGCCCAGAACTGTCAGATAGGAGTACACTGTCTGCACCCTCTCCTCCAGTAGAGCTTGCAAGCAAGCCTTCACCAGCCAGTCATCCAAGTAGGGAAACACTTAAAACCCTCCTATGATTCAGCAAAGCCACAACCAGAACCAAGATCTTGGTTAAAACCCTGAGGGCAATCCTGAGCCAAATGGGAGATCCCACTGCAAATCACAAGAACAGCTGATGTAACATCCAGATCAATATGTGGAAGTATGCATCTTGCAAATCACAGGGGCCAAGAATGCCCTCCTCCAAATCAGAGGCCTAGTCGATTGAAGAGTGTCCATCGTGAAAAGAAGCTTGGACTCAAACATATTGAGTCTCATCAGATCCATCAGCAAATGAAAGATTGTGGGGCCTTTGATTTCATAAACATGGGGAAATAGATTCCTTGACCCATACAAGACCTGGGTACCGTCCATATGGCCCTCGTCTTTGCCAACAACTCCAGGATCCCCTCATGTGACACCAGTTTCTTGGGTTCATGACGGTGCCACTGTGTCAGCATGGCTCCTGAGTGCAGGGGATGTGCCAATATGTCTATTTTGCACCAAAGCAATGGCCCAGACATCAGACAACACCACCTTCTACGCATCACATAAATACTGTAGTCGACCCCTACATGCAACTGCTGATCATCAGGACTTCTTCCTGTCTCGCTGAGCATAGAACTCAAAGACCTGCTGCTCCACCTTTCATTGGCAGCCATTGATGTGATTGGAAGGAAGACACTTGAATGTCAATCCTGCTGAACTGAAGCAATTGGAAATGAGATGACATGGTCTTGTGCCTGTGTTCCAGCAGGTATCCAAACAAATTGAACACCTATAGCTAGTTTTAAAGCCATCTCCTTCTGGGAACCTTCCGAGTGTCAGTCTAGTAGATGGAGGTGTCCCTTGCCAGGTGCAAAGGCCCCATAGACATAGATGCAGCCTTCACCCCAGCAAAGGCTAGGTCTAATGAGAATGGAACCTAAATCTGCACTTCCTGCAAACTAGTCTCAAAATAAGCTGCCATCATAATTGCAGAGTACAGCCTCTGAACCCCCCCACACTCCCCAACAAATTCTGGACAGCATCAGGGACATACCTATTGGTCCTCAGAGCCAGGAGCACCCATCATGAGACTGTTTGAAAGCTGCATACAACTTTCTATCAACTCGATCCCACACTGACGATTCCTCCGAAGCCCTTGATCAATTCCCTTCATATCTGGCAAAGAGATGTCCTCCCCTTACAAAGGATACAGCTTGGACATTCACCAGGGCATGGAAATTCTATGTGGGTCATGCCACTCTGACAACATATTGTCCTTGATGTGCAAAGATGGGTGCATTTTTAAACTGGACTCTAGTTCCAGTATATTCTTATCCACATTTTTTGATTCGAGGGTCAACATCCTCTTTTAACCACTCAGACCCACTGGACAATCAAGTATCCAAAGAAGGGGAATACTCAGATGAGGAAAAGCATTGCGCATCCACCTGCTTGGACCTGCATCACTAATCTCTTGTTTCCTTAGGGTTTGCTGGACTATCTCCTGCACTCTCCTTTGAGAGGCATGACACCTCTTCCAGTGCTCTCTGTTCTTGTACCCAAGGGCTAGGGTAGGCACAAAAGAACCAGAATATTCTTCGGGGACAGGGTCCACATACATGCATGTGTAAGAATGATTTCTTCCAGCATGAGACTTCACTGCACATCAAACACAGTACCCAGAGCAGTAGCAGGGCACACCAACATCACACTTTCCAGCTACACTGGTATGCAGGAGTGACTTGAAACAATGCAGGCCTCCCACCCCAGAAACCTGTGACTACTTAGCATGACATTCCCATCTCCCAACTAGGGTTCAAGCTCAGAATCACAGACCCCACCCACAACAAAGGCAGGACCCTGGACTGGCTAGCGGATCTCAACTGCTCTACGACCATCACAAAAAACGAGCAAACTGCATGGTCTGACCACCGCGCCATCTCCTTCTCCATCCAAGGGAAACCATAACCAAACACTCCTACCCCCATCATCCCCCAAGCCCTCAGCAGAAATAACCGCAACATTACCTTACAAAACCTCAGCCCACTCTTAGACAACATCCTTACCCCCACAAACGATGTCAACCTAGATGCGGAGAAACTTGCTGACCTATACAACAAAACACTAGAATCAGCAGTTGACACCATCGCCCCACTCAAACTCACCAAAGCCAAACCGGCAGCCCACATGAACAAATGGTTCACAGCAGAGCTAAAAATCCTCCGAAACTCCAAACGAGCCACAGAAGCCGCTTGGAGAAAAACGCCCAACCCCTCCAACAAAACACAACTCTCAATAGCAACCACCACCTACAAAACTGCCATCCTCAAGGCCAAAAAAGAGACATATGACTACAGAATTGAGAGCGCCAAATCCAAAACAAAAGAGCTTTTCAATATCCTCAGAGAACTCGAACCTCCCCCCACTCTGGCAGAAACCTGCGTGAAAGATGCAGACTGGTGTGAGAGGATTCAAAAAGCACTAGCAGACAAAATCACCATGTTACAATCCAAAATTGAACAGAAAAAGCTTAACCTAACCAAAAAAACAAACCATCTACCGTCCACTACTCCCAAAACACCTACCTGCCCCCCCTTCTCCTTCTCACCAGTATCCACTAAAGAAGTAGAAAGCATCATTAAGGGCCTCAAACCTTCTAGATGCCAAGGGGACTCATGCCCAGCTCCCATCATCCAGGAAGGTGCCAACATGCTGGCCCCCTTCATAACAGCCCTTATCAACGCATCCTTCAAATCAAGCTCAGTGCCTTGCACCCTCAAGGAGGCCTGGGTCATGCCACTGCTAAAAAAACCTAGTCTAGACCCCAACAACCCAACCAACTACAGGCCAATCACCACCGTTCCCTACATCCTAAAGATCTTAGACAGAGTGGCCTACCTGCAAATACAGAAGCACCTGGAAGACAATCACCTCCTGGGTCTCAGACAATCCGGTTTCAGGCCAAGGCACGGAACAGAGTCAGCCCTACTGGACCTAAAAATCCAGATGGACGAGGCAAAGGACAAGGGTAATCTAGCCATTCTCTTGTTACTAGATCTATCAGCAGCCTTCGACCTCGTCGACCATCAGATCCTCACGGAACATCTGATGACGTCAGCGGCCTTCTCTAATCAGGCGACTGCCTGGATCCAGTCCTTCCTAACCAACCGAACCACCCGGGTCTTCTCCCCGGGGGCCTCAGCACTCCCTGTCCCCATCACATGCCGTGTCCCTCAAGGCTCGTGCGTCTCGCCGACCCTATACAATATCTTCACTAAGCTATTGTTTGACCGCCTAGACAACCTGGGTGTCACATACACAAGCTATGCTGACGACACCCAGGTTCTCATTACCCTATCAGGGTGCTATGATGAGGACTCCACCAGAATCAACAATCTATGCTTGGAGATCCAAGCCTGGATGGCAGAGCACGGGCTATGCCTCAACGATGAGAAAACTGAGCTCCTTCTTGTCGGCTCCCAACCACGGCTAAACAAACTAGACCCCCAGTACACGTCCATCAACATAGACGGTAACCAAATCACAGTTGCCAAAGAAATTAAAACCCTTGGGTTTTATCTAGACTCCACTCTCTCGCTCAAAAGACAGGTAAATGCCACAGCCTCATCCACAGCTTACACAAATAAGCTTATCAACGCTTGCAAACCCTTCCTCTCTGCCTCCAGCTGCATTACGCTAGCCAGAGCACTAGTGCTCTCAAAAATTGACTACTGCAATACACTCTTTCTCGGCACGTCAGAACGCAACCTGAACAAACTACAGGTGCTTCAAAATAATGCCCTCAGAGCCGCCCTCAGTATCCCACGACACGCCCACATCTCCAGCATCAGGCAAGATGCTCACTGGCTTCCGGTACGAGACAGAATCACCCTCAGATCCCTCGTCATTGTCCATAAATGCCGCTCCAATGATGCACCCAAATACCTGGCAGACAAGTTCCACAACTACACCTCAACTAGACCAATCAGAACGCCATACTCACACTGCCTCTCAGTTCCCAAATTTGCCCTAAAAAAAGCCGGCGGCGCCAGCTTCCCGGTCCTAGCTGCCAAACTATGGAACGCTATGCCGCTAATCCTCGGAACAGAACCCTCCTTTTGGACTTTTAGAGCCAAAACTAAAACTTGGCTTTCCAACAGAAACTCTGCCTAATGTACTTCCTCTCCATATGTCCCTGTCGACCAGCCTGTAACCTGGTCTTCCATAACCTGGTCTTCCACACTTATTGTTGTTATTTCACAGTCTTGTATTATTGTATATTGTATATTCCTGACATGTTGTAACTGCATCTAAGTCTTGCCATGTTGTAACTGCATCTAAGTCTCCGGCGCCCAGTTACCCCAGGGTTCGGCGCGCAGTATAAATAAAGAAACTAAACCAAACAAACACTACTCATGACATCACTCATCCAATCACATAAACAACAAAAACAACACAGCTCCCTTATTTCTAAACATACAAGACAGTGATACAAAATAATCCTTTTTTGGTGAATCTGTGCAGTTTGGTACGCACGCTTAAAGTCTTCTCTGTTCTCGGAAGAGACATTCTTAGGTGTTACCATTTGCCAATGGGGTATGGGGGTTCTATTGTAACACTCACCTTTGTTACATGCAATCATGTCCTTATTAATTTTGGAACGTATAGGGCTAGTCCAGAAAATCTATTGCCAGTGCTCAGCAGAGCCAGAGATAGTTTCAACAAGCAATTCAGAGGAGCCTCTGGAAACGAGTCTCCTTTATCTATCTAATGGAACCCACAAGGACATGCCCATACGTCTGGGCAGTAGCATATTCCCACTCTTAATGCAAGAAGTCTGCTTCCTGTCATGGACATGTAGAAAACATATCTACATGTTAGCAATCAGATGTAATCTAAGTATAAAGATGATTAATGTATGTTAATGACTTGAGGATGACCTCTTTGTTATGGAACAAGCACATTTCCATTGTTTGCTCATTCTGGCAATGACCAGTTCCTGTTCTCATCCCAATATCTCAACGGATAATATTCCATGCTGCTCCTTCAGAAATATGTTATATATATTAGCCATTACTTTCTTTTTGACTTTCGCAAAGGTTACATAGACCCTAGTGTGTAGACAGCCCCTGTTAATTGGCCGTGTTATCTGTTGGGGTCGTTCCCATTGGTCGCCTGTATGTAGTGCTGTAGCAGCATCAAGAAACATTTTGGCCTGATGGCTGACTAGGCCTTGTACATTATGCAAATACTTGAACATCTCCTCCCACCCCCGGCGCCAGTGTAGTTAATTTAAAGGTAATGCAAAGTATTCTGAATTCCTGAGGTTTGGGCACAGTCAAAAGCAAGGATTATCGATGAGTTCAAAATCCTTTCACAGGGGCAATTTTGATCGACAACATTACAATAGAGTTACACAAATGGCACCAATGCTCGATACAGTCATTCAAATGAAAGAGGAAAGACCGTCTTTGGCACGGGGCATTTGTAGTTTTTGTTCTTAATGACTTATTTTATGTGTATGGAATAGGAACGTTTGCAGAGTATTGATAGATGCCTTTCTCACTGGAATGTGGCTGCTTCTGGGATCTCTAGCTACTACAGTAGTTGGCACTGCTCCTTAAAATCAGTAGTATCTCTATCAATAAAACATTCAAACATAAGCACTACTAAGTCAATAAGAATGGAATGTGCAGGTGATACCAAGGAAGTCTTGTCCCTGTCTGCAGGTTCATATTCCAATGTGAGGTTAAAATATGCCATCTACAAAGTGAAAGTACAAATGAGGTTCCTAGCTTAGTAGTGCAAGATGAACAGTGGCCATAATGCATTTCCTTGAGGCATGCTGCATGTGATGAATTTTTGGCACAATGTTTTGCCAAGTCTGATCTATTGAGTTTAATCAGATAGGAAGGATCAAACTAATGCCCAAACTATTCCTTAATACACCTGGACCACTCTTTCTGGTTGCAAGACATGTCTTTATCTCTGGTATCTTAGCCTGCAGAAAGAAAGAAAGAAAGAAATGAAAACTGAAGTTTACGGCCATCAGCATTTCAGAGACATTCCTCACCGAGATCTATCAAATGCATTTCTAAAATATGCCATGGACGATTTCAATGCTCATGTCTGTTGAAAGGAATACGGTCTTAACTTGATGCCCCCCTTAGATGACCCCCATGATGTAATTGTATATGTCATTGCGAATCACTTCTGTTACGTTATGTATGTGCTCATGGGCTTTGCAACTGGGTCATCGCTTCCCACACCTGCTGTATTTCAAGGGTTTTGTTGCCTATAATCTGTGTTTCTTTATAACACGCTAATTACCAGCGAGTGGTTTCTAAGCACAGGATCAGAATTCGAACCTGTGTTGCAATGCATTGTTTTGCTTCCAAGACAAACACGTTGCCCCTGAGCTATCCTTCCTTCATGGAAATTGTCCCTGAATTTCATGCATTTTGTTATAGTTAAGGTATCTTTAGGGCCCACTAGCAATGGCCTTTTGCCAGGCATTCGAAGCAACCTTTGGCCAAGACCACTGTACAAGTTGCACCAATGGTTTCTACAGGGTCCATTAGCCTGATGGCCACGGCCTTTGACAGTTGTCACTGCCCATGTCACACCAGTAACCTTTTTTCCCAAAGACCCATTGCACCTTGCCTAGTAGATCTGATCTCTGCAGATGTAAAACATACATTTTTTTTCCACTGCCTATTCCCAGGATAATTTCCCAGAAATCACATCTGATTATGCTGAATGATTTGGCGTTTTGCCCATTCCGGGAATAATGGAAAAACCGTCCTGAAAATGTCCCTCCATGCTCACAGCTACTCACCATATGTCCCCCTCCACTTCTCCTGGTCTACCCACTACCGTCAATTGATTTTTCCCGCAATGCCCTCTCCCATTACCACCTCACTCGTGGGTTTGTTTGTGGGAGGTTTTTTTTCCGATTGTGTTTTGTGATGTTTCCGCAGTAATCGCACAAGATTCCCCCAGTATTCCCTAGATAAGCTGAAAAAGTGAAAGTCTTCTGCGTCCTCACAGGCACTCATCTCATTTCACCCATCTCTTTTCTTGGCTACCCCACACTCCTCAATTGCTTTTTTCCCTTCCTCATCCTCTGCCATTACCCCCATCACTTCTTTATCATATCTCATCTTGCAACGTTACTGTGCTAATCTTGTGAGATTTCCGCTGGCATTCCCCTAAAAGATGAAAATGTTCTACCCGTAACTGACTGTGGAACCCACCCCAAACACCACAATTTCACAGGGTGCCCTCTTTCCACCTTCCCACATCTGGCCTGATGTGATTGCAGGATTTTACATCCTGCAAATTGCATTTTAAGCACTTTTATTTTTTCAGCTCTGCCCAAGATTATCGCAGGAATCGCTCACATCAAGCAAAAAATAAATGGCAGATTTTAGTTTCTGTCTGTATTCTGCGAAGCACCATGGGCGATATATAAACGTTTTTTGAAAGCGGGGGCACACGCTTCTCTGACAAAGATTAAAAAAAATACTGGACAGATTCATCTTTTAACATGTTTTTCCCAAAACTTCCAGTTCGGGGTAGCCCGTGACAAACCATTTGTTCGCTAAAATGTCATCCAATTCAATCCACCATGTCAAAGGTCATTAGCTATAGAATATTGAGAAATGTATATGTACACAGGCTTCACCTTAACTAAAGGGCAACAACCACAGCGGTAGTGGCCCTGTAGTTATGGTTAAGTTGCTCAACCCATAGGAAGAGCACTTTTTTGTCTGGCTTAAAACTCCCCCCCCCCAGACCAATCCTCACCAAAATTTGCAAAATAAGTATACGGCCCCATCAGATGACTCCTGCGTAGTTTGGTGAGGTTGTGTCAAGGGGAGGCAAAGTTATAGGGGGGGGTCCCAAAATGTGTGGGTTTTGTCATAGATGCAATGGCAAATAAATGTTGCTCACGCCTACATCCCAAACCGCTTGACAGATTTTCACCAAATTTGAGGCAGGAGCGGCAGCTTGGTCCCGAAAACGTGCTTTTGTAAATTTGATGTAAATCCATCTAGTAGTCTTTTTTTTTTTAAATGACCAAAAATGAGGGCAAAAGTATTAGTGATATCTGGGTTTGGTCTGCAAATTCACTTCCCTGTTTGGTCCATGGATGGGCCTCTAATTAGTGCAGAGAGCGGCGTGATGTACACGGGCATTGGGCGGGCACACTGATTGGATGGTAAAAAGCGTGGAGTGCGTCATATTTTTGCAAGAGTCTGACATGTTGGATTCGCAGACAGGCATAGCTGGCCACGGACATCACAGTGGGGAAAAAGTGTGTAAAACACATTTTGGGTCATTTGGTGGTGGGAAGAGGGGCTAGGAAGAGTGGGTGAGTGGAATAAAGATAGTATGATGCTATTTTTGTAGGTTGAAATAGGCCAGGCAGGTGTCGTAGCTGATTGCGGACAGCGCCGTGGATGTGCAGTTTGGAGAAGACATTTGGGGTCATTTGACGGCTGGAAGCGGGAGTACAAATGGTAATGAAGTAGAATGAAGGCAATGTGGAGCTGCTTTATAGATGATAGTAAGGGTTTGGAAATGCTGCCGAGTGCGCAGTCTATTTCAGTCTCTGCGGACGTCAGCGGCCAAATTGTGGGGGCCATGGTCACAGGCCATCGCCCCAGAATATGTTCACTGGGTACAACCACCTCAGTAGTAATATGTGTATATTTATTGTAGGTAATGTAGTGGGAGTACAAAGCGTTTGTAATATGATTTAATGATGTAATTGAACTGGATGTAATTTGACATGCAGGAAAGTAGGTACAATGATAAGTGGGTGCAGATTGCAATGCATCAAAAGTTTATTTGCCACAGTGTTAGTCAACATTGAAATAACGGGCAAAGGACTTTGTATTGCCAATGTTTACTATGAACATGTGCCTGTGGCATTTGCACGTTTACATCTCACTGTGGAATGTTACAAGGGGCGTGTGCATGAATCCAGAAATGGATATGAATGTGGGAATAGATGTACACAGAAGCTAGTAAGCCTGTACTCCACTGTTCGTGGGTGTACACCTTTACGTGATCAGTGTACTTGTATTTACTTTACTATTATTTGTTCAAGTTCCAGCAATTAGGGTGGACAAATGTGAGGCTTTTTGGTTGGTTTAAGGATGAAAGTCAAGACCCTTGCATTATGCACAAGGCTGTCTGAGGCGTGGGAACACACTATCTGCAGATCTTTTTGAGAAACTAGTTTTATTCACGATACCTTAGATGTTGTCTCTGCAAGTCTCTGCTGGGGAAATGCTTCCCATAGCAGAAAGTAGGGGACAGATTATTATTTACATGTAGGGAAATGCGTCGCTGTGTGGACCGCACCTGAAGTTGTTTTTTGAAGAAAACGTAAATGTATTAGGAACAGGTGCGTCGATAGCGGTGAAATTGAAGTAAATATTGTGCTATGAGGTTTACTTGAAATATTTTGTTGTTTTTCGGTGCACTATCCATTTTTGTGGCCGGTGTTTCTAAAAAGGAAACTGACTCGGGCATGCTGTGAACGGTACATGAAGGGTCTCATTTTTATGTGTCCTTGAATACAGCGCAATAAGAATTTGAAGGAGTAAATATGTACAAAATCCACAAAGTAATGATAAGATTGACTATATCAAAAGCTGATGTTGGAGAGTAAAGTTTCTATTTTGGAAAAATGTGTTTTCACGTGGTTGGTACTCCATTACATCTGAAGAATGGATTTGGACAGCCCAATGTAAGCAAGATTTAAAATAATATTTATTGAAGTTTGGATTGAAATTGTACTGTGTGCCATATGATAAATGTCCTGACGGATGAATGTTCAATTTGAGGCAAAGAATTAGCCATTGTACATATGGATTGTCACTGAAATGTGTAGACAAAATAAGAATGTACTGTGTATATTTAACTGAAAGTGGTTACTGAAATATGTTTTTCACTTCTTCATTTTATATAGTTATATAATCCCGAAGTGTGTATGTCATGGGTACAGCATACCGGGAGACAGGTTTTTTAACAGCATTTGGACAATAATTATTAAGAACGGATATGTATTAACAGTCATCTAGGATGCCCGCCGGACAACAATCTGTACTTTTGCAGTTGCAGTAACAAGGAGTAAGATGGGAGGGTATAGGTTCAAGAAATGTGCGTATGTCAAAGTGTTGCTTTTATCTCTATTTTAAAGCACTAATTTCTCCTCTGTTATGGAGCGCCACGTGCGTACATTAATTGTTGGTCATGGAAGATGATTTTTAGTGAAGAACGCAAAGACTTGCATTAAATGAATTGATGATCCGATTTGCCATTAGAAGATGACTGTTGACAGTATTACTGACATGGACAATGATACAAAGTTTGGTAGCTACGAACTGTATTTCAAAAAGTTAGCCAAGTTTTCATGTACTTAATGAAATGTTTTATGTTGTTGTGTGAAAATGAAAATGTGTGTTATGGTCCTGAGTACTGTTGATTTCTTCAACATAAATTCTTTCTATCATTTTTTGTAAAAAGAATGATACGTTTGCATTTGTTGTACATGTCTGCGCTTAAGTTCCTTATTTTGTGTTAGATTACCTTATGACATTGGTGATGATAGTGTACATTTGGCTACACTGCCCACTGATGTCATTGAAATAGGTGGAGCTTATTTTGAACGTATAGTGATGTTAGCGTATTGGGCAGGCTAACATAATCAGTGCTGCAAGGGCTTTTGAAGTTAGGGTGATAGAATCTTTGTGGTTCTATCTACTTTATTGAGAAATGTACAGTAGTGCTATTTTTTAACTGTAAAAGGTATTTTTGTTGTGTTTTGATGAATAATTCCTTTTTGCACAAGAGGTTAGAAAATAAGGTTCTTGATCAGTTCTGGGGTGCAATCTATGGGGTAGAATCCTTGGTCATTACTGCATCTGTCTATTATGTATGGAGGGAGGTACTTGCGCTACTTTATCGGGTAACTTAAATCAGTTATTTAGACCTTGAAGGCACCCATTCCCCGACACAATATCCAAAACCTTGAATAATGGACACACCCAGCTAGGGAATGAGACCAGGAGATAGATTGCAAGTAGAACAAAGTTTTATATAAGATAAATAAGCGCTCTGCCAAACATTACATGGGCAGCACATTATAAGATGAAAATGCATCAGTGGTGACGCCATGCTATAAGTACACAATTCTACAATATCATTGGTGAGGCACATTAGTACAGTATGCATCCTTAGGTACTGGCCACATTGGATTAGCAGTTGCTTGGGTGTCACTCCCTCAGCACGTGGGTCATCTGGGCTCATCTCCATGGGGTGAAGGCCATGTCGGCAAAGTGATACATTCCCTGACTGCCTAAGCTAGAATAACAGGATCTGATGGCATGAGACAAATGACCATCATAAATGTTTGGCCCAAACAGGAGTACTTTCAAAGCTCACTAACAGGTTATATATCTACATTGTACCCTTTGCAACTTGGTACCCATAAACCTAATGCCCCGACCCAGGTGCCCGTCTTGGGGGGTTTTCATCTACCAGATGCCTCATGATACAGATAGACATGTGTTAGTTTTAGGAAGAATATATTGGTGTATGGGAGGAGGGCTATGGTGAGTGTTCTCCTTTGGTCACTGTGAGGGGTCAGATGTGTATCTGTGTAACAGAGCAGAGGGGCCTGGGCCCAGCGGGTTATGGCAAAGCGGGGTGGGGCTCGAGGGAGCCAAGGCAGGTTAGTAGAGATGGATGTTTACAAGGGCCGGGGCCTGCTTCGGTCTCACACAGTGCACTGAGCTCATCTTCCTTCTGGGCGATACCAATTATTACAACAATAAATGGCTGGACTTCCGTGAGAACAGAGTTTGTGTAGAGCTGGCAGGACGCAGGGGTGGCATGAGCGGTTTCTGCAAGGTGCTGGGCAGGGGGACAGATAGGTTTCTAGAGATCATTTTTGGGCCGAGTAAAAGATGGCGCCTGGTGTGTTACAAGAACAGGTCTTTGAGCTTCAATAATGCTTGGTTACATGATTCTTTTGTTGGTAATGAGAGGGAGATAATGCAAATCATGTGTAAGTGGGAGGGGGAACGTCTCTCCCCTCCAGCATAAGCAGGATCCGTCCATGCCCATGCAGGGATGGTGAGGGGGGTGGGAAAAGACCACCTCTCCCCCAACATTCCCCCCTTTTGTTACTCCTAATGTAACATATACCCTCCCCCGGTACATCTGAGTTCTTCTGCCCTTTTTACTGCTTCATCCCAGGCAGGGGTACCTTTTATTGATATCCAGGCACGGCACACACTTCTTAAACTCTCTTCCCACTGTGTATATTCTTCAGGAGTACATGTCATATAAATACAACCCACGTCCCAGGCTAGGTCAACTCACACCTCCTTATAGTTTTCTAGATCTTGGGGCTGTTTGATGGTCGTATTCCAGTAATTATCCACTAAACCCCCTGTGTTGTATATGACCACCATGCGATATTTGGGTTCATTGCTTTCACCAATTTGTACTTGGGGCTCCCTAGTATCATGAGGCATCTTCTCATTTCTATCGTGGCTGCCTATAGTCACCATCATCATCGTACTACTAGGAATCACCTCTGCACAGCATTGGACTCTTAACTGGCACACACAGAAGATCAGCAGAAGAAAGACAATGATGGGGATAAGTAGTTTGATTGCAGTCCCGAGCCATGATGGTAACCAGTCGAACACCATGCTGAACCAGTCATTGTTCTGGATGCCACCTTCTTTTTTCATTCTTACTCCAAGTTCATGTACTGCAACAATTAAGTATGAATGTGTCCACTTATCAGCATCTGAAGAAGGTATGAAAGTGAAACATGCACTTCCGATTTTTTGGCAGACATAACCTTCCATAGCTGTGATTATTGATATTGATATTGATATTTTATTTCTATCGCGCTCGTACACAAGTGTTTCAGAGTGCGACAAGGCAAAGGAGGGGAACAGGGGAGAACAAAACAGCGATCTTACTAGGCCCAGTGACATTGAGAACGTGCAAGTGCATGGGAGAGGGGAAGGGGAAAAGTGCATAGAAGGGGAGAGAAGTGGAAAGTGCAAAGCAGAGGAGAAACAGATAAATAACAATAAATGAATAGTAAAGGCAACCAACAGTGGTGGTGCAGCTAGCAATTTGCAAGTGCCAGGTTTAAGGCAACAGACAGGGTAGGTCTGATAAGTGCATGAAGAAAAAGGTGGGCTGTATGGGTACAGATACAGACCCCAGTGCAAGGGGTGGCCCGGAGGCAGTGCGCGAGGGTGGCAGGATGAGCAGGTACCTGGGCCCGGAGGACAGAGGGTGGCCGGGTGCACAGTGCCAAGAGAGAACAGATCAGCAGGGGAGAGGGGGAGCGAAGGCAGAAGAAAAGAGGAAGGTCTTGAGGTGCTTCCGGAACCTGAGATGGTTCTCCTCAAGTTTTAGAGTGGTAGGGAGGCTGTTCCAGAGGGAGGCTCCAGCCAAAGACCGAGATCTACCCCCAGCTCATTTCTTTGAAAAACGACTGACCCTGAGGAAGTTGGAGGTAGAGGAGCGAAGAGCTCGAGAGGGGAGGCATTTGCAGAGGGATAGCTGAAGGTATTTTGGACCCAGGCCCCAGAAAGCCTTGTGGACAATGCAGAGGGTTTTGAATTTAATACTTGCATCCACTGGGAGCCAATGGAGAGATTTCAGAGCTGAAGAGATACGATGGGCCAAGGACAAGTCTCGCAGTCCTGTTCTGGATTAGTTGCAGAGGGCGGAGAGTAGAGGTAGGTAGATTTAGAAAGAGGCTGTTACAATAGTCCAAGCTAGAGAGAACCAGAGCTTGGGATACCATGAGCTTCTGGAGGAAGGAGAGGAAAGGCAGAGTACCTATGAAGAGGTGCAGTCGGAAATGTGACTTTTTAGAGACCTCAGAGATGTGGGCAGAGAAGGAAAGGTTGGAGTCAAAGATGTGCCTGAGGTTCTTAGCCTCGCAGGTGGGGTAGTAGGAGGGCCAAGGGAGGCCAGCCAGGAGTGAGGGGAAAGGATGGTGAAGGTGTGCCGAAGAGGAGGATCTCCGTCTTGCTGGCATTCAGACAAAGATCATTGGCGGTGCACCAATCTTGAATGGCAGTTGGGCAATCAGAGATGAGAGAGGGAGAGGAGGTAGCAGAGGACAGCCTGAAAATGAGTAGGTTGAGCACGTACCTATTTTGCATTGTCATTCGTCTGAGTGCTCTCAGTTCTACCTTGATGACATTGAATCCTTCTTCTGTGCCATTGACCAGTTGGACCAGCTCCCAAGAATGATTTGGAGCAACTTGGCGTTTGCTCGTGCCTGGATGCTGGGGATCAGTGATGCAAAAAATGTCTCTGCAGAGCTGAAGAGTTTGTATTCATCAGGGATCTGTGGCAAGAGGTCAGAAGATTCTTTAGAGAGGTAGTTGGATGCTCTCTTTTTGTGTGACACTTAATCCTGTAGCTTGTCTTCCGATTGTATGTCATACATGGGGGGCTCTTCAGTTGCGATCTTGGGTGCCAGTTGCAGTTGGTTGGGGACCCCTTGATGCGCTTCTCCGGAATCACCAGCAGTGCTGAGTGCAGTGTTGCCAGAGCACAGTAGCCCATCCATGAGGACGGGAGGTGCAGGTATGCCTGTTTGATGTGCACCCAGTAATGGTCCATCAAAGCCGCAGATTGTTTTCGCATGTCAGAGATAACAAGGGTTCTATTGCAGCGTGAGTTTGAACCCATAGATACTCTTCCTTCCCCGTGAAAGCAAAGTTCATATTTTTTCTTCATGCTAGATCGTTATTGGCTTTTTGAGAGCGGTGACCCATGTCAGCTTTGCGATGTGCTGGGACCATATCTGAGTGCACGTATCTTCCATCCATTGCAGTCTTTCGTCTTGCACATTACCGTTGCATCTTGCCATTTATTTTCAGTGAACATTGTTCCTTTTATTGCTAAGAACAACTCTTTAAAGCATGTTGCCCCTTCAGGTTACCTCTTGCATATCTTCCTATCAGGAGGAAGCAGTTGTAGTTTTATCGTGTGTGCCTGGAAGGTGCTCCTGATTCTATATTGAGTGAGATGAACGAGACATTGGCCTTCCACTAGGGGAGATTCTTATGGCACCAAAACCTTAGGCATTCCAGACGCATGAGGTATTAGTGAACACACGTAACAGCTACCATTTGTGGCCTGTCTCCCTGTGGTGCTCATGTCAGAGTACCACTTGTTAGACTGGTCCGGACGACAAAGATCCTCTTCCTTATCCAACCCCAGCCCATGATATGCATCATATTGGTATTGCTTTATTTGCCGCTTTCATCTGTGTGTCAATTAATTTCTACCACCAGTAAATGACCCTTCATACCATTGGCTATCAGCATTCAATGTTCTGTGTGTAGGAAGAGCATGTAGGCGATAAATAGGGAAGAGACCTGTGTTTAATTTTACATTGTTATCACTACCAAGCTGCCAGTATTGAGTTGAGGACTTTGGGGAGCATCTGACATGTCAGTAGGAGACAGAGTATACACATTTTTAACATATGAGGTAGGGTATCTGGTTGTCTACGAGTGAGATTGAGGCATTGTAAACATTGGCTGGGTAGGTAAATAATCATCATATACATAAATTACTTTTCCACTGTCATTCATTACAAGTAGCCCATGCTGTGGTGACACCATTGTGTGATTTTTGTGTAATGTAGTAAGGTTTAAGGAGGTATTATGGTCCCATATTATTTTCACCCCATCCCAAATTAGTTTTCCCCCTTCATCTTTTAGTTTTCCCCCTCCCCCCTTCTTTTATGTCACCAACAATAAAAGAAATACTCCAGTACTTTCCTAGACACAACAGTATTATAGAAAACACGATGGCCGTGAAATAAAGGCTGCAATCATATGAGGATGTCCTAGTGGCACTTATTTCATTCCTACTGCTATCTAACTGAGTTCTAGTAGTAGCAAGTGGCCTTGTTTTCGCGATTGTAGTACCTACAGAGTGGGATATAATGTGTTAAACATACTTTCAGTTAAGGCGAGATGGGAGCAGTAACAGAACCGGTGCAACATCATGGAAACAAAGTGTAAGAGGGAGAGAGCGAGAGAGAGAGAGAGAGAGAGAGAGAGAAGATTTCACATATAGATATATATACATTGAAGTATCACTTATTTATATATATATATGTTTCTCAAATGCAGTGCTACTTCTATACTCTTAGCTGCTTGGTATTGCACCTTTGTTCTCTTTCCTCTCTTAAGGCACTGCTTCTTTGCAAACATTTGGCCTCATTACGACCCCAGCGCTAAACCATGGTGCTGTTAGCACCATGGTCCATGCCGGGGTCCGCCATGGTGAATAGCGGAATTACCACCACATTCCAAGGTTGGCGGGGCGGTAATTCCCCATTCACCATGGGCCCTTTCCCATTCCCATTTTTGCCCCATAGGGCTCAATAGGAATGGGGAAGGCGCTAAGCATGGTGCCGCAAATTGCGGCACCATACTTAGCACCAAGGTCCCTTTGCGGCACCCTACTTTAACGCCTGCTAAAAGCAGGCGTTAAGGTCGGGTCCCGCAAAGGGAACTCGTAATCAGGCGTTAAGGGTTTAACGGCGCCGACACCTTTTACGGCGCCGTTAAACCCTTAACGCCAGGGTCGTAATGAGGCCCATTTTCTTGTGCTACTTCTGGTGTTACACTATCCTGAGCCTTTCTGACAACTGACAGGTGTATCCAATATGTCAGGCCTTTCACCTTTACTGCTAAAGGTGTGCAATATATTACTTCATAAGGGCCATGAAATCCTGGAGAATTCCAACTTCTCACAAAGCTGCACACGTATACCACTTCCCCAGGCATTAGAGGTTTTGTTGGGCTGTCTACTGAGGCAGTCAAAGTGTTGGTTTTACTTTCTCTGGTGAATGGTGGAGATGTCTGTTTAGCAATTGTTCATACTGCTTTTGTGAGGTACTCTTTACATTTCTCACCTAACACTGTTGCAGTTCTGTGTGCATCAGACATCCTTCTCACTGGGGATACTGGTGTTTGCATACATCTACCAGTTACTATTTCATGAGGGGAGAAATGGTGATCTTTGCTAAATTGTGTGCGTAGCTGGAATAAGGCCAGTGGAAGACAATAGACCTAGTTCCTTTTGAGAGTGTGGCAAAGTTTAGACAACCTACTTTTGAGGAGGCCGTTGATCTGTTTACCACCGTATTTGCTTGCAGGTGGTAAATTGAACACATTTTATGTTTTATTCCCAGTAATGTGGTTACTTCTTTGAAAATGTAATTCACAAAATGTCTCCCATTGTCAGAGCGCATGACATCGCATATGCCCCACCTAAAAATGGTGCTGCACAATTCGCGTATGGGTGGGCGCAGAGCCCTGCCTCTACAAAGCATGAAAAGGGACAGACCACCACTATCAGTTACCTGGCCCCATTGCACCTCTCTCCTATGTCTGCATAATCCATGTGCAGTTCATCAAAAGATTCAATGGGCAGGGCAGTGTTCCTCGCAACGTCCTTAGTGTCACTCCTGAATTAAATGTTTGGCATGTGAAGCATTCAATAGTAAATTTAGTAAGGTATTCCTGGAGGTTCGGGATAAACCAATCCTCCTGGATGTCTGCAGTTGGTTGCTGTTTTGAGGTGTGGGCGGGAAAGTGCAGCTGTTGGAATGCTATTTGCAATAATTCTACTGGCATCACTATCTTTCCTGTTATGTCCTGTCTCCATAGGAGATCTGTGGGTGACTGTGTGCATCCTCGTTTGGTCCAGATATCTTGTTCTGATTGTGGTGCTTTCTTTTGGAGGTCTATTATCTGTGCTATGGGAGTGCATTATATCAGTTTTCTTAAGGCTATTCTACTTCACCTTTTAACATGCATTCTGTTGTTGTTTCTTTTTGAAAATATGCTGCTTGTTTTGCAGTGGCATCTGCCGCTGCTTTTCAGTAGTGATATTTCATCACCATTGCTGGTGTGGGCTTGGCATTTTACGAGTGCTACCACTGATGGCTCTGCAAGTGCTTCGATCAATTCATTCACTAATTCACCATGTTGTACTGGGATCCATCCACCCTCGTGAACCCTCTTCTTCTCCATCTAGATAGTCCAGCATGTACTGTGGTGGTTACATATCCTGAATCGGAATATATTGTTACCACACACCCTTTTGCTGCATGGAGCGCTTCAATTAATTCTGCTACCAATTCTGCTGATTGGGCTGAATAGTGCATGGACAGTCGTTTCTGTATCAGCAGTTATTATTCTCCTGCCTCCAACCTTGCTACTTCCGGCCAAGCAGTCTCCGGGTAAATGGATGGTGATCCATCTACAAAGTACAGCTCTCCATCACTCAATGCATTTTCACTCGCTTTGAGAAATGTCGTCTCCTTCTCCCTCATAAGTGGCACAATCATGGTTTTGTATATCCTCTACTGTGTATGGCTCTGTTTAGAATGTAGCTGGGTTGACCGTTTTACAACGTATCACATGGATGTTTGGGCTTGAGATGATAATTTCATAGGCAGTAGCCCTCTGTGTCATGAACGTGGATTTGGACCGTTCAAGTATGGCAAACAGGGAGTGTTCTACAAGCAATGTGACAGAGCGTCCTATCACAATTGTGGCACTTTTTTCAATGGCAAAGGCTGTGGCTGCAAGAGCTTGTTCAAAAGCGAAATGGGCCTGCATTACTGAGTCAAGATTACCACTGTAGTGGGCTAGGGGTTAAGGATGTTTTTTGTGTCTGCACTGCAGTCATAAGTGTTCCATTTGAATGCGAGAACAGGAACAATTCCTGCTCATAATCAGGTGTAGCTAGGACAGGGGGTGTGCATATCAGTTCGTTTAGTGTTGTGAAAGAAGTATGCATTTCAGGGGTCCATGTTATTGCTGTGTTCTCTTTCTGTGCTTCTTTTAGTCCTTGTAATAGGGGTCCGGTGTAGGCGACATAATCTAAAATCCATGCCCTGCAATTGTTACATATGTCAAGAAACTTTTGCATGTCTTTTACTGTGTGGGGTCTGGCTGCTGCTCACACTGTTACTGCTATGTAAGGTAGGATTCTCTTACCATTTTTTGAGATGAGTTCGGCCAGATACAACATTTCTGATAAACAGTATTTACGTTTGTTCTCATCTATCTTGTATCCCTTGTGAGTAAGTAGTGTGAGTAAGGTAACAGAGTCTTTTCTGCATATTTCCCCCCCTCGCTACACACTAGGAGGTCAACATATTGAATGATGGTGCTCTGAACAGCTATGTTGCCAAGGTCTTCAGGCAATATTCTGTTAAAAATACTGGGGCTTTCACAGTACCCCTGGGGCAGTCAGCAGTGTGCATACCTCCCTCCCAGAGTAAAAGCTGTTAGGTATTGGGACTCTTGGTCAAGTGGTACTGAGAAAAATGCGTTTTTCAGGTCCACCACTGTGAAATGGGTGGCCTGCTTTGGAATGCTGCACAAAATGGATGCCTTGTTTGAAACAAGAGGGAACTCTTTTTGGACAATGTCATTAAGTGGGCGAGGGCTTGCACCATGCGCCACAACCACACTTTTGTTTTCTTAATCGGATAAATTCCAGTATTACATGGGGAGTTTGAGGGGACAATGATTCCCTGTTATAGGAGTGCACGGATTGTGTCTTTTATTCCCTCCTCAGCCTCTCTTGATAGGGCGTACTGTCTGACTCTGGGCAATACTGCCACTGGCTTAAGCTTTAGATTTATTGGGGTTACTTGGTTTAATAACTCTACATCATGGGGGTTTGTAGTCCATAAATTTAGTGGCACTAGCTGTAAGTCCTCATCACAAAAAGATGGCGGTGCACTGACAATGGCCATGAGGGGGTTTGTTACTCGTCTGTTTTGTACCATTATGTCACAAGGCATACATATCTCCTTTATTATTTCCCCGTCAGTGTCATTGTCATTGGTAGTGAAGAGCTCCTCATCAGTCAATTTGTGCAGTGGTATGTTTGGGTCAATACACAGTCCACCACTCACAGCCATGTATTTGCAGGCCAATCACTACAATACGTTTTGCTGGAACCTGTACCCCTTGAAGATCGAGAGACAGAACAGTGCCAGGCAATATCTCGGGGGTAGCTACTGGGCTGAAAACTAAATCAGAGGGCACCCTCCATTCCTCACGTGTGATCTCTTGCGCCACTCTTGCCAACACTTGTATGCCATAAATAAACATGTCTGCATTGGTTGGTACCCCTCGGATGGCTGTTTCGTTTGCTAGCGTTTGAATTAGTAGCATTGCTCATATGGAACACGTGCCTGGGGTGGAGCATATTATCCCTCTGTCTGTAAATTTGATGGTCATATTAAGCTTACTTAGTAAATCTCATCCCAGTAAATTTACAGGTGAGTTCTCATGATAGAGTAGTGGTGCTTGCACTATTTTTCCTTCAATTTTAACATCTAACTCTTCTGTGTAAGGAACCATGACCACAGCCCCAGAGAATCCTTGCATCTCAAGATTTTTGCCAGATAAGGGGAAATCACCTTCAAGTAGACATGATTTCTCTGCCCCTGAGTCCACCATAAAGATGAAGTGTTTGTTTCCTATCTCCGCCCCCACAAGTGGTTCCTCGCCTGGACGTAAGGTAGTGGATAGGACTGGACACATAAGTGCTCTCTGTGGGCTGTCCTAATCTGGGTGGGTGTTCGTTCCTGGGCAGGAGAAAACATTTTCACTCAGTACACATGTTCCCTGTTATGGCGCTGCTGCGCCATTAGTTGTAGTGGTGAATGGATTTGCATGCGTGTTTGTCATTTCATTTTGACGGGTTGGGCCGGTCTGCAAACAGTGTAGTGGGTGTCTTAGTGTATTGTACCCTGGTATGGGTCTACTGTCGAGTTGCCCAACTTGTTCATAGGGACAGATAGGGAGTCCATACGGGCTACCTAGGTGTGGGTGCCCATACTGCTGTTCGCTGCCATACCTATGTGTATTCTTTTAATTGGCCACAGGACGGATGTGACATTCCCTTTCAAAGTGTCCCCATCTCCTGCACAACCAACATGGTCCGGGTCCACTCCCCCTTGGTCCTTGTCATCCTTATCCGCCCCCTCCTCCTTGCTGCCCCCGATACCCACTTCTTACTCTTGCCGGTATTCCCTGCCATTGGGGTCCCATGTACCGTTCCTCTCCACTCCATTGCTTCTGGCCATTGTCTGCCCATGCAGCTGCCATCAAAGCTTGTAGCACTAGTGGCCCCTCCCCTTCTTCTCCCTACCTTTCCGAGGGCGGCATTGCAGTTACTGCTGCGACCTTCACTAACTTACTCTGCACAAGCTTTGCTTCATCTGCTTATCTCCTCTGAGCTATTTCTTTTTCCCTTTCTTTGATCCTCCTGCAGTGGTGTACTATGATACTTTGTGAGGCCTTACTAAATGTTAAATAGAATAGGGAGGTGGACTGGACCCAGGCCATGCCAGTCTCCACCCCCCACAGCTCCTGCACCCGAAGAATGAATTGCACATCATCTTCCTCGTCCCCCATGATACACTGCATTACAGAGTGTAAATCTGGGGTGTCAGGGAAGGTCCTCCATAGTGCATCCCATACTTGTGCCCTTACATTGTTGAAGGATGCCCCATCATGCATGTAATTTCCCATGGTTACTCCCGGAATCCCTGCCTTCATCCACATTGCGTCTGCTTGGTCTCCCACTGCAGATATTAAAAGACCTTTAGTGTCCCTAATTGCTAACGGAACTCCTACTGTATCACTTTCAAATGCATACATCCATTTTCCTGCCCCCTGTGAAAGCGGTGGTAGTGCTTTGAGGAGATTATTTTTATCCATCAGTGCCCAAAGCACATAATGGGTTCATCCCGCTCCCTTGTGGATGAAGGGCATCTGCAGTTTTGATCTCACCTTTCCCTTACTTACCGTCACTCTTTTTTTTCTTTGCCAGTGCTATTCTTCCTAGCCGGTTTCATAGCCTTCACACCCATCCTTCTTCTATTGCTGTTACTTGTGGAGAGCCCACTGGATTTGCTGCACCCCTCTCACTGCCCCTTCATCGGCCTCATCAAAGTCACTCCAACATTCCCCTTCCCCTTCTGAAGCCACTGTATCATATCCCACTCTTTCCACCTCACCTTCTCATTCTACCCCCACCGCTTTTATGGGGGTGCGGTCTAATACAAAAAGGAAATCCCTGGATTTCCTTTTGTCTTCTGGTAATGCAGAGGTACTCGTTAGTGGGGGGTGTAATGGTGGTTGGCAACCCCGGTCAAGGGCAGTGTTGTTTTGCACAGTGTCTGGATCAGTTCTCCCTGGTGGATGTTAACACTATTTCTAGATCTCGAGTGGTGGGCCCTGCGGGGGCAGGAGTCGTGTTTGATGCAACATATGCAGGAAGTGGTGCAGTGACCAGTGTTATTGGTGTACTTGTCCCTGGCACATACACGGGGTCTGCGTACCCTTCTGCAGGTCTTGTAAGCAATAGGTATATTTTCTTTGGTTCCTCCCTTTCTTTCTAAAACTATGTCAACTACCCACATAAAGGACAACCCATACCTTTGAAACATACATCTACCTGTATTACTACAAATGTAATTTATGGGATTAAATGCCCATGCAGGCTATATTGCATTGGCCTAATTGGAAGAAAGGTGAAGATAAGATGGGGGGAGCATAAATCAAACCTCAGGTTATCCTCCCCAAAATCCCCAGTAGCGAATCACTTCAGAGAACAAAAACACACAGTGGCACAAATCAAATGTATTATTCTAAAACATGTGACCTTTCCAAGACGTGTTGGTAACTTGAACAAACTTCAGCAACAGAGGGAATTATATTGGATTGACAGACTCGATTCAATGTACCCAAAGGGGATGAATTTAGATTGGAACTTGAGCTGCTACTTATAAAATTAATGACACGTGTCTGAATGTCTGTCAGGTACCGTTGTGATACCAAGATGAGCGAATGAAAATGACTAAAGAATTTCGACTGTAAATGTGCCTTTTACAACAAACTGTTATGTAGTCATGAAAGATGTATTGACTGCTGTTCGGCTAAAGGAAAAATGTTCAAGTACTTTGTACAAAGTGGTTGACACAAATGTATATATGTACCATATGAATATTTTACCTGATCATGTTATTGCTGGAGTATAGCACAAGGAATGAATACTACTCCAGAGCAAATGTTTTATCTGTGAAAAGTGTTATTTATGAAAATACCAATGTACTATAATTACAACAAATGTACAATAACAGGGAAATTAATGGAGAAACACACACCATGTATATTGTGAAGTTTGAACATTATATCAGAGCAAATGTTTTTTTACAAATATACAATACAGTCCCCACTTCCTAACTCACACTATCAGTAATGACCCTAGTTAGAATCAATAAGCTATGTGTTGAGACCTTCCAGCTAGTATATAGAACAAAAAGAGAGAGCTACACACACCCAAGATGGCAGACGTAACCACCTAAGAGCTCGAATGACTATAGCCATACTAGATCCACGCAAGGGAGGAACTACCTAAAAACCTGGCAATACACAAAACAGTATTGCAACCATGAGGAGTTCAGAGGTGCGGTGAGTAAAACCAAAGTTTCCAAGAATTACACGTCTCACGTGCAGGGGAGAAGGGACAGATAACACGGGTACAGTGGGAATATATAAAGTGGAAGAGAAGTCTGTGAAGTGAGTCACTACGCCACAGGCACCCAGGAGAGAGAAAGCAACTGCGGCAGTGAAAGATCAGTAGCGACCATCAAGGGAAGGGAAGGAACTGGTGGGGTACGCCCTGTCTAGAATTAAACTGGTTGGAAAGGGTCCATGAGTATATATTATTACCTTCACGTTAGATGGAGCGGCAGAAAATGGATGACATAAAGATACGACAAAGAAAATAAAGTGGGAGGTTGTCCAAACACACCGCGCACATTGACTTAGCGTCGAGGGAATTCCTGCACACATTTGGATATGTAACATAAATTCTTTTGATTGGTAACTAATATGAGATCTATGAATCTCATTACTGCAACACCTTGCGAGACTGCTAAGTGAAGAAGAGCTAGCACCTCCAAAAAAGTGAGTGCATTCAGCAAATAATAAGTGAAGCCAAGTACTACTTAAGTAGCAGGAGTTTGGTAGTGGGGCACAGTGCAGATTTTTGTGACTGTACCCACGCAAACTCCATTTTGTATAGGCTAATACAAACATCACGGGTGTAATTAGGTTACATTTCTTTACAGATCCCGCATATTAAGTAGAGGAAAAAAGTGATCAGTGGCCACGTCACAGGTTAGTGCAGAATGGCTGTTTATCATTCCTTAACAGTGTTTTGAAAATAAACATATAGCTGTTATCTTTGACATAAAGTACTCAAAAAAATCTTTTTGTTTATGCCTACAGAACTTTAACACCCAGATAATCTTTACCTGAAGAAGGGCGAATTGATGCCCGAAACGCATAGTAAAGGAAAGGAACACATCATCCTATAACGTATCAGATTATCAGGACAATTTGTGTAAAAAAAAAAGGAAATCCTTGTGAATATTTGTTAGACTGAGAAAGCGAACAAAATTGGTTTTCTAATTGTATATCCAATAATTTTGATTTTAATGTTAAGAAAAAGTGTCTATTCACGTCTGCTAAGCAAAAACGTATCTGTGAACTTGTGAACAGGTATACTGTTTGGAGCAAATACTTTTTACTTAAAGCAGATGCAAATTTTAAGAATCGTGGATATCAAACGCTGTCTCAGAGAATTTTGTTAAAGCTTATAACTTGTGAGTTACTGTGCGTGCCCCTGATTGTATCCCGTCTAGTATGAGGTACCCATTGTTTGCATCCTCCCTTTCTTTTCCCTCACCTCCACTTTTGTTGTTTGGCACAGCTGTGGGATTTATTTCCTTTTCCTGTTTATTTGTAAGGGGTGTTTCCTCAAACATCCTCCACTAGCACTTCTCGTCTATTTTGGAGTTGTTTCCCTTTGTATTTTGCCATTAAGTAAGTAGCTTTATGGTCCATTATCCCTTTGTCAAAAGACCCTTCTTCTAGCCAGATATGAGGGGACCCCTCTCCCTTAATTTCAGTTACCCACTGCCCATGGTACATTTTTATTCAGTCACTGTACAAGGGGAGGTGCTTACAAATGTGTGAAAGTGGCGTGTCTAGACTCATATTGGTCAAAGAGCCTTTACTTTCTGTCCTATTTCCTCTCCACCGTGATCCTTCAATCTCCAACATATCAATCACAGTTTTCAATTGTTTACTTTAAACAGTACTTAGGCATTGTCATGTCAGATAAATGAAAGATAAATCAGTGAACATTTTCACCGGACAAACCAACGATTATATCGACAATACCAAACAAAGAACATGAAACACTCTAAAATAAACCTGTATGCCCCTAATCCCCTAATCCCCTTTTTACTCAACCTAGGGTTATTTTCTCCCACACTCAACACTCACATCACCCCACCCCTCCTGGGCCTACCTCCACAAGAGTTATAGAATGGTAAAGATAATAAATACTACTATTTCCCAAGCCTACTAAATACACAAGGCTCCTACTTTGTTCATTTTCCTCACTTATTTCCAGCACTTGTCGGGACAGTGCTTCGCGGTGTCGCCTTCCACCCCCTTTTGGAGCTAGGTTCCCATATCTCCTCTTATTTTCTCACTGTATTCTTTTATAAAAACCTAATGGCCATGAAAAAAGGAAAGCACTTCGTTTTCAATAATCACTCCATTCAATCACTCTCAACCCAACCCTTGCTTGTTCCCCTTAATTGATCTGCTCCATACCTTCCCCTTTCCCTCCTTTATTTCCCCTTGCAATCACTACTCACATGCCCGTGGTATTCCAAGAGCCTCCATTTGCAGTCCATTCACAAGTGGAGGCCTCCCCATTGTGGCCCGGCTAGAGTGAGCAGTTGGGTATTCTCAAAGTCAGGACCCAGAAACCTTCTTCCGTGCATACGCATTTTTGTTTGATACTGGTCAGCCGTAGGTGGGGGTCGGCCCTTCCGGGGAAGCCCTGGATCTCGCTGCAGTATGGGGGACATCGAGGAATATCACGTCCGATGGTTAGCAAATGAAGGCGCCCATTCCCTGACACAATATCCAAAACATCAAATAATGAACACACTACTCTAGGGAATGAGACCAGGATATAAATTGCAAGTAGAACAAAGTTTTATATAAGATAAATTGTACACGCAGAGAACTCTGCTGCCCGGAGAGCACTCTGCCAAACATTACATGGGCAGCACATTACAAGATGAAAACGCGCCAAGCTATAAGTACATAATTCTAAAATATCATTGGTGAGGCACATTAGTACAGTACGAATCCTTAGGTGCTGGCCACGTTGGATTGGCGGTTGCTTGGGTGTCACTCCCTCAGCACGTGGGTCAGCTGGGCCTATCTCCGTGGGCTGTAGGCCATTCCGCAAAGTGATACATTCCCTGACTGCCTAAGCTAGAATAACAGGATTGGAGGGCATGAGACAAAGGACCATCATAAACGTTTGGCCCGAATAGGAGTACTTTCCAAGCTCACTAACAGGTTTTATATCTACATTGTACCCTTTTCACCTTGGCACCCAATGCCCCAACCCAAGTGCCCGTCTTGGGGGGTTTTGAGCTACCCGATGCCTCATGATACAGATAGACATGTTTTAGTTTTAGGAAGAATATATTGGTGTATGGGATTAGGGCTATGGCGGGTGTTCTCCTCTGGCCACTGTGAGGGGTCAGATGTATATCTGTATCAAAGAGCAGAGGGACCTGGGCCCAGCGGGTTATGGCAAAGCGGTGTGGGGGTCGAGGGAGCACAGTTAGGTTAGTGGAGATGGATGTTCACAAGGGCAGTGGCCTACTTCGGTCTCACACAGTGTGGTGAGCTCATTTTCCTTCTGGGCGATACTAATTATTGCAACAATAAATGGCGGGACTTCCATGAGAACAGAGTTCATGGAGAGCTGGCAGGAGGTGGGGGTGACCTGGGCTGTTTGTGCGAGGTACTGGGCAGGGGGAGAGATAGGTTTCTAGAGATCATTTTCGGGCCTAGTAAAAGATGGCATCTGGTGTGTTAGAAGAATAGGTCTTTGAGCTTCAATAAAGCTTGCTTACATGATTCTTTCGATAGTAATGAGAGGGAGATAATGCAGATCATGCATAAGTGGGAAGGGGACGTCTCCCTCCTCCAGCATAAGTGGGGGGGGTGGGGAAAAAACACCTCACCCCCAAAACCCTTTTGAGTTCTGGGGATTTGCATATCTTTGCTTGGTGGGAAATTGGTTAAATTATATTGCTGGCCTTTGAACACATTTATTCTGCATAATTCAATAGGACATTAATTGTTTTATTGATTTTATATGATTGTTTCAATAATTAATTGTACGTCTTATCATTTTAACATCTTAATGATCATTTTATGATCTTTGATAATGTTTGATAATATATTTAACGTCTTTTAACTTTGCTTAAGGTTTTTGTTTTAACCAAATGCACAATAAATAATAATTAAAAAAAGATGTTAGGGAAAGCCCTGGGAGTGGGGGGGGCTAATTAAATCAGCTTTTTCAGATGAAGTTGGGAAAAATGTAGTGAGCTCCTATGCAACCTCATGAACTGTTTTAGGTGCAGCACAATTATACAAGAATCATGTAGGACATGCCATAGATTGCCTTCCACATCACAAACAATGCCAGTGTTTGCAAGACCAAGCCTCAGAGACAATATCCAATCAAAACACAGGCCACATTTGAAAATAATAGTGGATGAGTTATTAGATCAAGGGGTTCTGATACAACAGGCAAGCCCCTACAATATATCATTACTTCCAGTATCCAAACCAGATGGTACATGTATACTGGAAATTGAGTGTATGATCTTAATCGTGTCTATGAGATCACTGCGAGCTCAGAAATTTCAGAAACCAAACTGTTGAAAATCGAAAATGGAGGTGCACAGTGATCTCATAGATCACACTGTCCTGCATCCCACTCACCCACAACCTGTCTATCCACACTTACCTTCAAGCTGCTTACTTACCCTCACTCCGGTTACTTCGATGCACACTGTCTCCCTGCAATGTAAGTTTCCTATACCAAAAGAGTGTAGGGACTTCTGTTGCAAGACCCTTTTAAAATAAAATAATAACAATTATACCCTGCTATCCTTCTGATGAACACCCAGGCAGCCCCCAAACCCATTAGACCATACAAGGGCAGTGGGGGACACCCATGCAGCCCCCAGAAACCCTGCGCCCCTTTTTCCGGTATAATGGGATTCAGCATTTTTGTTACTGCTGATTGCGAGTAAATGCACATTCAGCATTTTGTTTTCGCAGGGAACAAGCAATACCCTTAAATGCTAATACACACAGAGAGACTGTACAGAACATGCATAGTTCAGGCCTTTGGAGTAACATACCGAGATACCAATATAAGACTGTATTGGTTCTGAGGAATGGATACTTTGCACAACCTTTGGATTCAGAAAGCTATGCATACACAACTTTAAACTTTATGGGAAAACGGTTTTGCTTCCCTAGGCTCCCACAGGGGTACATAAACAGTTCTGAGCTTTTCTCTAGTAGAATGCAACCCCTCTTAGAAGGCATACAGACATGTTGGACATATGTAGATGTCATATACTGTACTGATGATGACTTAGATGGACACTTAGATAAGGTGGACTTAATCATAAGAACACTAGAATCAAAAGGCTACATTTTCAACTTTAAGAAGTCTAAAATAACTGATAGAGAAATTATATTTCTGCCGTTTTCATTATCTGATGAGGGAAGGGGACTTGCTCCACAATTCCTAGAGAAATGTGCACAATTGCAGCGCCTGCATATACTTAAGCAATTTCAGGCCATTCTTTGCCTTTAAAACTTTGGGCGATCATATGTGGCAGACTATGCAGCATTAGTGAAACCACTATATGACTTGTTGAAGCCCAACTTCCATCCAACAGAATGGAAGGGGGAGCCCACATGTATCCTGCCACATGTCTACCAACAGATGACCCAAAGAAGTCATCTTTAGGACAGGAACAGAGACAATTACTTAAAAGTGACACTATTTCCTGGTCCAAATGCTTTTACATATATAGTCTGTAACCATGGAGAGATAAAACTCATAGCATACCATTCACATGTCTATACAATTCCTGATCTAAATCCTGCTCCATCTGACACGATTCTGGTGGTTATGATAGTGCACATAAACACACTGTTAGTGCAGTTAGAAGCAGCTACACGCTCTAGTATTATGGATGCAAAGGCACTATCTTTGGCTGGGGTGTGCCACTGATGCTATAGCAAATGTTATGGAGAATACCCTGGACTCCTTGGGCTTCTCTCATCATATTAGAGATCCGACCCATACAAAGGGACATACATTAGATTAGGTGTCCTCCCTTAACTTGACCCTTACTAAAATAGTATTCAAAGCATGCCTATGGTCCGATCATTCTTGTATATGCTTTCAAATGCAGATTGATTACTTCCAAAAAAGAGCTATCTTGTCCAAGCTCTCATTAAAGGTGAGAAACCGCAAAAAGTTGAATCTAATGAACTTTACCGATTGGGCTTCTGCCCTTAACAGCAAAATTTGCACCACAGTTAATCTAGAAGACATTTCTACCGCATTTATGAATTCCTTAGGCGCAGCTACTGAGAAGTTTGCGCCAACTAAAAGTAAAACACAACCATCTGTGATGCGCAATCCTTGGTTCAACGAGGACCTTAAGGAACTTAAATCCCAAAAAGTCAAACTATTTTATGCCTGGCGCCAATTTAGAGAACTGCTCAGTCTTGCAGCCTATAGAAAGGCATCATTAGAATACAAATTGGCTATATATATTGCCAAAAAAGAGTCTTTTAGCACTAGAACAATGAACGCCAAATCTGATAGCAGAGTACTTTTTAAAATCCTAAAGGAGCAATCTCATACACCTGGCCCTATTCAAGATGTTATTCTTAAAAATGAGTCGTGGTGTATGGAAATTCAGCAGGCCCTGTCTAATAAGCTGGAAAAAATAAGAGAGGTGATTGAGGAAAGAAAACTTGTCATGCCAAAACAAGTCCTGGAGGTCAACCTACATCTGTAAATAATGTTATGGATCAACCCACTTTTAGTTTTCAGCCAATTTTGGAACAAGAACTGGCTAAAGTTATTACTCAGATCAAAAGTACAGGCTGCAAAGGCAGCCCTTGTTCATCCATTATTACAAAGAAATACTCTCCTATTCTTATTCCCGCATTGACTAAATTGCCAACTTTTTCTTTGCCCTTAATAGGGTTCCAGATAATATTAAAAATGCGTGGATTACTCCACTTCTTAACAAGCCCAATCTTTGTCCCCAGAGTGCATCGAATTATAGACCTATCACAAACACCAATTTTGTTGTTAAAAATCTTGGACAGAGTAGCATCCAATCAAATCTCAGTCTTTCTGGAGCAGAATCACTATTTTCACGATTATCAATCAGGTTTTAAAATGAATCATGGAACCGAGATTGCTCTGCTGGCTTTAACTTTAACAAAAATATCTTTATGATCCCATTTTTTCAGATGTTGGAAAATGAAGGGATCATATTTGCAAATTACGAAGACGACACTCAGTGTGTTATACCCATATCAGGATCATCATACATGGAGGATGAAAAACGTATTAATAAAATCTATCAAAAGATTCAGCATTGGATGGTGGCTAATGGTTTAGCCAGTAACAGCTCCAAAACTGAGCTCCTATTAGTTGGGTCAGAGACTAAACTTGAGAAGATGGGACCCAGATACAAGAAGTTTAATATAGACAATTGTAGTATCGATGACATGAGTAAAGTAAAGACCTTGGGCATCTATGTAGATGAAAATCTGAATATGAACGCCCAGGTCAATAGCTTGATCTCCTCAGCCTCATATTTTATTTCATTGTGCCGCTGTCTCAGACCGTTCATATCTGAAAAAAACTCAGAGACACTGGCAAGGGTAATCATAGGCTCTACAATAGATTATTGTTGCAGCCTTTTGGTGGGCCTGCCTCTATCAGACTTTCAGGGTATCCAGGTTATTCAAAATGGAGCTGTAAGAGTTGTTAAATGTCTTACGAAGAGATATCACGTGTCGGAAGCAAGATGAGGTTCTCCACTGGCTCCCAATTCAGGCCTGGGTCTCCCTTAGGTTGCTTCTCATCACCCATAAATGTGTGCAAAGACAAATGCCCGTATATTTGAAAGAAGTCATCATCCTACAGCAGAGTACAAGAACCCTCAGATCAGATGAGTCTAATCGTCTTACCATCCCCCGTTGTAAGACAAAGAAGTCCAGGGATGCTGCTTTTGCATTAGCGGCCCCCCAGGCATGGAACACTTTAATGCCTTCATTGAGAGTTATTGCATCCACTGAGGTTTTCAAGAACAAGTTGAAAACAGCTCTCTTTTCTTACTCCCTTCTCATGCCACAAAAACGTTATGTTTTCCTTGGAGAGTCTGTTATGATCTGCCATTCAGTCCTCATTTGCTGTCTGTTTTGATGTATGTTAAGCACCCTTAAGCCTTTGGGTACCTGGTGCGCTATACACGTTTGAAAACATAAACATAAACATAAACTGCACACCCGATGGGTTCAGTGGGCCGCAACACAGACAGCACCAGACATAAAGTATCACTATGAATCAGAATTGCTACAAATGTATGATCTGGAATGGTCTCTGCAACCAGGTGCAGAAGCAGCAGTACCAGACATCCCACTTTGGATGTTTGCAAACATCCTATAGTGTGATGGAATTGATGTTTCTGCAGTTGGGACACGTTATAGATTTGTAATTGCCTGTGCTGCTGTTAAGAGGTGATTCAACTATAATTATGAGTTTGAACACCGGGAACCACAAAAACCTTTTTAGGAGATACATCAGCTCAGGTTGGTGAGTTACAAGGCCTCCTCCTTGCACTAAGAAGAATGTATCCACATAAGCTCCCTCTAATCGGGTCTGATTCAGACTATGTAGAGGATATAACATTGACCTTCAATAGTGGCAAGGCAACTCATTCAGAGATTCTAAAGGCAAGCCAATATTGTCAAACCACATTTGTAAAATATATTGGACTACAAGAAGGCTAGACCTCCCATCTGGATTATGCATACAAAAGCAATAGAAAGGATTCTGTGCAAAGTTCAGGCCATGCGTTTTGCTGATCAGTCTGCAAGACAGTGGTCTGTAGATAAGGTGGTAGCAGCATTAGCATGCTCAGTCACACGCATAGAAGAAGACATAAAAGCCTGTCTAGTAAGGGTTCCCACTACTCATAACTATGCTTTAACGGAGAATACAGTAATGGTCACTATACCTAGGTCAAAAGGAGGCCTTTTGACAGGGTACTACGGAACAAGCAGGATAGATTAAAATTAATCTCTGCAGCACATGCATGTGCAGCCTCAACATACTTTGGGATGTCAGCTACTCTTGCAGGTTGGGTACTTGTGGCAGGGCTTAGTAAAGAGGAACAAAAATGTACAGGAGGGCGGAGCATCCTCTGACGGGCCCATAGGTCAGAGCTCACCCTCTAGTACCTGTAAGACAACATAGCTGCACCATGTGAGGAATGGGGGTGCAGGATTCACTTACTCCAACACACTTCAATAAAGACAACTCAATAGTTTGGCAAAGGGAAGTCCGTTTAATGACAAGTACAAAAAACGGGGAAACAAATGGTAATTATCAATGAGGCGATCGCCTGTCTCGCTTCAACTCCCAAATTCTTCATTCTGACAGCAACATTTATGGGCAAAATTCATCATCAGTTGACGTGCAAAACTCATAAGTTTGTCATGCAATTCTATTGGTCGGAAAGGTAACTTAAGTATAGGTGCTATATATGTATATGGTAACAGAGCATGCGGATTGGATAGCTCTTATCGGGTGGGCATCTATGCCAATCCCACTACATCACTTGTGAAAGATGTCACTACAACTACGACGCCTTATTGGATCTACCAGCTATAAGACCCTAGATTATTTGGTCCATTGTGATTGGGTGGGTTACACCCCTAGGCATAAATCTCCACTTTAATTAGCA
This sequence comes from Ambystoma mexicanum, assembly GCF_040938575.1. Lineage (NCBI taxonomy): Eukaryota > Metazoa > Chordata > Amphibia > Caudata > Ambystomatidae > Ambystoma > Ambystoma mexicanum. The sequence goes on from NC_090936.1 coordinate 841,225,074, forward strand.
GCATGCACAATGGACACGCAGATGCAGAGTGCCCCATGATTCACCCTGCCTCCCTTCCATCAATCAGTACCTTTAGGGCTATGTGTCAATTAGTTGGCTAGGGATGGCCTCGAAACTGTAGCTTCTTATCAGGAAAAGTTATGGCATCCTGGGTTCTGGGTGACATCAGGCGTTGGTACCTCTGCGCCCTTGGCTGGTCACGTGTCTGTTCACCATGAATCTGCTTCATTTTCCTGTTATTCGCATATTTGATTCTTGCATAGCCTCGCCACCTGCATGGGACCGCCTTATCTCGACCTTCACTGGCTGGCTGCTATGCTTCTGAGGTTTCGCTTCTTCAGAGTCGCTGCTCTCCTCCCTTCCTGGAGTTGACCTCGAATTCCCAGGCATTGAGCTGCTTCTTACTGAGTTTTGATTCCGCTCTTTCCTTCGGTTTTGGCTGGAATATGAATCTTGGCCTTGTTAGTCCCTTGCAGCCTGGGCTAAATTCTGCTTTAACAAAATGGAGTTGCACTTGTATAGCGTGCTTCATTGAGGTAGATATATACTTGGTGCATGCTGCTAAATTCTTATACTAAGCATTGCAAGCAGTTCTGTTTACTTAGCTTCTTGCCTTTCAAGACTATTTACAAGCGTTAGCTGGTTGAAGACTTCCATCTCGCTTCACAGCTACGTTTCCTTAAGTCTCTTTATGTATCAACATTGTTTCTTCTTACACATCCATTACATCATTACTCTTTGTTTTTAGTCCTTGTGTGTCAGTTTTTAATTCGTTGTTTGTGTTTATTTGTTGTCACCATCTGCCCTCCATTAAGGCTCTCTGGGTCTCTTCAGGGACTGTTTGTAAGTAATCCTCATTTCGTATCAGCTTCTGGTAGGGTTGTCTCAGTGGGTACCTTGCAGCCCACGGTTGTCTGGTTATTGGCGCTTCAAAAGGTGTACATGGCCCTCTGATGGGTACTGGACAGAGCCCCACCGTGGCTCTCTGTTGGTTCATTTGCTCCTTATATGTCACATATCTTGGCGAGTATGCTTCTGGCATTTCGACATGGGTGGCTGGAGTGCAGGCCATATTTGGGACCTCCTCTACACACTCTCCTCTGGTCAGTTTATCGACCACGTATTCTTCTTCCTTTAGATTGTTCTTGCTTGGTTCTTTCATATCCAATTCTTCGTCATCTGGGTTTGTACATGATGGTGTGAACGTGTGCATCTTTGGAGTCCATATTTTTATCGCTCCTTTCAAACTTCCTGTTGTTTTTACGTCTTCGTCTTTGTTCCAGGTCATTAGCTGGCATTGCCCATTTGAGCTACAGTAAATCCATTTCCCTTCATACCGTCTTCGTTTTCTGGGGTATGCAAACTTTGTTCCTTCTGGCGCAAATTCGCTGGCCTTCATGAAGTTTATTATTTCTTCATCTGTTAGGTATCTGGGCTTCCTTCCTGGTTCGACATCGACCATGATTTTCATCCCAATGGCTTTCTTCGCAGTTTTCTGGAATTGTGTTACGATTCTCTTGATAACACAAAATCCTAGTAGTATCATTACTAGTAGGGCACCCAGAATTTTGAACATGTCTGCCATCCATTGTGGGACCCATAGTAGCCGTCTTCCAAACCAGCTGTCTTCATCTACTTCGTCAGTTTCCTTGATCATTTGATTCTGTAGATCTGCCAGCATATTTATGGCTTCTGTTAAGGTTCCATTTTCTTCATCATGTGAAGGTATAAACGTGCAACATGATTCTCCGATTTTTGTTCAAACACCTCCATCCATTGATGTGATCATGTCAAGTACATATCTGTTCTGGAGGGTCATCAATCGGATTGCCCTCAATTCTTCTTTGATTGTGTTGAATCCTTTTATGGTAGTGTTGATGGTCTGCAATAACTCCCATCTGGTTTTCTGCAACCATTTAGCATTCACTCCTATTTGGATGTGCGGCAAGAGCATTGTTGTGAATACTGTTGAGGGGAGGCTAAACAGCCTGTGCTCGTATGGGATTGCATGGAATGCTTCTTCTGATTTGGCAAAAAAGTAATTCTCTCTTTTCATCTGGGATACCAGTTCCACAGACCTCCTCTTCCTTAGATGAGCATCTGCTTTCAGGAAACTGTCAATGTTCAGGTCACTTTTTGGGATCACTAGTGCAGGAACATGGACGTTCACTATTGTGCATATGCCTCCCCAGTTTTTCGGCAGTCTTATGTAATGTATTCTTTGGATCCACAGCCCAGTAATGGTCCATAATTACTGCGGTCCCTTGCATCATTCCTGAAGCTTCGAAGATTTGTCCGCAGTTTTGATTCTCTCCCATCTTCCTTGTGCCATTGTTTCTGAAGCACAGTTTCGGGTTTTCTAATGGTACTATTTGCAAGGGTCCTCCCCTGTCTTCGAACCACGTCAGCAACTTTACCAATTTCAGCCATAGTGGTTTGCATAACCTCTGTGAATTCTCTATTGCTTCCTTGCAGGCTCCAAGGACCATCCACGCTCGGCAGATTACAACTCCTTCTTCCCATCCGTTTGGGGAAACCACTGTTACCCAGATCTGCATTTGGCCTCTGGTTTTCCAAATTTTAGCCTCTTCTGCAGTCTTTCCTTGGATGTTCAGTCTCAGGTTTATTTCCCAACTTGTTCCTGATCCTTTCACTTCAGGCTTTTCGTACCTGATCACGTGATTCTTAGTGTGTGATCTGTTTCTTGTCTTGATATCCTGGAAGTAACCGTCTTCATCGGGGTATTCCTTTTCAGCTGCCCATATCAATGGGGCACCTCTCCCCATAAACTGTCCTCTGGTTTTGCACGTTGCTATGTGTGACATACAGTGGGCTGTAGGGATATTGAATTCTATGGCCACGAAGATCTTGGATTTTCCCATGATGTATGGTAGAAGTGCACAGACGAAGCATTCACCTTCAGCTTTACTTCTTCCGACCTTCTTCATGTGTTGGTACCAAATGTTGTTTCCCAGATGTGCTGTGCTATCTAGGTAGTCATTCAGTTCATTATTATCTTCGTGTCGGCTTCTCTTGATCCTTAGTGTCCTTCTGTAGTTTGCTATAACTATATCTTTAAATGCGTCTGTGCTGCTTTTCCATGCTAGGGGTCTCTCAATCATGCTTGTCGGAGGGGCAGGCTTCATTTCCTGTATCGCTGTGGTGGGAGAAGGTTTTGTGTTTCTCTTCCTCTCCCCTTGTATTTTCTCGTAGAGCTCCTTTAACCACCACCTGTGTACCGTCTGTCCAACGTGAGGCCACCTCGTGGGCCTGGTGCTTGTAGGAACTGATGCGCTTGCTGCGATAGTCAATGTGGTTCTATTTTTCAGTTCCTCATGCGGTTTCTTCGCTCTAACTATAAATGGGAACAAATGGTCTATCAGCATTTGTGTCTTTGCAGTGAATTATTTTGTAGCAGTCTCTGTCTTCTTGAGTGCTTTGGTTATATCTTTTTCAGTTGGCCTTTCACTTGCTTCCTCTTGGTTACTTCCACTATTTTCTGGAACTGATTGTTCAGTAGACAGTCTCTTACTGTCTGTTGCCATCATTCGAGGTTCTGTAGCCATTGACACTTGCCCCTGTTCATGTGCATTCAGTGTGTGTGTGCGTGTAGTGGTCAGTACTACATTATCATTCATTCCGTGCTGACAATGTCTCCAGCTTTTCTCTTCATTCGTTACCTCAAACGTGTATGAATCACTCTTAATAACATTTAATTTTAGCTTGTTTGCTTTACCATCAGCTTTTCTTGGAACTGGAATAACTATATAGGGTCTGGGTGCTTTCGTGGGATTCATGTGTACATTATCTGGTGAGTGCGCTGAAATTGGAACGCTTCATGCACCAAGAAAGAATGCAGTTCTGATTGGTAATGACAGAAAAACAATAATGATAACTATAAATATGCCCATTATCGTTCGATAAGACAATTTGCAGCATTTTCTTCCAGGGAAGTGGGGGAGCCCCTCCGCTTGTGGGAGGACTAGGCTACTGTTCTGGGCCCCCATTTCAATCATATCAATAGTTAAAGTTCTATAAAAATCTCTTCTTTTCATGTATTCCATTATGGTCTTTCCGGAGGTCTTGGACGTAAAGTGTCTTGTGCTTCGTAAGAGTCCTCCCTCTCGAGGGTGATGATTGTCTCTGGTTGCAGGATGTAGTTCCCTTGCTAGACTATGGAAAAAGATTAGACTAGTCTCTTTGGTGAGTCCCATTCATTGAGCATATTCAAAATAGGTAAATTCCCAGTCCACCCCCCGGATTTGCTTTAGTCCAGGAGACATGCTGGAATCTTGATTAATGCAAAAAAAGGTGGGAAAATTTGGAATCAGTAGAAACAATGAAAAAATGGTCAAAATGGAAAAAATGAAAAAAATGAAAAAAATGCAAAAATGAAAAAATGGCACCATTCAAAATCAAATCAAAAATGGGAGTCAAATAACCATAAAAATGAAAAAAATAAAATAAAATCAGTGGTGTAGTTCTCTTCCCTGCTCTTCTCGATCTGTCCCACGGCAGTAAGATGAAGAACTGTGCCTCTGTTCCCTCGATCTGTCCCATGGCGGAAAGTTTCACTGCAAACTCATCAGGTACTCTCACTGGACATTGGACAGCTCCACCTGGAGCATGATACCGTGGAGGAGTGTGCCCATATGTGCAACATTAGTTGGGTCTTTGAGGAAGGTGAGGATGTCAACATCTGCAGGCCTCCCCACCATTTCTGGATAGTCAGTGACTAGATAAAACAGGACATTATCCGCCAGGCGGCTGTCCTCGGGTGACAGGGACATTGCCCTGCTTTGCTGGGTTCTGGATCACAGGCCTTTCTTTTGACGAGAACAGTCTCTGCACTTTCCTGCTGTGTGGATTGAAATCACGTAATTTAGCTTGATCAACACTTGGTTCAGGTATTCATTGTTTCTTGGATCTCTGATGAATGTTAGGGTATCCGTGGTTCTCCCGATGAGTCCTGGGCACTCCTGTATGATGCGAAAGAAGAGTATAAGTGAGTTAATCTATTATCACCTGTGGAGGAAGCATCTGTGCCTATATTATCGTACTCAGGCAGTACGATGAAGGCTTCCGCGATGACAGTTAGTAGTTGCCAGATAACCTCTTGTTGGCAGGATTTTGGACAAAGTCTGTGATGCTGGTAACTCTCCGTACAAGTGATGGATATGTCTCTAGTATTAACTGAAAACAGGACAGCACATCTCTGGTGATATTCCTGTTGTGGGATGTCATACGTTCTGTAAAACAAAGTCTGGGTGTTGGTTGATTCAGGTGTCTGTGTGATGTTCTTAACTTTTGCTCTTAGTTCATCAAAGTCTTGTTTACTAATAATGCTTAGATATGGCTTGATTCAAAAGTGTGTTGTGGCTTAGATGTGCGATTCTCTTCTTCACCCTGCAACTAGAATGCACAGAGTGTTCGTTATGTCCTTATCCCACTTTGCTTGGAGGAACTGTACAGTTTTAAGCCACAATTTGTATCCGGGTTCTTTGCCTTGGTTTTCCTGCTCATGCGTCCTTCTTCCTCGTCATAGCTCTCGTCTGCACGTGCTGAGGTTCTTCCCCGTTGTCTGTAGGTTCTTCACGGTGGGGTGCAGCTAAAGGGATCTCACTGACATAAGGTTTAATGTCATTTAGGAAAATCCAAGCACTCCTGCCCTGCAGTTTCACGGCTGAGGGAGTGCAGTCTTCTACGATGAACGGGCTGTTGAATCTCGGCTCGTCCCACCTTTTCTTTGTGTGATTTTTCACCAGTACTTTATCACCAGAGAAGATGATTGGTCCACGTAGCCCTTGAGCGGTGTCTGTTCCAGCATCTCCCTCTGGGTCTGGTGTTGTGCTGCACCCTTTTCGTCGTTGCTGCAGTTGGTCTGAAATGACAGCGAGGCTCGATGTCATGCAGTTCAGATATTCTGACAACTCGGTTCCCAGGACCTCTCGGGTAGGCTGGGCATCACATCTAGCTCTATCTCGAGGGGTACGGGGGGTCCTCATTCTACTTCCCGTGACTATCTCGTGCGGCGTGAGATGATGGTCAGAGCGTGGTTGGTTCCGAAGTGCATACAATGCCAGTGGTAGACAGTGCAGCCATCCCTTTTTTAGAGTAAGCTTCAACTTGGCTATCCTTCCTTTAACAAGCCGTTGAGCCTCTCGCATATGCCATTTCCCTCTGGATGATACGCGCCGAGAACTTGTGCTTTATACCAAGCAACAAGCTAATCTGTTCAAAAACTGTATTTAAAAAATGAGCCCCATTATCTGATCTCATAACCTCACACACCCCCCATCTAGGGAATACTTCCCTCACCAGGAATTTGGCAGCACAGGTTGAGTCTGTGTGTGTACAGGGACCTGCTTCTATCCATTTAGAGAATGGACACACCACTACAATTAAGTAACTGTACCCGTTACATACTTGAATATGTCGATATAATCGATGTGCAAGTGCTGAAATTGTCCATTTGGCCGGGGGATGACTCCTCTCACTACTTTTAATGTGTGCCCAGCGGTGAACTGTTGGCAAATTAAGCAGTTAACTATAGAAAATGGAACCTGCTCTGCTAAATTCGGTATGAACCAGTCTTCTGTGAGCGTTGCGGCTAGATTTTCTTTTGTCATATGGAACGGGTAATGTAATTGTTCTATTGATATCTTTAATAGGGCTACAGGCATTACTGTTTTACCAGTGCTGTCTTGCCTCCACAATCCGTCCGAGGGGTTCAAAGAACACCCTCGTCATTTCCACAGGTTCTTTTTGTCCTGTTGTGCCTCCCCTTGTAGCTACATCAATTGAGTTTGCCCCATATTACTATAAGCCTCTGGTGTGGATTGAACTATCATCATACGCTCATGGGTGCGTGCCACTTCTACTTCCATGATTGTCTAATTTTTTGATGCCATACGCTTGGCTTCCATGTCTGCTGCGTGATTTCCACGTGACACGAAATCTGTCCCGTGAGTATGGGTGGCGCATTTCACAACCGCTATGCCCACTGGGAGTTGAAGTGCCTTGATCAGCCTATCCAATAAGGCTGCGTGCTGCACTGGTGTGCCGTCCGCTCGGAGGTAGCCCCTCCTCTTCCAACGCACTAGTCCTGCATGCACTGTGTACGTCACATAGGCGGAGTCACTGTACTCCATTACTTCCTGGTCTGCATTAATCTCAATGGCAAGTATCAACGCCAATATTTCTGCAGCCTGTGCTGAATAATGAGAGGGTATTTGTGCACTAACGAGTACTTGAAATTCTCTGTGTTTTATTACGGCAACGCCCGTATATCTTTGTCCGTCTTCTTGGTCGATTCTTGAAGAACCGTCAATGAACACAATTTCACCACCTGCCAGGGCATTTTCCTTTACCATGGGGATTTCATCATAGAATTCCTCATAATTTGCGCAGTCATGTGTCGTCTTTCTTTCAGTGACTGGCTCTGCTATGAACGTGGCTGGATTCACTGTTTTACATCAAACTATTTTGATCGATGGATTTGATATGATCACCTCATAGGCAGAGGCCCTTTGAGATGTCAATGTACCTTTTGGTTTCTCTAATATGGCAAATAATGAGTGTTCAACATATAACGTCATGGAGCATCCCATTACAATGGTTGTCGCCTTCTCTATGGCGAACAATGCAGCAGCTAAGCTTTGTTTGCATGGGAGCTGGCCTCTCATTACTGGGTCCAGATTCCCACTGTGATATGCCAGGGGCTTGTACCCCCAACAAGGTTTTTTGAGTGAGTACTGCCGTCATAACATTGTCATTCGTGTGCGAGAACAGGTAGAATTCCTCTGCATAATTAGGAATCCCGAGAACTTGAGCCATGCAAATTGCTCTCTTTAGTTCTATGAACCCCTCTTCCATCGCTTCAGTCCATTCCATTTTTTCTTTTGTCGCTTGGGCCTTCTTCAGGGCCTGGAGCAAGGGCTTAGTATATGAGCTGTAATCGAAGACCCATGCCCTAACATAGTTGCACAGGCCTAGGAAGCTCTGCATTTGTTTTATCGTGAGCGGCTTAGCCGTGTTCATGATAGCTTCAGCCCTTTCTGGGGTGACCTTTTTCCCCTCATGTGAGATAAGCTGGCCTATGTACAGTACCTCTTGTTGAGAATATTGTAACTTTTCTTTGTCAACCTTATATCCTTTCTAAACCAATATAGTCAGGAGCTGGATAGAATCGCGCCTGCATTGTTCTTCAGTGGTGCTGCAGATCAGAATGTCATCCACATACTGCAAAACAACACTGTCTACTGTAATGTTGCCTAGGTCCGTTTGCAAGACTCTGTTGAAAATGGATGGGGACTCACAGTACCCCTGCAGCAACCTCATACTTTTTAGGCGCATTTTTCTGAACGTGAAGGACGTCAGATCTTGTGAGTCACGGTGCAGCGGGATTGAGAAAAAAGTATTTTTCAAATCAATCACCGTGAAGTATTTTGCCTTGATCGGTATGTTACACAAGATCATAGATGGATTAGGGACTATAGGGAACTCGGCTTCAACAATGTTGTTTAATGCTCTTAAATCTTGGATCAAACGCCACAACCCTCCCTTTGATTTGTTGACGGGGTATTGCAGGGTGATTCTGACATCACAAGGATGCCCTGCTCCATCATAGCGGAAATTGTCTTTGCAATCCCTTCACCCGCTTCTCTGGACATGGGATATTGTCATGCCCTTGGCAAAATTGCTCCTGGTTTCAATTTAATTTTCACTTCTCCTGCTCCTTTCAGGAGGCCTACGTCATAGGGTTCTGTAGTCCATAAGAGACAGGCACCTGGGCCATATCGTCATCAAAGTATGTGGGGCGGATCAGTGTCAAAATCATTCTCTGTGGCACTTCTCGTTTGATCATTTTGACCCAAAATATGAGACTCACCTCCACCCTAGTCTCTGCTGAGTCAGGGTGTTCTTCGAACAGATCATCATCAGTGACGTCAGTCACTCGGTACCCTTCTTCAATGGCGATAATGGCACACCATTGTCTGCCTTCATCATCGTACCCTTCGACCATTACTGCCTTCCCTCGTACTTCTGCAATATGTATCGATAAAGGAAATACTTGTCCCTCTTCTTCATGCATAGGTATTCTTGGTCCGAATAGAAACTCATCAGGGGTTCTCATAGTTCTATCTGCGAGGCCTGGCAATCCCGCCATAAGCACACGCATGCCATATGCGAAGACTTCCGGTTCTAATGGTATAGCTCTCATGGCTATGCGTCCGGAGTACGCTCTGATCATTTTGCACACGTTAGAATATTGCATTCTTGGAGTGGAGCATACTATCCCCTCCTCTGTGAACGATATAGTCATATTCAACTTTGTCATTAAATCTCGACCCAAAATGTTTACTGGGGTCTGGCGTGAATATAACAGGGGTACATTCATCTCACATTCTCCCACAGAGACTGGGAGATTGTCCGTAAAGGGAACTCTGCTGTGAGCTCCTGTAAAACTCTGAGTGTCCATGGCCTGGCCGGACAAGGAAAACTTGCCTTCTCGCATGCACAAGCGTGTTCCACCGTGTCAACTAAGAAGGAATATTCTTTCCCCCCTATTAGGACATTTACCCTAGGTTCCCTGTTAGGGTCTGGTGTCACTGATAGAATAGAGCACATCAGAGTATCCCGTGCGCTGTCCTATTGTATATATAGGTTTGGTCCACTGTATAATTGTGGATTTCCCCCATTCCCAGGCTTGACTCCTCCTCCGGAGTTAGTGCCCTGCAACATTAACGGCGGTGCCTGTTGGGATTGCCCCTGTGACAAATTCCCCATATTCGAGGGGTTGAACCCCTTGCGGCATACCTTGCTGCAAGCCTGGCGCCTGCTGCTGCACTGCGTGATTCTGTGCATCGCCTTGTTTTGGGATGGCAGGCTGATTCACCATGCCTGTTCCCATCCCTTGGCCATTTTGCCACATGCCTTGGCTTCTGCACACGCACGCCACATGTCCTGTCATTCCACACAGCCAACACACTGGCGGTGGTCGGGCCATCTGTCCATATGGCGTAGCTGGACTGCCCATCTGCGTGTTCTGAAAGCCACCTTGATTATTCTGAAAACCTCCCTGATTACTCTGAAACCCTCCCTGATTACTCTGCCATCTCTTCCTCTAAATCCCCCACCCCTCGGGTAAAATCCTGCGCTACCCTGGTTATTCTGCAATGGGTTGGTACTTGTTGCGCGTACTACAGTAGTAAGCAATTGTCAACTGTATTTCGGCCCACGGTTTAGCTTCTACTCCAACCAATTTCTTGAGCTGTTTCTGCACCGGTTCTGGCAACCCTTGGCACAATATATGGTAGAACACAGGGATAGATTTTGTCGAAGATTCATGCGTTTCGAGCACTCGCGCGTCTTGAAAATTCTGGATATAAATCAAATGATCCTCTGACTCTTTCATTTTTCGAGTCATTATAGCTCCCATATCAGAAGTGTCTGGGAACAGAACTTGTAGCGCTTTCCACAATGCTGCTCTACAATTATTGAATGGTGCTCCGTCATGGGTAGTGTTAATTATGGTTACCCCAGGGTACCCCGCCCGCTCCATACATCGTCTGCTCTCTCACCCAGTATGGCGATCAGGAGAACTTTAATGTCCCCTGTAGCCAACGTGACAGCCCTGTAATTTTTTTTAACTCGTGCATCCATTTCCTGGCTCCTGAAGTCAGCATTGGAAGCTTGTTTTTCAAGTTCTCCTGATCCATGTGTGGCCATGGGATATATTGTGGTCTTGCGCCCCCCTTTTCTAGCAGCGGGAACTGAAATGCACAGTCTTCCTTCTCTTTCCCCATAGCTCTCCTGTCTATTGCTGGGGTAGCATTCCCGCATCGACGTCTACCTAGCAATGTCCTCAATCTGTCTACATAGGCAGGTGCTGACTCCCCCCTTTGACAGCGGGGTATTCCCTCATGTCGGCCAGGCTGCGCGGAGAACTCCGATGCCCTAGGTGCGGACTCGCTAGTGTCTGACCATCGTACCCCTTGGTCCCTTGGGAGCTGCTTCCCGCGTCGTCACCCTTCTTCGTGTATCTCGTCCTCAATTTCCCCACCGGAGTCGGATGCTGATTGTTCCCAGTTCACGCAACTCCTTACATCTTCTTCATTCTTACTAATTTCTAGCCTATCCAGGGACAGTCCCCTGCTCCCACTACTTCGGGTGACATCCTCAGTGTCATACAGCTGAGTGCTTTCCAAGTGCTCATCTTCCCTTCCCCCTTGGGAAATTTGTTCCAGCCCCATTTCATTGTATATTTTATCAATCGTTTCCCCGATACTTCTGTGGTCAAAGTCATCTTCAATGTTTGCCCCATTCGCGCCTGATATTGACTATTTGCAGTGAAGAACTCTTCGATGTCTTCCCATTCTACAACAGGATTGGGTTTTTTAACTTCCCGCTTCAAATATTCAAGATCCCGTTCCCTCTGTCTACGTTTGTATTCTATATCACCATTGACTTCCTTGCGCTTCCTCGCTTCTTCTCTAGTCTTATCTTCTTCTCTTCTTCTCTCATTTCTATGTTCATTTGCCCTTCTAACTTCCTCATCTTCCCGTCTTCTTATTCTCTTTTCACATACTCTTTGCTCTTCTTCCAACCTTTGCATGTTCTGTCTGTAAATGCATAGGCTACATATTGTTTGCGACTGAGCGGTTTTCCTCTTTCTTCGCGATATAGCTGTTCCCTCCTCAGCCTATCTTTCTTTTTTATTCTCTTATCTCTCATTTCCTTTTCCTTCTCCTTTTCCCTTCTCTGTGCCTCATCAGACTTCTCTCTCAGCCTTATCTCATCACTTCCTTTACATCAAGTTTCAGCAATATCTGTCCTCCCATCCATTTGTCTTTTGCGAATGCTATCTCATCAGTTCTGCCTTCGCTTCCCTTCCATTTCTTTCTCTCTCTTTCCTTAACTAGAGGTGCACAACTCTTTGCCTCATCTTTCCTCTCCTCATCGCATCTCTCATTGTCCCTCGGGAATGCAGAGGTAAGATTAATTTCCTGCTCCTTCTCCTTGATTTCGTCACTACTGTACATAGGTGACTCATATGTGGGTTTGCTGTACCGTGTAGCTGCCTTAAGCTCTCTTAATGGGTAGAGTCCCTCTGACATTACTCCCCTCGATCTCTGGCTCAGGCAGGGCTGGTGGCGCGGTAGGAGGCTCTTCCTCCTTTGGCTGTTCAAACATTTTCCACAGTTCTAGAACAGCAAGACGTTTCTCTAGTTTCTTGCCTGTGTATGTGGCATGCAGATAAGTCGTCATATGCTGTAAGGCGACTTTAATTAAAGACCCGTTCTGTGGCCACGGCATAAACATTTTGTGGGCGATACCCTTATCACACTCTGCACTATACTTCTTGAGCTTGAGCGTGTGCTTGGGTAATTGATTGCACAAATGGGAAAGTGGGGTAACCTCTTCCATTCGCAACTTTTGTTACCAACACTATTTTATGAAATTTTCACACGTTCAACAGTACGAGCGAGCACCAAATACGTAAGCTCCAATCCACTCTTTCCCACCAAAGTTCTATATCATCACTTTATTCAAGAATATCAATTCATTGGCGATTCCCTCTTAGATACGGAATCGAGTAAAGCCCAAACTTCATTTCAAACAATCAATGATACAGTTCTTTACGTTTGACATATAACAGGACATGTATGACAGACATTTGACAGACTAGACGGACACCAGCTGGACACACATATACCTGCCTTCTAATCAATACCCCGACATGGGGTTTGAACAAACCCCATTAGTGGCGTCTTTAATTGTCACTGTAGCCTAATCGTCCCCTATTATGTGGGCTCTGAGTTCACGTTTCGTCTGACCACTGTATTAAAGCGCAGGAACAAGGTGAATCCTCTTACTTTTTCTCTCGGGTGCCCTCCCGGTATCCTCTACTTTTTCCTCTCGGGTGTCCTCCCGGTAACCTACTTTTTATCTCAGGTGTCCTCCCGGTAACCTACTTTTTATCTATTATACTCGAGTCATTAACCCCTTATATGTATACAGTCTTCTCTACTTTTGACTATTTTTATTTTTCTCCGCCACCATCCGTTACCTTTCCCTTACTTGGTCTAATGCCTACAAGACATTTGCCAAAGTAATGAGTTTATTGTTTCACTCACCGCTTATATCTTTTCCTCTCTGGAACTTCGGGATCACCGCCCCTCCTTTTCCCACCTCTTGCAGTCTTTTTGTCCGATCTGCTGCCCTTGGCATGTTACTTCAGACCTACTGCAGATTTGATGGACTTACTTCTATCATTGTCCACCGGAAGCTTCTCAGTCTACACAGCCGAATGGCAAAGGACTTGTGATACTGCCAAAGGCCTAGAGTTACTTTGTGCCATCGGTCTATAGGTGTCTTAGTATTAATTAATAAATAGTTGATGGTCGAACCATCCTCATGCTACCCAATGTACAGGAGGGCGGAGCATCCTCTGACGGCCCATAGGTCAGAGCTCACCCTCTAGTACCTGTAATACAAGATAGCTGCACCATGTGAGGAATGGGGGTGCAGGATTCACTTACTCCAACACACTTCAATAAGGACAACTCAATAGTTTGGGAAAGGGAAGTCCATTTAATGACAAGTATGAAAAACGGGGAAACAAATGGTAATCATCAATGATGTGATCGCCTGTCTCGCTTCAACTCCCAAATTCTTCATTCAGACAGCAACTTTTATGGGCAAAATTCGTCATCAGTGGACGTGCAAAACTCATAAGTTTGTCATGCAATTCTATTGGTCGGAAAGGTAACTTAAGTATAGGTGCTATATCTGTATATGGTAACAGAGCATGCGGATTGGATAGCTCTTATCGGGTGGGCGTCTATGCCCATCCCACTACATCACTCATGATAGACGTCACTACAACTATGACGCCTTATTGGTTCTACCAGCTATAAGACCCTAGATTATTTGGTCCATTGTGATTGGGTGGGTTACACCCCTAGGCATAAATCTCCACTTTAATTAGCAGCATGCAGAATGGACACCCAGATGCGTAGTGCCCCACGATTCACCCTGCCTCCCTTCCATCAATCAGTACCTGTAGGGCTTTGTGTCAATTAGTTGGCTAGGGATGGCCTCGAAACTGTAGCTTCTTATCAGGAAAGGTTATGGCATCCTGGGTTCTGGGTGACATCAGACGTTGGTACCTCTGCGCCCTTGGCTGGTCACGCGTCTGTCCACCGTGAATCTGCTTCATTTTCCTGTTATTCGCATATTTGATTCTTCCATAGCCGCGCCATGGGGCCTCCTTATCTCGACCTTCACTAGCTGGCTGCTATGCTTCTGAAGTTTCGATTCTTCAGTGTCGCCGCTCTCTTCCCTTCCTGGAGTTGACCTCAAATTCCTAGGCATTGAGCTGCTTCTTACTGAGTTTCGATTCCACTCTTTCCTTTGGTTTTGGCTGGAATATGAATCTTGGCCTTGTTAGTCCCTTGCAGCCTGGGCTTAATTCTGCTTTTACAAAATGGAGTCGCACTTGTATAGCGTGCTTCATTGAGGTAGATATATACTTGGCACATGGCGCTCTATTCTTCTACTAAGCATTGCAAGCAGTTCCGTTGCTTAGCTTCTTGCGTTTCAAGCCTATTTACAAGCGTTAGCTGGTTGAAGACTTCCATCTTGCTTTGCAGCTACGTTTCCTTAAGTCTCTTTGTGTATCAACATCGTTTCTTCTTACACGTCCATTACATCGTTACTCTTTGTTTTTAGTCCTTGTCTGTTCGTTTTTCGTTCGTTGTTTCTGTTTATTTGTTGTCACCATCTGCCCTCCATTTAAGGCTCTCTGGGTCTCTTCAGGGACTGTTTGTAAGTAATCCTCATTTCGTATCAGCTGCTGGTATGGTTGTCTCAGTGGGTACCTTGCAGCCCACGGTTGTCTGGTTATTGGCACTTCAATAGGTGTACATGTCCCTCTAATGGGTACTGGAAAGAGCCCCATTGTGGCTGTCTGTTGGTTCATTTGCTCCTTATATGTCACATATCTTGGCGAGTATGCTTCTGGCATTTCGACATGGGTGGCTGGAGTGCAGGCCCTATTTGGGACCTCCTCTACAACAGTACATAGGAAATAGACCCATATGTTTACAGACAACAGTGGGCAATTCCCGCAAACCACCAGTAAACACACTAACAAGAGCAACAGTGCCTTTTGGATGCATGTATATGAACCACATAGGTCCACTAGCACCCATCAACAATTAAAACAATGTGTTAGTCATGGTGGACTCAATACACGAGGTTCACTTGGCAAAATCTTCAGAAGAAAGCTGATTGTAAGTAGGTCATAATGTGTTTGCTGTCCTAAGTAGCCATGCCAGCACCAACATTCCTCCAAGCTGACAATGGGCCAGCCTTTTTAGACAAAGCCTTCAGAGAGGCCATTTTAAGCTGAGGTTATACTCTGCAGTTTTCTAGCCCAGACTTACACAATTCTTGTAGTTCTCTGACCAGGCCAGACCAGCTGCCTGTCATAAATATTTTAAGAGACCCCATCAATGGTGATGAAGCATCACAGCATCCAGACACAGGTCACAGACAACCTTGAAATCTGGGAACTACGTCCTAGCGAAGATCCATGAGAAAGAAGTACTTGGACTGCACTACCGACTTCCTGTGAAGGTATTGAAACATATTGTCTCAAGAACAGCAGTCCTACCAGCCCTGCAAGCTGTGAATGTTACTCCACAAGTGTCCATGGACCACGTTAAGCCAGCTCCAGATGGTTACGCACCTGTTCCCGAAGGAGGAGACTCTCTATCTTCAACGCTCTGATAAACAGGTAAGAATAGATGAAAATGTTAAGTTAACAAAAACTCCAGAAATCTCCATGTTATATGAAAACATGTCCATTTTTTACAGGAACTGAAGAGCCAGAAACAAGTCTATAAACAAGGGCAAGCACGAGATCCATCATAAAAATGAAGATTTTTTTTCCCGTCCAAAGTGCACGAAAACCTGCAGAGTTTTTGTTGGAATACTGATCCTGATTTACACTTTGCTGTGGATAAGCCTTCTCACATTTTTTGTCTAATTGATTTCAGACATGTTTTAATCCCAATGGAGATCCCAATGATCAGTCAAAAGGGAGGTGTGGGCAGCTGAGGTGGGAAGAGTCTCACACAAATAAGCATATACCCAATAGAGCTAGGGCAGCTCTGGACATGTCAGTATACCACCTACAGTGGGCTTAGTATGTAGCTCCAGGTACATACACTATCGGTGATAGATGAATCTAGGCTAGTGACCACTAAAATGAACATAACAAACAGCTATAGGGACCTGTAGAGATCCAAGATAGAAGTTTTTGCTCAAGGAGCACTGTTAGAACCTGGAGATGATCTAGAAAAGCTAGATGACATGGCAGACCATGTATGTTTTGTGATATATTGTGACACATTTATATATAAATGTGAATGTGGTTGTGTGGACACCCCACGCCTTTCCCGAGATTACAGGAAAAGTGACATTTTGGTTGTGGTTTTGTGGGTTTGTGACTTTGCGTATGTTCCCTATACTATTCCACACCAGTTCACCAATCTGCACCACATTTTGCACAGACCCCCGTTAGGAACTTCTGGACATTACTGGCTACATGATATCTGGATACTCATCCTCTTTCCCAGATTTCAGCAAAAGTGAATAGTTGAGTGTGGGTGTGTGGCTTTGCGTATGTTCCCTGTACAATTCCACAGTTTTACCAATCTGCACCAATTTTTACACAGTCACCCATTAGGACCCTCCGGACATTAATGGCTACATGACATTTGGAAACCCCACCCCTTCCCCTGGATTACAGCAACAGTCGCTGTGTTTATGGGAATCAGACTAAATGACCGATAAAAAATGACTGAATGTGTGATTTGGCTGAATTTCAGCCGTTCGAGGGGACCAAGGAGCTAATAACGGGCCCGTTATTAATGGGCCCGTTATTAGCTCCATCCCCATTCCCACTGAGCCCTATGGGGGCTCAAATGGGAATGGGGAATGGTTCTGTGCATGAGGAATTACCGGGTCCTCCAAGGTCGGAATGACCCGGTAATTCCTCATTCACAGACCCCGGTATTGGAGCCTGGTATGGAGGCAGCCATGGCGTTAATTGCACCATGGCTACCTCCATACTCGTAATGACGCCCCAAGTCCCTAAAGGGATGGTCTGAGATGACATGTAGTCTGCAAGTGTAAATTATAATTTTTAAGCACCCTCTGGAATATTGTTTGATCATAATTCTATACAGAGATAATGTCGAGTGATATTGTAGTCCCTACATGGATAGCATGTGATATCGAAGTCCTAGAAGGAAAGGTTTGTGATGAAACTGAAGTGCAATGTAGAGGAAAAGGTGGGCACCACGTGTTCCTTTTGAAAAAACTCTTCTTATATATGTAATTTTCTGTGTTTGGGTTTATGTAGGGAGCTCACAGGTTCAAGATAGCCCTATGACACTGGGGCTATACTTAATAGAGCAAAAACCGAAAAAAACACGGTGGATACCACCCCGTAAACCCATAAAACCAGGTGCTGAAGTCTTGCTCCTCACCGTAGCTAAATTTGTTCCTTTAAGTTACATCAAATTCTTCATACTCTATTTAAACATTCCTTTTGTTCACAATTATAAACATTTTTGTTTACTAAATGTTTGAAAATGTTCAAAATAATTTTTGATTTCACATGTATTTCCTGTGATGATATTGATGTCGGCAAAGGGATTTGTTTGTGATGGTGCTGTATTCCCTAAAGGATGGTGTGTGGTTACATTGAAAATTCATGTTTCCACTGTGCATGTGGTGATAGGGTCTTGTGAAGAATCCCACTTAAGAGGAATGATGCATTTTTGTAAATATAAAATGTCCACCAAGTGGGAGTAGGTCAGTCTGTGATGTTATAATGTTGAAAACCCCTTTGCAATATTGTGCTATGATAATTAAATCCCCACGGGTATAATGTCTGATGATATTAAAGTCCCAGCAGGAAAGGTGTGTGAGGATATTGAAGTCCCTACAGAGATGTTATTTAATATTGAATTTCCCACATGGTTCATGTGTCATGATAATAAAATTCCCACAGATATGCAATGTTGCCATACTTAAGTACCTATATGGTTGGTGTGACAAAACCCAGGGTACTGTCACTGCTTCCATGGGGGAAGCCCCTCCCCATGAAACCAGGAGGGAGGTGATGCTACTACCCGATAGCTCCCCTGGGTATTCAGCGGGTGGATATCATGGCGAGGGTTATAAAGTCTGGAGGGGGGTCTGTACTTCTGCTCTCTATCTGGTAGAGGAGAGGCACAGAGGACCCCAGCCAAGATTCTCTATTATTGGTACGTGGTCGAGCAATCAAGGCCTAGCTTCTCAGGAGGTGATGCAGGCTGGTTCTTAAGTACAGTGTAGTTCCCAAGCACCCACAAAGGAATGACCACACACTGTTTTAATTAAAACACAGTCTTTATATAATTAATATTCAAGGTTATGTACAATATCATGATAACTCACTTTGTACTCGGTTATCTATAATGGCAAATATACAGTTCTACGTGGTACCACAATTACTATTAGATCTCTTTAAAGTGCATCAACTGTACGGTTAAATGGCAAACAAATCAGTTTGTAATGGAAATCAACAATAGATATAAGAGGAAAGCAGTTGGTTAGAACAATTGGCAGAATACTGGCCCCTACCACTAGACACAGTTCTGTGTGGAGATCCCCCCACCTGGGCAACCTGTAGAATAAAGATATATCACAAGCCCAGTCCATATATTGTTCACAAGAGACTTTCCAATAGTTCTGCAACCCCAAAGTACCTAGCGTTGTAGCATTCCTCATCAAGAAATTGATGGCCCTGCTTGAGTGCCCCCCCTTTGAGGCAGAAGTCACGTCCGACGGAGAACAGGGTGAACTGCGACGGTGAAGTGGCAGCTTCTTTCCTAGAGGTGCTCGCCGACGGGGAAGCATAAACGTCCTGCAAGGAAGAGGCGTGCGGGGCACCTCGATGTCGATAGTTCCGGACTGCAAAGAGTTTGAAGAACTGTGGCCCAGCAAGGGCATTGAGTCATCGGTGTCTCTGTGGTCTTTGGGTGGTGGGAAACCCATCGGCGGATGCTCCTTGGATGCTCCTCGGCGTGTCGATGGCCTGGCAGGCTAAGGTGGGCGGCGGTGCGGATGAGCGCGTCCATGAATCAAACGTTCTTATGCAACGGGAGCACAGTGGCTCCGGTCAGCGATGGCAGTTATCGACAGTGGTGGACAACAGTGTGGGCACTTCTCTTTGGGATTCCGCAGCAGTCCCCATCTCTGGTCGGCAGCCTGTCATAGGTCTGTCTACCAGGGACCTTTGGCAAAGATCAGCTGGTGCATGATGGTCCCTAGTAGCTTGGGTAGAGGGCACCTTACCAGGTCCTCTCTGGGTCAGTCCTTGGAGACAGAGCAGCTTTCAGATTGATGAAGAAGGGCAATAGCAATTCTTCTCTTCCAGAAGTTAAGATTCAGGTTTACTCCAGTTACTCGTCGTAGCGGACTTCAGCTTCTGAACACGATTCCTAGCAGTGAGAGGACCCCAGATATACTAGTTGATCTCCCATTCATTCTGCTGGGTCACACTCAGGCAACCAATCGATCAGAAGGCAGGCAGCCAATCAGGTGCATAGTACATTCAGGCCATTCACTTCTCTCCAGACTCTCACAACAAGTTATGTGTATTGGGACAAGAACCCAGCCATTCAACACTACACACTGAATTCATACCAGTTTTGGGCAGGGCTGTCTCAGTCATTGTGTCAAACACCAGATTCTAGACATCCACAACACAGAATGCAAATTCCTCACACACTCCATTCACCCAGGTCCCACCCACAGGCGTAGCCATAACATACGGTCGGTGGAAAAGGCTCCAACCAGTCTGGTCCCCACACTACCATATATGGAACTTCCACCCAACAGCCAGTCAGGGGAAAGGGACAGAGTCAGGGCTTCCCGGGACTTCGGGAAGATTAAGGTAACAGGCGATGGAGGGCAAGAGGCTATGTGGGCCATCTTGTCTCCATCAGGAATCTACCGATTCCAACGACAGGGCCTGGGCATCCCAAAATGGAGGACGCTCAGGGCACCAGTCAATTCAGTACAGAGCTGCCACCAGCCCATACCGTCCTCTGTGGGCCATACACAGGTGCCCAAAAACATACACTAGGGGCACAGGGTTGTACCCCCACCCAGGGGTGCCATAAGGGTATCCCATGGGTCTGTTCACCAAAACCAAAAGGGAGAGCTGCACAGCCAGGAGTCCCACATGAAATCCTGCGCAGAAAACACAACAGAACACACGATAAAAAGCAGTAAAGGACAAGGATACAGAGGCGCTGTCCCTCCGATGCATTTCCAGCCTCACCCTCATTCAAACGGTTAACATACCTTCTGGAAAGGCCATCTTCATTATCGTGACTCTTCCATGGTCTATGCTCTATGGTGAAGTCTAGCACTTGCAGGCTAATGGACCACCTGAGCAGTTTTGGGTTCTCACCCTTCATCTGCATAAGCCACTTCAGGGGCTTATGATTGTTTGGACCTTGAAGGTAGAACCCGTAAGGTAGGGCCTAAATACCTAAGGCTCCAAACTATGCTCAAACATTCCTTTTCAACAGTAGCCCACCTAGGTTCTCTACCCTTGAGTTGTCTACTGATGAATATGATAGGATGTTCACTTCCTTTGTCATCTAACTTGGACAAGACAGCTCCAATTCCAGTGTCGCAGGCATCAATTTGAACAATAAAGGCCTTGCAGTAATCAGGCGCACACAACACAGGTGCCCTACACAGACTTTCTTTCAATCCATCAAAGGCCCTCTGACAGTCTTCAGTCCAATTAACCTTCCTAGGCTGTGTGGGTGAAGTAGAGCTCTCAGTGGGGCAGCTATGTTCCATAGTCTGCTATGAAATTGTGATAGTACCCAGTGAGGCCGAACAAGGCTCTCACCTGGGTTTGAGTAGTGGGAGTCTCCCAGTCATGTACATCCAGTCCTTTACAGGGGAGAGGTTGGATTGGACCCGCTCCTACCTCATGACTAAGATACATGATTTTCCCCTGAGCTATCTGGCACTTGGTGGCCTTGATAGTGAGGTTAGCCCTTTTCAAGGCCTGCAACACTTTATCCAGATGTGTCAAATGCTCTTCCCAGGTAGAACTGTAGATGGCAATGTCGTCTAATTAGGCCACACAAAAGGCCTCCAGCCCACTGAGAGCATGATTGACCAATATCTGGAAGGTGGCAGGGGCATTCTTCAAGTCAAAAGACATTTCCTAAACTGGTAAAGTCCCTCAGGTGTTGAGAACAGCGTCTTTTCCATGGCATGGTCCATCAGAGCTATTTGTCAATAGCCTGAGGTAAGGTCAAAGGTGCTCACAAATTTGGCAGCACCTATGGTGTCCATGAGCTCATCAGCCCTGGGCAATGGGTGCGCGCCAGTTTTGGTGACGGCATTGACTCCTCAATAGTCCACACAGAACCTCCAATCCTTGGTACCTGCCTGGGAACTTGCCTTGGGGACAAGGACCACGGGACTGGACCAGGGACAGGTTGAGGGTTTAATAACACCCAGATCCGACATCTTGGCGAGCTCAGCCTGGATGTGGTTCTTAACAGTGTCTGACATACGGTAGCTCCTGCTTTTGACAGGCACACTGTCACCAGTGTCAATGTTGTGCCTACATCACAGTGTAAGGCCTGGTGTCAGTGAAAATGGAGAGGAATACTGCCGGAGCAAAGCACTGCAGGCCCTCTGCTGCTCTCCCGTCAGATCGGGAGAGAGATGTACTCCCTCCACTGAGCCATCCTGAGCGTTGCTATGCAGCAAATTGAGAAGGGGCTCACTCTCATCCTCTTCTTGCTCTGAAGCTAGCAAGAGACATGAGACTTCTGCTCGCCTGTGGAAAGGCTTGAGCCTGTTAACATGGAATACCTGAGGGGCTACCCCAGGGACTCCCATGTCAACCAGATAATATACTTCGCGCATCTTGGGGATGATCCTGAAGGGTCCAGTCCACTTGTCTGCCAAAGCTCAAGGCTTGGTAGGCTCCATCACAAGGATGTCCTGTCCCAGAGTCCAATCCACTTGCAAGGCTTTAAGGTCATGCCAGTACTTATTCAATTCCTGGCTTGCCTTGAGATTCGCTGTTGCCTGACCCATCATCTGTGTCATCCTCCATCTGAGGCCTAACACATAGTCCCCCACTTGCTTGGCGGGACCTGGAGGGGTGGCCTCCAAACCTTCTTTGATCAAGACAAGGGGCCCCCTCACGGGATGTCCAAAGAGTAACTCAAAGGGGCTGAAACCAACACCCTCTTGAGGTACTTCTGTCTAAGCAAACAGCAGGCATGGCAGGAGGAGATGCCATTTCTTCCTTAGGGGCTCTTCCAAAGCACCTAGCATGCCCTTGAGAGTTTTATTAAATCTCTCAACCAGACCATTGGTCTGGGGATGGTAAGAGGTGGAGAACGTGTAGGTTACCCCGCACTCTTTCTACATGGTTTTCATGTAACCAGACATGAAGTTGGATCCTCGGTCAGAGACAACCTCCTTAGGGAATCCGACATGGGTGAAAATGCCCAGGAGAGTCCTGGCAACCACCTTGGCAGTAACAGTCCATAGGGCTATAGGCTCAGGGTATCTGGTGCCATGATCAATCAAGACCAGGATGAACTGATGTCCACCTGAAGTGGGAGGGTAAAGGGGACCGACAATGTCAATGCCCACCCTCTCAAATGGTGTGCCAACCACTGGCAATGGCTGCAGTGGGGCAATGACACTGCCTCCAGTCTTGCCAGACAACTGACAAGTTGGGCAGGTCCTGCAGTGTAACTCCACTTCTACTCCCATCCGGGGCCAGTAGAAATGGGCAGAGAGCCTCTGCTTAGTCTTCTTTGTACCAAGATGACCAGCTAAGGGCACCTCATGTGCCAACTGCAGCAGGAAGGGCCTGTAAACTGGGGTACCACCAACCTCTTGAGGGCACCAGGTTCAGGCGTAGTGGGCTCACTAACAAGGAGCTCACCCTCCCAATAAATCCGGAATGTCCTAGGTACTTCTCCTTGTGCCTGGGACAGGGCCTGTTTCCTCAGACCCTCGAGAGAGTGGCACTCTCTCTGTCCCTTACAGAAGTCCGCCCGAGAGGGTCCCGCTTCAGCTAGCAAGCATTGAAGGTTGGGGTGGTCCCCCGGGTTGAGTACCTCTCTCACAGGAAAGTCTTCTGCTCATCTCCCACTGGAGTTGAGACGGAGTTCACCACTGGACCCAGCCCGTCCGTAGCCTGGATCCCAATGGGTGCTGTCGGAACAGCAGGAAGGGAGAGCTGCACCACCAAGAGTCCCACATGAACTCCTGTGCGGAAAACCCGACAGAACACACAATAAAAAGCAATAAAGGACAAGGATACGGAGGCCCTGTCCCTTCAATGCATTTCCAGCATCACAGAGGGAAGCCCTCGATGGGACCAGTGACAATGGCCTTGTGGGAAAGGGGTATTCACAACCTTCATCTCTGTCCCCAGTATCTTTTCAACCCACTCAGTTTCCTGTGGCGCCTCACACCTCTATCTATTTCTGAAGAGTAGAGGATTCCATGCACAAAGATCATATTTGAATGAGGAAGAGGGAGGCTTAGCCACAAGGAGTGCATACCAGTACTGACAGGAAGAAGATCAGGCAAGAAGGCATAGGCCCACTGCAGAACCTACATACGCAGTACAGTCTGCTAAAACCCACACCGGTCATAAAAAGGGAAGAAATATAGTGTAAATTGTCAAGCCTGCCCTGGAGGATTGAGGAACCAGACGCTGCTTTCATGGCGAGAGACCGAGGGAAAGATAGCAAGACGCTGCCAGGAAGGGAAAGAAAGAAAGAAAGAAAGAAAGAAAGAAAGAAAGAAAGAAAGAAAGAAAGAAAGAAAGAAAGAAAGAAAGAAAGAAAGAAAGAAAGAAAGAAAGAAAGAAAGAAAGAAAGAAAGAAAGAAAGAAAGAAAGAAAGAAAGAAAAGGGCAAGAAGTTGTATCAAGGGGTCAAGGGCCCACTAACAAAGGAAGAGACATTTTTTGGATCTCCAAGATATTTATTCAAGTCTGGCAGATAGTACACCAGACTTAACACAACAATCATAGAGCTGGAGAAAGAAGAATAGGAAGGGACTTACCCCCTTGAAACTTGGAAAATACGCTTTATTGATCAAAAGGGTCTAGAGTGAAGTCTGGCAGGATAATGATCCAAACTTCATACTCCATTTATGTATGGAGGAGAAAAATAAGAAGCAGAGACTCCCCCTTGAAACTTGGGAACTTTGTTTATACTCACTGTGTTTACTCATTAAGAATGGAAAATTGTATGTCTGCATCCAGAAAGTAAGAATCTCCCTCTGGATCAAGAAGACATCCAGGTTTTCCTTAGTTAGTTGGCATAAGGGACATAAATACGTTTGGACACAGGATGGTGGACATTTTGCTTTTTCACCACATCCTCAGTCCTTAGTGTTTTGTTTGAGCCATTGCAACCCCTCATAGAAATAGGGCAAGGTAGATGTTTCCTTTTTGTTTTATAATAAAAGTCTTTGCCAACAAGCAAGCCACCACTGTGTCAGACTCGTACTTCTACTCCCTTACATTGGTGTGTTCGATGTGAAATTCCCACTGAAGATTTGTCATGGTATGGATTCAGACCATGATGTGTGATGATGTTCAAGTTTCCACAGAGATATGTGATGTTTTAAATATCCTCACAGTAATGATACATGATGTTTCTACATCACAGCAGGGATGGTTTTTAATGATATTGGAGTCTACGCAAGGATTTAGTGTGATGATACAGAGTGACCTAAAGAATGCTATGGGCCCGATTCATGGAATATTTACCCAGCTCAAAGTGAATTTGCACTGCGGAAAAGTGACTTTGCACTTCCGACACAAACCCTGATTCATGGACCTGTGCAAAAATGACTATGCGCTGACTTTGCCCAGCAAAAATACACTTTGCACAGTTGCATGAATCAGGGTTAGTGTCGGCAGTGCAAAGTCACTTTTCAGAAGTGTACACAAACTTTGAACCAGGCAAATATTTCATGAATCGGGCCCTTAATTATTATACTGCAATCATTACAGGGTCTAAAATAATATTAAAGTTGGCACAAGATTGATGTTCATTTGTTTTAACTATCCCAAATGGATGTTTTGTTATGATGTGTGGATCCCCAACAGAGATAGTATTTCATTATATTGAAGTTCCCAGACGGGCGATATCTCAAAATGGATGTTGCTTGGTGATAGTAAAAGCATTAGTGGTTTCCAGTCACCTGGCCACGAGGGTCTCCTCTCCAGCAGGGAGAGCTTCCTGGTTCCTGGCATGCATAGTGGAGATGTGCTCAAAGGCGCCTCCGTCTCTTCTGCAAAAGAAATAATGACTTCCTTTGTGGCTCAAGGTGGAGGAGCTCTGGGGCCAGGCAAATGGAAACCAGTGATGCTTTTACTGTTACCACATCCATGTGGCCTCCATCTCCTGCTGCAAAACAAATAGTTATGAATTTCCTTTGCAGTGCGAGCTGGAGGAGCCAGGGTGCCCCCATCTCGGCCCACAAAAGAAATCATTTCTTTCTGAAGTCCTAGATGCATGCACTTGGACATCAGAAAGAAGTGATTTCTTTCTGAAGTCCTGCCCTCCCCCCCAGAACATGGTGTGGCAAGGGCCCTCCCCCCCCAACATGGGAGCTGCCGGGTCCCCCACTATGGCAATGACACCACAGGTTAATAGGATTACCTGTTAGGGGGCAACGTAGTTCTGTGTTATGTGAAGGCATCATGAATTAAGAAACAGATAACAGATTCACTTTTCTAAAATCAATGTTTTGGGAGTAAGCTGCAGCGTAAGCTTTAGTTCTTGGCGTTGCATTTTGTGATGGTGTGCCCACTGCAGCAGCCTCCTTTCTGTTTTCGTTGGAAGAGGAGTTTTTTTTTTTTTTTTACAAATACTAACCCCTAGCACGTAGCCAGAGGAGTAAGCTGCAGTTCTTGGCAGTTTGTGGCTTAGTGGCTCAACGCTGGGTCAAGTAACCGTGAGTTAGGGGGATCAGCCTTGTTGTACTGGAAGTTGCTGATGTTATGCGCCATAAGTTGCCTGCTGCTTTCTTTAATCTCCTTGGTTTCACACTTTGGATATGAACATTTATGATCTGTGGTCACATTTGAGCCCCCGGCTGCAGCATTTCTCTGCTCTCTCTACTACTCTTGAGAGGATTCTATCTTCCAAAAAGGCCCTGGCTGTGATACAGCAATTGAAGCAGATGTCTGTTTCCCCAGTGTCAGCAGTGAGTGATTCACGATCCATGCGGAACAACATGAGCGTGAGGTCTTTGAGGTCAAAGAGGTCTTTGCTCCTTTAGAGGCTGCCACGATAGTAAAAAGCTTTGACCCGGTAATTAAATCTCTGGCGTGGAGAGATTTGATGTAGGTGAGATCTCCAGGTTAAGGGTTTTTGTGACACCGTTTCTCTAGGGATCTGATTGAGAATTTGTTGGAGGTGAGCTCAGGGGTGTAACAAGGGATGGATGGTTTGGTTTTAGCGTGGTTGATTTTTAAGGGGGCATGAGTGTCCAACAGCTTCATAGCAGAATTGTTGAATAATTCTAGGATGGCTGAGGTATTCCATGTGGTTGGGGAGTCTGCAGTTTCCTTCTAGCTTATTTACCGGGAAGGTTTAGAATGGGTGGTGCTGGGTTAGTGAGCGTTTATCCTGAACTTTGTGGGCCACAGTCAAATGAGTTATCGATTGTGGGATGTCAGCATTGTCAGACCAGTCTAGTGAGATAGGGTCTGTGCAGGTGATGACAGGGGATGATGTAAAGACTAAGGGGGTCATTACGAGGTTGGAGGTAAGTAACTGTCTTTACCGGCATGGAGCAAATACCGTATCCGTGTAGGTAAGAGCCGCTAATAGAGGGCTATTACGACTTTGCAGGCACGAGCTTTGCGCCATGCCGGTGAAGACATTACTGGCATGCCGCTAAAGTCCAGAAAATGGCCCTTAGCGGCATCATGTATAGCGCAGATTGCACTACCGGTATGAATCAAGACGGCATTAGCGGTGACCGCTATCAGCGGTGAAGCGGAACCGGAAGTAGCGTCATTGCACAGGATCGGGAAAGAGCATGGCGGCCATCTTTAAAAACACAATCCATTGCCACCCTCAGCAGCCAGGACTTGGAGTATACTGCTGTCTGCCAAAATCAATCTACAACAACAATACTATGCCCAAAGCTGTGAAAAAGGGTGTCTCCCGCCAGCGCAAGGAACGCTTTAATGAAGATGAGCTAACCATGCTTGCGGAGACCCTGGCAGAGAATGTCGATGTCATGTTTGCCCAGAGCCTCAAGAGGGAGGCTGTCATCAGAAGAAGCAGATCTGGGCACTAGTGGCAGAAAAAGTCAGCGCAGTTGTCAACACCCCCCGCACAACTAAGGACTGCAGGAAGAGGCGGGATAACTTGCGCCTGCGAGTCCGCAACATCCTCTCGGCAAACAGAGGCCAGGCCATGGCAACTGGTGGAGGAGCAACCTCTCCCATTAAGCTGTCCAGGTGGGAGGAGATATGTGCAATCCTGATTGGCATGGAGGCCATTGAAGGCGTTGGGGATATGGAGTGTGGTGCAACATCATCGGCGGAAGGAGGTGAGTGTCCTAAGAAAACACTGTGATGCATAGTCTGATGATAGTCCACCAAGCCATGCCCTAATACACACACATTCCAAGCCTACTTGTCCGCAGCACAGACACATGCAGATGCCTGCAGCAAGACAATGCCATACCTTACACAAACCACACTAAGTTGTTAATGGCATAAGTCACACTGCATGCAGGCCACAACAAATATGTACGTCACATAGCATACGTCTGCCCCAACATGAGTGACCCCGACGGATGCCTGCATTACCCACCCATATAGCAAGCAATGTGATCATCCAAACTCCACTGCCGATTACCCTCTATTGTGTAGATGAGCAAATGTATGCATGATGCTTCTCAAACCATCACTCATGCCGTCCCTCTCTTCGACCCACACAGGCTCAGATTATGACAGCAAGGCCCAGGACTCACCCCCACAGCCGACCACACCCGGAAGATGGCCCGGGATGAAGGCAACAGGCTTTCCACCTCAAAAGCCCAAGACAATCCTCAGTATGCACCGCAGAGGAAACCACCTCCGGATGCCACGGCACCGGTGCCGCCAAGGGCCGCCGACACTGAGTCCACAACTCCAGTCACACTGCCACAGGACACTGTAGAAGCTGCACCCTCAGCAGAGAACAGTTCTGTTGGGGAGGCGGCAGCAACAGCACCCCTGGCTGAGGATGAGGCGCACTAAGAGATGTGGGTGCCCGTGGATGACGACTCCTCCGAACTGCCTGACACATCAAGTCCGGCACAATCCCTGCCGCTCACATCCATAGACTCAGACCACGCCACCACCCCGGAGCAGTCTGGGGGGGGAGTACAACCAAGGGGCCATGAGTCCCATAGGGGACCCAATAGAAATTGTGCATGATCCACAAGCACCCTCCACCTCCACAGGTTTACCGGTGGGGGTGCAGCGGCAGGAGGAGCTGACTGCCCTGGTGTGACAATTCGTAACTGACAATGCCCAAGCAAGGCAGGAGTGGCGCGAAAGCACCGCCTCTCTGGGCAAGATCATTGCCAATAGCACAACTAGACTGTGTGAGGAGGTATCAGCCCTGCAGCGGTACTCAGCCGCATTGCTGATGCATTGGAGGCTGAGCGTCCAGCACCCCAAGTGGAGCAGGCAGCCACCCCATCGTCCTCAAGCTCAACACAGACTAGCCCACTACCAGTGTTGCCAGGCCCAAAGGAAAAAAATAAGCTGAATGCCCACTCAAAACAAGCCCAAAACAAGCTGACTCCCAACCAAATAAGCTGAAGAAACAAGAACACCTCTAAAACATTATGGCTAGGTCTCAAAAGTAAGAAAGATAACAATAACGCAAATATACATAGAGAAAACACAAACAGAAAATGTTAGAGCAAAAAACATTTATTTATAAAATTGTATTTTATTTTTAAGTCTTTATTATGTGAGCTTGCCACACAGCGATCTTCAACTCGTGTTGTCCCCAGCTTTCCACCTAAAAACATAATACCCCTCAATATCAACCTCCTCCATTGAATATGAAAGAAGCCTGACTAGCACTTGTCAAACACAAGCATGTCCACATGACCCATTCCATCCAGTTTTTATTTCGTATTCTAATATATTTTATTATCTTTTGAGAAACTGTTCATTCCTTAATGAAATGGGCCATGTTGGCATTCCAACACAAATTTCTGATTCTGTATCGTGTCTTGTGGAGTTTTTTCAATAAGGCAAAGAAAGGTACATGTTCACAAACTAAAATGAGAACTTGTATAACAACAAGAGCAAGCAAACATTTCTAGGGGCAGTATTTTTGTAACTTAGTTCAAACTTGAACAATATAATATTAACCCAGCTTTTTCTCCAATGTCAAAATGCTAAATTGTATCTTTCTCCCATCTGTTTAATGTTTATTTGTACCCATTTAAAAACATCAATAGAGATATTTGAACATAGAAAATACAGCACCATTCTCAGTCCTCTCCAAATGTGTATTCTTCCAAAAAAAATGAAACGTTAGCAGAATAGAACCAAGATAGCCAACGCAGAAGCACACTTATTCCTGTGGGTCTACAAACAAAGTGTATATTTTTTTAAGGCGAGAATAAAAGATAGCTTAAAGCAATAGAAACGACTTTCTATTTGCTTACGTTGCTGCTAAATTTTCCGACATGGTTTCACAAATATCTATCATTTGATTGATTTATGCAGCACACAGAGGCATATCAGTGTGTCCAGACCTGTAGTAAAAAGTGGCACAAAAGGGGGGCCTGGGTAGGCGGTTTAGCACTTACAGTGCAGTGAAAGTCACGGGCAGATGATAAAAAAGCACGATTTCCGTAGAAAGCATTTCTGCATGTGTCAAAGTGAAGGCGCTACAGTAAGCCACAGGGATGTTAACTCCTAGACCATGATTTAAATAAGAGTTAACTTCCCTGTGGCTTATTGTAGTGCTTCTTCAGATCCCTGCTGCGGCACTGAGAGCGGGCACTGCTGCTAATGGAACTTAGCAGCAGGGGTCGCTGCGCCACAGCAGGGATTGAGGAGTGCTGACGGCCGGAGAAGCGGTTCTGCTTGTTATGCTTTTTGCCCGCTTACCCCTCTTAACCGCTTATTCAGTTCACTGAATCAGTGAACTGTATAAGCGCAACAATAAGCAGTCATTAAGGGAAATAAGCGGACAAAAACCGCGACAAGCGACCAGCAAAAATTATAAGCGACTTCGGGCAAAAAGAAGCCAAAGTCGCTTATAATAAGCAGACATGGCAACACTGCCCACTACGCAGATCGGCGTGCACCCTGCGCTGCCCAGACATGCCGCCACCAGGTGCAGGGAGTGGCAGGAAGTAGACTGGCCAGCCTGATGAAGGCAATAGACACTTGTTCGGATATGTGTGGGGGAGTTGTGGGGGGAGAGGGAAGGGGGTGAGGGTGTGTGGGGTAGTTGTGGGGGGAGGTGGAAGGGGGTGTGGGTGTGTGGGGGAGTTGTGGGTTGAGGGGGAGGGGGTGAGGGTGGTGGCGGGTTAGTGCACTTTCATCTTCATTGTACATTTCAATACACCCGCTGTGTAAAAAAAAATTCTTGAGTGGATATTCATCACTGCGCATGTGTCATTTATTCATATACAGTGCATAGTGTACATGTACTCCCACACCCAGTGCCCTCTGTCCAACTATCATGTCACCCTCTGCAGCCATGTGTGTCAGAAATATTGTGCAATCACCGACTGACGCACAGCACATCCCTCCTGTGCATCGGCACTGGGATGATGTGCAGCCACATCTTCTTCATCCCCTTCATCATCACCAGGTGGTTGCAGTTAAATGTCAGGGGGCAGCTGTGAAGGCAGACCCCCCCACCTCCCTCAATGTCAGTCTTTTGCCACACCTTCTCCCGCACACTGTCAATTTCTGAGGGCCCCCCCAAATCCCACTCCCGCTGTGCAACCCCACCACCAGACTCCATCCCCCATTTACCTTTGGTGCTCCAGCACAGTCTCCCAGGTCTCTTCTAGGCTGCAGCCCCAAAAGACCTAGGCATGAGAGGCGGCTATCCTTATGCAGTCTTCTATGCGTAGGCCTTTGGTGACTACAGCCCAGAGACTACAAACAAATTCTGGATTACAGTCTTGGCGGCCTCTAAATAAGAAGCATGATGCTACATAATTCTGTCACTAAAATCATTAAATCAGCCACATTGTAAGGACATTCCTTTTAATAGTGTGAGCTTAATAATTTATAAGTACTCCAATTTTCGCAGATAAGTCAGAGTGATAGTAAATTATTTGCCAGGGTCACACACTTTAGCAAAACAGTGAAGCAGGAATTTTAACCCACTCTGCAAATTAAGCACTTGACCACACATTGTCTAAGCTCTACTTGGTAAAAATATTTAAGCTTTGGTTTTCAAGGCCTACATTAATACTGCCTTATAGAGTTTACTTAAAAAACACAGTAAACCTCAGAAACCTGACATGTAAATCCTTAAATCCTTATGGAAACATGTTAAGCCAAAAGAATATCAGTGCAGCTTTATTTTTCACATAAAGGGCCCACATTTATTTTTCACATAAGTCCCAGAATTCAAAATAACGCAATCATGAAACATCTCCTATTAAACACCACTCTTAGAAATTCACTAAAAGAAGTTTGTTATAAACTCACTTAGGTATAGACAATAATGTTTGGTAGGGGTCTTTATTCAGTTGCCCACTTTATCTCATTGGTAAACAGATACAGACATTCTAAATAACTGGTGCTGCCTGAGGTCTTTCAGTTGAAATGACCCGACGTTCACGCATTTGAAAAGGCTTTGCTGATAACAAAGGACACGTTTTGCATAGTAGTTAAGGTGTTGCCTGCAGAACCAAGAGCGCTGTGTGTGTATCGCAGATTCCCCGTGACTTGGGAAATGGGCACTGCTTGCTCTTACAAGCTGAGCCGATTCTAAATTTGGCTCAGGAAGAAATAAAGCCGTTCATGGTGGCTTTGCGTGAGCAATTGAGTAATATGTATTTTAAATAAAAATGAATTGATAGCAGGCATACAATTGATGTGTATAACACTTCCACTTTTGGGTTAAACTAACCATAACAAAATAATTTTGAAAAATAAAGCATGAAAATGTAATTTGTCTAAAACGTATCTTTTCAAATGCGGTGTAGTTTAATTGTGCTCACATGAAATCTTGAGCGCATAGTTAAAACATCCTACATGTGAGGATCCCAAAGAATGCCTTGGGTCCTAGGGGATCAGATTACACCAAGGCCAAGACCTATTGTAATGTTAAAGCTCTTGTGACCTGGAGAGTTGTATAGCTCCTTCAAACCTGAGAGCTCAGTTTGCCTTGTGATGTGGAGAGGGGAAAGCACAGGGCAAAAGTCTGAACAACTCGAAGTGAAACATGTCATTTGTTACCAAAACACTTTAAAAAAAAAATCTCTTCAAAAGTAAAATGCTATGTTGCTCACCTTGAAACACTAGTGTATAGGCGCGTTATAAATGCCATATCACATCATATCACACCTGTGTACGTATGTTCTTTTTTAACACTGACACTATTTCAGAGGCATATTATTTTGAGAGATACACTTAATTAACTTGTTTGCATCACTCCAACCCAATGCATACCTCTCAAATCACACGCTTTTGGCAGGTGACACCGTCCATTTAAGCAGTTCTCTCACCCGCCATGCCACTTACTCGCCCATATAAGTGAATGGGCTTTCACCTGCCAAAAAAAAAATTGGGTGTTTTCACTGGCCCAGTGGCCACAAAAGGTTGAGAGCTATGCCAGTGTCTTTATCTGTATTGCACTCCAGGTACGTCTGGACTAAGCACACGTATAGCTAAGTGAAAGAAGATAAATTACACGAAAAGTAAGCAAATAACAAATGTAGCTTGTTTATGCTAAAACTGGAAGTTGCAGATTATTCATGAAACGGGGCATCAGTGCCATGTTATTTATTTATTTATGCATTTGTAAAGCTCACAACACCCAGATGCATCAAGGCGCTGTTATCTTGCATTTGTATAGTGTCTGCTGTCATATGTTATGGCATTCATGCATTTTGGTTGGGTGTTCTTTATGGGAGGCACAGTCCGAGAGGCTAAAAGAAGGAGCATAACAGTACATGAGGCGGGAGCAGCAAAGACAGGCGGGAGCAGCAAAGACATTTTGTGTAGATTATTAGAGGAACATCAAAGATAGAAAACAGGCTCGAGAAATCTTGAGCTGGAAAAGCTAGAAAAGACTATGTTCAAAACTGGACCACATTTTCCATGGCTCTCAGCTACATTTTATAGGGTGCAGCGCAAAGAAAGGAGAGGTAGGAGTAAGGAGAAAGCACATCCGTAGGGCAACTATCTGGATTGCTAGCTCACTTATGCATCCACGGGTAGTAGCTTTGAGATAGCTGGGCTGAAATTATATGCTTCTCAAGGGAGCAGCGCAGGAAGGAAGGAATCTGGAAAAGGGTGTATGCATTTCCAAATTCATAACTCAGTATAATGACTCTGCAATGTCCCTTATTTATAGTAGATGTGCCGGATTTATGAGAAAAGATCGATAAAATAAGTGCAAATCATAACATCGAATTTCTTTAGTGAATCCTAACACATTTCATTGAAAATAAATAAAGGGGGAGACCCCCCCGACCCCGACAGCCCGCCTACATCCCTCCCACCTTAATTAATACTCCAACCGAACCCCCATCTATATTTTCGATGAAATGTGTTAGAATTCACTCAAAAAAAGGTGTTATGTGGTTCGCAGTAATGGAATCTGACGTTTTGGCATGATACCGATGTGCAGAGTCTTATGTTAGTTACTAGATACACATTCTTAAGCATGACAAACAAAGGGGCCTAGGACCTCAGTGCTACATGGATAAGGTGCTAATTTAAATGTAGATTGGATGATATATTGGAGGAGAGCAATGAAGTGAAATTAAAATCGTTTTACCTGCAGTCAATGCCTGGAGATGAAGAAACGGAAAAAGGGCAAAACCGTAGAGGGGGCCGACGTCTTACGCAGCTCTACAGGATGCGGTTGGCTGTTTTCAATGGTGGTTGCTGTGCATCTTGTTCTGCAACCACCGAGGGCACCAGCACTGTCACAGCATTGCAGAGGGACAGCAAGGCCCCCTGGTACTCAAAACAACTGATCGTTCTCGATCCAGTGATAACTGGGTCTGGGGTCGAGGCCGGAGAGCTGAAAGGTGAGTCAGCTGAGGTTGGCATTGGTCATCAAGGCAGGGCTCCCATGTCGTCCTTGAGCCCACGATTTGGCTTCTGAAGATGGGGTTTGCTTAGAGAGACACCTAGGAAAAAGGAATATTCAAGAAAAGTTGAAGAAGTCACACTGGAGAGTACCCAGCCATGTAAGAAGGACCAGGAGGCATGTTCAGCAGTGCAGTTGAAGGAATCGAGGTAGCACATTCCTCTGGAGGTTCCCATTTGAGGTAGGGGTACCAGAGTGCTTGCCTGATGTCCTGGGTTGAAGATTCTCTGAATGGTTTGACATGGAGTCTTCAGGGTCATGGCAGCAAAGAGGCATGTGAGTCCAGCGATGCAGGCATTGTCAGGAACTTCAGAGAGACAAGGCCTTTTAACAGGATTGAGATTCAGTTGTCACCAACATTTGAGGGGGAAGGAGTCCTGTTGGGTGTTACTTCTGGTTGTTCTGGAGCAGTACAGCTTCCCCATTGGATTCTTCGAGCATCAAAGGATGCTGGTACATAGTTTCTGCCCTTCCTCTATAAGTAGGACTTTCAGATTGCAGGTTCATAGATCCAGCTGTTGACAAGGAGAGTGGGCAAGAGGGTTTGATTTAATCCCCCTCAGGAGGCAGAGTTAACACATATCCAATCACACACCAAGCATCACTCAAAGAGAGTGGTGGTTAGCCAATTGCCAACCATCCCTCCAAGCACACCCATGAATTTGGAAGGGTCAGACACACAAAGGGGTAAGGCCACACATTCCCAGACAGGCATCTACAAAGGTCAGTGTTAAGGTGGCCCAAAAGTCCCAGGTAAACCCAGAGGAAACAGAGTCCATCCAAACCAGACTCAATGACAGAGTAGACAAGGTGCATGGCAAAACCAACTTTTATCATATCGAAAAAAAAGCTGGGACAGCATATAAACATTAGAATCTTGTCACTCTAGACATACTTATAAAAGACAGTAGCTTTAATACTACAAATGTGTCATCAAAGATGTCATAACATAATATCAGTTTACAAAACCTATGGGGAAAGAGGATAGGTTAGGGGGTTTAACTACATATAGATTCCATACAAGTTAAACAGTTAATTGTGTTACACATATCTGATGGCTCCACCTGGAACCATCCCTATATCGATAAAGGTTAAACTACATCATCTTCATGGCAAGGGGTTAGTTGGCATATTACTTGATGGCCAGCATGTCTCTAAGGATTTCTATAGGTCGGCAAATTACTTACTAACATTGAACACTAGGCCTCTCATTCTACACCTTTGTCGCATATGAAGGGCATACATACAGGTTGGAGGCAATGGAAAAAAACAGAAGGTAATTGCCGGTTTTTACTGCCCCTGATTATGGAGTCAGTGGTCTTTACAGCATGAAATATACTCCTACATCCCGTCCCCCTTCCTCCATACTTATGGGACATTCCTCTGTCCTGTGCGACGGGACCGGAGCACTTTGTAAAAAGCATCCAAAAGTTTTGCAAACATTTTTAGTCCTTCCTCTCTTTCTGCGTGGGGCCCGGCACGCGGCCGTAACCCTGCCCATCTCGGCTCCACCCCGCTCATCACCCATCAGTCCTTTTCTCCGCTCGTTCGGGACTGGACGCAATTGCATCAGCGGAAAATTTCTTTCATTTTTACCTCTCTGGCTCTCACTAGCGATCGTGTACTAGTCTGTCTATGTCATTCAAACTCGACTTTCCAGATTGTTCATCGTGTCACTGACGTTTTGCGAGGGCGGACCCCCATCCTCTTTGTCTCGAGTGTTTGGGTCCGGACCACCGTTGGGACTCCTGTTTTTATGTGATTCCCTTCCGGTCCGGGCACTTCAATGTCGGTTGGAGCGCTGGGAGGAGGTGTTTCGACGTACTCCTCATTCGCATTTTCAAGCTTTTATCGACAAAAAGAAGAAACGCCCGGTAAGTTCTTTACTTTTTAGAGCCCCCGGGCCGGGAGATACCTTTCTGGGCTGTTCCCGAGCCGGGAGGAGCGTTGGTCGCTCTGTCACCGGGGATTGCCCCGAGGTGCCTTCGGGGCCTAATAATTGTTCTGGAGTTTTCTCCGAGGGTCTCCATAAGGGGCCTGTGGATACCAGAGTACATTCCAAGGCCACTCCTGTGGGGGCTGCATGTAGACCCAGTTCTACTGAGTCGTGGGGTACCAGAGCTCGCCCTGAGGCCTCTTTAACGGCTTCCCTCAAAAGTACCGGGTTGCACCCCAAGGCCTTGGTTGGGCTTGGTGTAACCAAACGGATGTTGGAGGCCTGTGCTTGTAAGGCTGTTACCGGACCTGGGCCCGAGGTCCGTCAAGCAGAAGCTAAACATTTCTGAAAGGCCTGGTAAGGCCTTATCGGTGAAAGTTGTTTCTCAACGTTCCCACTCTTGTGGCGACACCAGAACTGTTGAGAGGGCAACGAAGGAAAGTTCGTCCTTTACCGGCAGCGCAGAGGTCCTTCCTGAGAATGCTAATTTGGCTATTGGTATGTCGCAGAAACATTCCAGGCCTCATAGTACCGGCTCGGCCGAGGTTCCTTACATAAAGGCTAAAGTTAAGACCCCTGATCCATCAATGGGGACCCCTGCCTCACTTCCTCATGTGCCGCAGTTCCCCTCAGGTGATGGCAAAATGGCGGCCGTTCCCGCCACAACCACTGTGGCCATTTTGGGTGCTTCCCTACAACTACGCCATTGGCCTCAGGTGTAGGGCTTGGTTCTATGGGTGAACATAAAATTCCTTGTGCGCATCCGTTTTGCCCAGTTTATGACTGGAACGCTCGGATGCCCCTTCCGCACAATGTTTCTTTGCCTGTGGGGTTGGCACCTTTGATTTTTGTGGAGACTTTGGGGGATGGGCCTGTGTGGCAACCCTCCCGTTTGCGTCCCTGGAATTATCCTCCTCATGAGAGGCCTCCTCCGGTAGCTCCAAAACCGTCTCCGGAGGATGCTTTTTTTGGCAAATTTCAGACGCTCATACGTACCGACCCCGTGAGGGAATATTGCAAGGATCTTTTTAGGGAGATATGCCCACCTGCACCTCCGGCTCTACCCGCTCCTCCGGTGACTCTGCCGGCAACACCCTTGCCTATGGTGCCTCCTCCAACCCTTCCGCCATTGCCCCCATTGTCCCCTGTGAATAAGGCAGTGCCTGACATGGTTCAGCAGGATCCTGACCTGTTGGATGAGGTGCAGGGCGATCAGGACAACGAGGACTTGCCCCGCTCTATTAGAGCTTTTCATGACTGGGTTCTGGACATGATGTGCTTTTTGGATGTTCCGGTGCCCGAGGCAGCCGCTCCGCAGGAGGGTATGCTTTCTGGGGCATTCACCCTGTCTCCTTCGGAGTGTACCGGCCTGTTCTTGCAGAAGGACGTTTTGGCCAAGGTCTGTAGGGTCTGGGAAAAGCCACACTCTGGACTTTTCATCAAAAAGAAAATTGACACGCGATACAGGCTGCATTCTTCGGAAGAGGTGGCCCTGTCGTCTTGTCCGCTCCCCTCCTCCACAGTGGTGGCTGCGGCCACTTTACAGTCCAGGCCTGCAGCATCCTCTTCTACGATGGCTACTCATGTTCTGAGGAAGGTGGACAAGCTCCTCGAATCCCTTGAGAGGAAGATTTTTGCTAACTCGGCCTTGCAGCTCCGGCAGGCCAATGCAGAACTGGTGTTAGCGGGGGCGAATATGAGGATGTGGAAAGGTCTGTCGGAGTTCGAGGAGTTCATTCCAGTCAAGAAGCTGGAAGACTTTAAGGCGGGATTGTCCGATGCCAGGGTCTTGGCTCAGGATCTGCTGGAGGCTGCGGCTCATCACGCAGACACTTCATCTCGGGGCCTTATGCTGGGAGTTATACCTCCCCGCAGGCATGGTTGCATGCCACCAAATTCTCAAATGAGGTGCAGGACAAGGTGTTGGACCTTCCGTTTGATGGTAAGGAGCTTTTCCATTCTACAACGGATGTGGAGCTGACCAAAACGAAGGACAGGACCCAGACAGCTAAGTCTTTGTCCATCCTGGTTAAAACTCCTTTTAAGACCCAGAAACCGTTGTTGCAAAGCCGGCCCTCTTCTGGGTTTAGAGGTTTTCTAGACCGGAAATCTCGTAGAGTGGATACCCCTTCGGGTAATAACCGCCGGAGGCAGCAACGGCCTCAGTTTTTCTCCCACTCCTCAGCTTCCTCCTCAGGTTCAGGTGGTAACACCCACTGAAAAGCCTGCAAAATGAGGGTTCTCCGCGCTCGCACGAGACCCCGGTGGGAGGACGCATTGCGTCTCATTGGGAGCCGTGGCAGACCATCACCGAGGACAGGAGGGTCTTGTCAGTCGCTCGGGAGGGCTTCACTTACCCTTACCCCCTACCCCACATTTCAACTCTCCTTTCCAGCAGTCAGAGTCATCCTCCCTAAAAGCCGAGATTCAGAAACTTCTGGATCTCAGAGCTGTGTAACCCGTTCCCCTTGGGGAATGAGGGGAGGGCTTCTACTCCCGACTGTTTACGGTGCCCAAACCCAACCAGGCTGGCCTACGCACCATCCTAGACCTTTCCCAGTTCAATCTTTTCCTACCCCAAGAGAAATTCTAGATGATCACGCCCGGACAGATATGGTCCTCCTTGAAGATGGGCGATTGGCTCAGCGTGGTGGACCTTCCGGATGTGTACATGCATATTCTGATTTGGAATCCACACAGGAGATATCTCTGTTTCTCTGTGGGAGAGGAGCACTTCCAGTTTC
This sequence comes from Ambystoma mexicanum, assembly GCF_040938575.1. Classification (NCBI taxonomy): domain Eukaryota; kingdom Metazoa; phylum Chordata; class Amphibia; order Caudata; family Ambystomatidae; genus Ambystoma; species Ambystoma mexicanum. The sequence goes on from NC_090936.1 coordinate 841,264,231, forward strand.
GAGTGCTTCCTTTTGGCCTCAGCTCGGCACTGCGTGTCTTCACGAAGATGATGTCGGTAATCGCGGCCTATCTTCGTCTGCAGGGTATCCATGTGTATCTGTATTTCGACGATTGGCTCTTACGCAGCCGTGTCCTTTGAAAGCAGCCTGCAATCTTCAGTCTCTCCTCCAGCTCCTGTTCCACCTTGGGATGTCGGTGAACTGGCGGAAATCTTCCATGACGGTCTCTCAGGACTTGATTTTCCTGGGTTTTCGCTGGAACACGATCGACTGCAGAGTGTACCTGACTGGGGACAGGATGGCATATTTGTTGGCGATGTGTCAGATGTTTGCGCAGTCGGAGAGCATGCCTGCCTGGTGGTTCCAGAGGCTTCTGGGCCTCATGGCCTCGTGCGTGTTGGCTCTTCCTCTTGCCCGTCTCAAAATGAGGTGGACTCAGATGGCTCTTCGGAGTCCGTGGCTTCAGGCTGTGGATCCGGACTCTAAGTTGATAACAATTCCGGCTTTCATGAGAGCAGACCTGGACTGGTGGTCGTCTCTCAGGACCCTGTCGGTAGGGGCGGGGTTTCAGGACCCAGCCCCGATGGTAACGGTCATGACGGACTCCTCTCTTCTGGGGTGAGGTGTGAAGTTGGATCTTCTTCAGGTCTTGAATCTTTGGTCGCCTCAGGACAAGCTCCTTCACATAAATCATCTGGAGCTTCTGGCGGTTTTCCTAGCGCTCAAGGCGTTCAGACCGATCATTGCCAACAAAGTGGTCCGTATCCGCACGGACAATGTTGTGTCGATGTATTACATCAACAAGCAAGAGGGAACCAAGTCTCCCCCCCTCGTGTTCCTGTCCATCAGATTTGGGAGTGGACGGTTCTTCATGGTGTCTGGCTACTTGCAGTACACATCCCGGGCCAGCTGAATGACACGGCAGATGCCCTCAGCCGGTGGACGATGGTCAACTACGAGTGGGAGTTGAAGGCGGAGGTCCTCTCATGGATTTCCTTGCGTTGAGGCACTCCGCAGGTGGACCTCGTCGCTATGACGGCAAACAAGAAGCTTCCTCTGTATGCCTCCAGAAGCGGGTTGTGAGCCTCCTCTCTGGGGGATGCTCTCGAGATTCCATGGCACAACATGAGGGCTTATGCCTTCCCGCCTCTGCCTCTAGTTCATCGAATGATTTGCAAATTGAGGAACTTGATGAACTGTCCTCTTCTACTCATAGCCCCGTGGTGCCAGGCCAGATTTTGGTTCTCAGAACTTCAACACCTGTTGGTGTATCCGCCGATCAGGTTACCGGTGACCGCCGATCTTCTTCACCAGGGGGAACAGCTGCTGTGGCACCCCTCCTCACAATCGCTCAGCTTGGCGGCATGGTGTCTGAGTTCAAGTCTTCAGAACATCTAAGCCTATCTGCGGATAACATGCGTATTATCCACGCAGCCAGAAAACCCTCAACTAGGTCCCAGTACAGAAACAAGGACTCTAAGGCGACTATCTCTCGATGGATCGCTGCCTGCATTACGGAGTCTCACAACGTCCAAGGGCTGAAGCCTCCTAAAGGTATTCATGCACACCTGGTGCGGGGCAAGGTAGCAGCAGTTGCCTTTCAGAAATATGTCCCCTGGGAAGACCATTGCAAAGGCAGCTACTTGGGCCTCCCCATCTGCTTTTTGTAAGCATTATTGTCTAGACATGAGCTCAAGATCTGATGCTCAGTTTGGTCAGGCTGTGCTGAAGAATCTTTTCCAGTAAGGGGTTTTTCCCATCCACCCATAGTTCCTGTAAGGAGTGCTTGGGAATCTCCCATAAGTATGGAGATAGGGGGATGGGACGCAGGAGTATGACCAGGTTACTCGCCGTAATGAGCACCTTACTCCTAGTCCATAGTCCCCTTTCCTCCATACACCAGCCCGCCGTCCCCTCTAATAAGGTTCCTCTGTTATTGCTAAGGGGTCTCTGACCTGGCGATAGAAAAGGACTGATGGGCGATGTGCGGGGTGGAGCCAAGATGGGCGGGGTTACGGCCATGTGCCAGGCCCCGCGCAGAAAGAGAAGAAGGATTAAAAATGTTTGCAACATTTTTGGATGCTTTTTATAAAGTGCTCCGGTCTCGTCCCACAGGACGGAGGAATGCCCCATAAGTATGGAGGAAAGGGGACTATGGACTAGGAGTAAGGTGGTCACTACGGTGAGTAACCTGGTTATTAATATGAATACATCATGCAGTAAATACTGTCTTCTTTGAAGGTCAAAGATCCCATGAAAAACCCTCCAATGTTTACTTCCATTGGAAAGTTGCAGGAAAGAATTGTATGCCAATCCCGGACACCCCAAGAGTTTGAAAATGTTGATGGTTGGTATTGAACTTCAGATGTGAAAGTAACATGTGTATTATAAAGTCTAAACAATTGCAGACTGATTAATCAGAAATCCTTAGCTTAAATCTTAAACTTGATGTTTTGCCAGTATCAGCTTTCGGTCCATCTCCTAACTATCATTTTGCTTTCTTTTGGTGAAAAAATGTGGCCTTATCTCTAGCCAAGTTCATAGGTGCAAACAAGCTTGGCATGTGTCAGTTTGACCCACAAGTAAAGGTTCCCCTTTAAGCCACGAGTCAGGCTCAATAACTGATGCAAGGCAATGTTATTGTCCAGCACTGGTGGAGTGGCCAACAGAGAACTCTGGAGATTTCCCGGTGGCCCTGAACCCCGGGGTCATCTTTTGTGTGGGTAATTTAGTTATGTGCTCCTCGGATAGCTCAGAGGCAACATGCTCGCCTTGGAAGCAAGACAACACAGAGCAACACAGGTTCAATTCCCGGGTCCATGCTTAGAAACCTCTGGGTATTAAGCACGTTATAAATAACCTATCATATCATGTCTTACCTTTTATCTTGTCACAAACCCCTTTCTTTCCATCTTGCATCATCCCCCACATACATTGTAAGCAAAGAATTTGTTATAAATCTTCCAGTATGTTTCTCCTGAATGTTAACAAAAATGTTGTACCTTATATAGAGAGGCATGTACTTTAAAATGCATCGTTTGGACCCAGTTTTAAATACTTTCTTGGACAGAGTACCATCCAGCTATGTTTAGTGGGGATTGGCTTTCTTGCACAGTGTAATTGGTGCCACTTTAAAAAACATCTCCCGGGCCACATTTTGTTTGCAGTCCATCCTTGTTGTCCTGTCTGGAGATCTCACTTTGGCCATTTAAAAAATAAACATTAAGGGCCTGATCACGAGTCTGGCGGTAACCCTTAAATGCAGCGGTAACGCTAATACCGCCGCATTTAAGGGTCTGCCAGATCATGGCTTTGGCGAATTTCCCCCCAGCTCTGAGCTGGGCGGAAATCCGTGGAAAAATTGCCAATTTTCGGCGTGATTACCGCCGGCGGAAAATCCATCGGCGGTAATAACGCTTATTTTCCCCATTAGGCCCAATTGGGAATGGGCAATAACCCTTCCGCCAAACCCGTGATCTGGCACTAATAGCGCCGGGGGATTTGGCGGTAGGGCTATTAGCGCCAGCGCTAAATGCGCCGGCGTTACCGCCCAACTCGTGATGAGGCCCTAAGAGAGCTAACAGCAGCCAATGAGTTTGTGAACCACACAGGGAATAGCGTATACCTAGCTAAATAAAGTCCAAGAGTATTGTGCAATGAGAGAATGGGACACATAGTAGCTTAGAGGAAGATGGTTGTGCTATGGAGCATGGTGTCATGGTTGTCATCAGTAACCTGTTGTCACTGGGCATTCTTGGAAGAACAGGGTCTTTCTTGTATTCGTTTCTGAAGTACAGGAAGGTGGAGAGCCTGCGTAAAGTTTTTCAGTTTGTTGTTACAGAATGTGGGTGTATAGAATGAGTATGTTGACGTTTTAAGTGTATCCAGTGTTGTCTTGACTCCTGGGGTTACATTGGGCTCAAAGGATTGGCAAACTCTCTGGTAGGGAAGATGGTATGTTGGTGCATAAGTCATCTCCATTTCCTGTACAAGGAGACAATCTACTGATCCCACCAAGATGTAAACTACCAAATAGCTTGAGATACATTTAAATATCTGGCCATCCATGTATGCAGAGACCAGCAGAACCAATAACCTCCTGCTTTTGTTGGGATGCTAAACACTGGAAATCGTTATCGATATCACTGTTAGGGAGAGCTACGCTTTATAAGATGCTGACGATTCCTAGATGTGTGTATATCCTGCAAAATACCCTCATCGCTAGCCCTAAAATTGAATTTGATATAGAGGACGCTATCCTGAGAGACTTGCTCTCACAAGGTTCCTAACCTCGAATTGCCCTACTCATTTTACAAAACTCTTTCTCGGAAAGGGGGATTGGATTACCCAATATTAGCACAACTAGCGATTTCCAATGAGTGAGATGGTATATGGGGTGACATGGAGACCCCCATTCACCCCATAAACTGATGGAATTTGCAGGGATTAGCAATTTTACGCCATTGTAATTCCTATATGGGAGAAAGGGGTTGTACACAAGTCCTACAGCCACGTAAGAGGTCATTAAGACTAGGAGAATGGTCATGAGATGTATGGGCTGGGCAGGAAAAATCATGCTTTCTCAACCATTATGGCAGAATTCAGACTTTTCTGAGATTATAAAGATGAGTACCCTCTTATTGTTGATTCGTAAACATATCCTCATTTTAGGGGATATTGTGGAAGGGGGAACCTTCTCATATTTCTGGAGTTGAAAACTAAATATGATCTGCCTGTGTCTGAACACTATCATTATATATTATTTACTCCCGCTCTACACTGCCACATTAGGGATTTTCACAACATTCCGTGAAGCACCAATATCCTCCAGGGTACGTCTGGTGCAACTAAAAATCCTATACAGAATTTACGACACACAAACATTGCTTTTAGGATGTGGCAGAACATGGCACAATACTGCTTATGCTGTAAAACTGTCGAGGGCACCTTCTTATATATTATCTGGCAATGCCCCAAGGTACAGAGGTTTTGGCATAAGATACTTTACAAAATAACCAGGGTGCTGGGATGCAAAATACCAGAAGATCTGAAATTGTTACTGCTAGGTATATGACAAGCTTTTCATGGCCACTGCTTTGATGATTATTAAATGTAACATTGCAGTGCTATGGGCGAATGGGGAAACACCAAGGTATATGAAATGGTACTCTGACATTGAGGTCTGTGTGATGATTGAGGAACATGTTTACTAGGGTGCACCTACAAATCTCAGAAGATCTGGGGTAAATGGAGAAATGGTTGATTGGGCCGGCTGTGCTGAAATAAAGGGGGTGTGGAATATGTAAAATACACATACTATCTGTAGCCTTGATATTTTTTCTAATGCAAATTGCCATGAAGGTGATGTTTAACCTAACGGCTTGTCACATGAAAACGCCAATAAAATATTTTATTGTTAAAAAAATGGTATGTTGGTTATCAGTGATGTGTAGGTGATGCAGGATGGCGATAGTCTAGAATGGTCTGTGAGATTGGACAGACACTCAGAGAAGAGCCTTGGGAGTGATGCAGTCAAATACATTTTTGTTTTATAATGAGGTATGCTGCTGAATGCTTTACATTTGTAGAAGAGCCAGTGTTTGAGCTCCCACACTTGCACAGCATTGAATGAATGCATGAATTAATTAATTCATTAACAAAACTGTATTTCAATACCTACGTCCTGTGCAGGTGTTGCCACAATTTAGGTGCAATATCCCAAGGGTTGGACTGTTCAGGAGACATGTTCTGATGTCCAGCATTGGGAGTAGAGGAGTGTGAGATGTTACCAAGCTGTCTGCAACTTTGTTGTGATGTATATTTTAAAGGAATGATCGCAGTCAAAGGTGAAGCCAAGGGACTTTGCACTGGGTGTGAGTTGCAAGGAGAAGCTGTTGAGGGACACCTCTGTTAGCCAGCTCTCATCCTGGGATCCAAGATGACATTGTTGGGATCTACAACTAACCATCTGTATGTGATGGTGTTCATTAGTGAGGTGGAACATATTTAGAGCAGGGTTTTGGGCTCAAAAATGTCAAATGCAGCAGAGAGGTTGAGCATAACATAACAGGGACAGTTGAAAAGTGCATGTTCACTCCCGAAGGGTCCCTTTGTGCTATATGTAGATAATAGATGTTTATTCATTTGAAAGCTTTATTTGGTTAGACCTTTAGCAAAACATGACCATAGACAATTCATTGTATACATTATGATTAATACATAGGGTTGGAACACGCACATAATGTACAAGTTATACAAAGAAAATGAGAAGAACAGCCTGTTTGTACAAAGGAACCAGTCACATATAAAAACCTGCTAGCAATGGGGAATCCTCAAGAAGAGACCTCAGGGAGGAGAGAGAGCTTGCAGCCTCTCAAGGGCAATGCATACACAATCACACAGTACCCAACAATCTACTTCTTAAGAGCCAGGCATGATGCACATATCCTGACGTTGAAAAAATAACCTTTCACTCCAGAGAATGGGGTAAGAACTGCATGGCATCATGTGTATTTCTTGTGTTCCGCTCCATCAAAATGGGCCTCAAGTACTCTATCTTTATGGGAAACTCATATGGGACAGAAACATTGTGACTGTCCGATTGCAATGCTGATATAAAATCCGTTATCCGATAATAGTTCTCTAATTCTTCGACGCACTGCAATTCTGCATCTTCTCTCTGACATTCTGAGCCTTGGCCGGTTATGAAATGAGAGAGGAGGATAACATGGAGCTGGGGAGATGGAAATCTGGGTCCTACAAAGGTTACATTAGGCAATACATGGCTTACTAAAGTACTGGGGGACCAGGAGCTCTGGAGAGTTGGCAGAAAGGGGGGGGGGTGAGATGAGCATACATGGACACTGGGTGCAAAAGCAGGAGCAAATGTTGATAGTGCATAACATGCCTTTCTCTTGTGCCATCCATAGAGAACGGCACTGATGCTGGTGGTGTGGGTAATCGGTCACTCGTTCATAAGGAGAATGGAGAAGAGAGTGAGAGAGGAGAACCCTCACAGGGGGCACATGCAAACAGAGGCTGCAATACAATGGATATGCAGGGGTGGCCTAAGAACGGAGCAGGTGTGCAGTCTTGTGGCGAAATGCCAGACAAAACAACACTTGCCTGAACCAAATCTCGTTATCCTCCACATGGGGGAAATGACTTGGTTCCAATGGGCCGGAAGGAGCCGAGATTGGCTCTGGTTTCACTATCCAGTTGGTTAGGCAACTTCTGCCCAAAGGCAATGATCACATTGTCACAGATCATCCCACGGACAAGTTCGACGGTGACAGGGTCTGCTAGGCCACTGAACACCTCTGCTTGGAAAATAAAAAAATAACTGGCATGTCTAGCCGGAGGCCGACTGCACGTGGTAGCCAACAGTTTTGTGCGGGGAACAGACAGTATGCACCACAATAGAGTGCATTTATCAGACCATAGAACTGACTTACTGTTTGAGAACTTCCTAGCAGAAATTAACACAGCGCAATCACAGGGAAGACATTTTGTAAATATGAGTTATGATTTATGTTAAAAATTGTTGTGGAAGATGATGTGATATTCTTGGTTACTAGAGTCATGTTTATGTCAGTAATGCATTAATTGGATTACTTTAATAATGTTAAAAGATTAAACATGGGTGGATATTTCCAAAGAGTAGAGTGTGTGGGTTCTTTCTCTCCTGTCTAACTGGCAATGCCTCCCGGGTAAGCCCATGAGAGCAGGTCCCCTCCCCCAGGGCAGGGGCCGGAGGGTGGGTGGGACGGGAGGCACCGGTGCGGCCACTCGGATTTGGCCGAGGACGGGGCATGCCATCGGCGGAGTCAATGGAATGAGCCACAGGGGTGCCGGCAATGGTGCCAAATAGCGCTGTTATAAGGGGTTGGCAAAGGAAGAGACAGCACCAGCTCCTCTACCTCGCCTTCAGGACCTTGCTGGATGCCACCTCATGTATCCCTTAGCCGACCAGACAGGACTCCTCGACACTCCTCTGCCAAGTTTCCATCCCGCCACCCATTTCAGCAGTAGGAGGAGAGGAGCAGGTAGCGGACCATGTAGTTAGTTATTTGCCCCTCCCAGGGGAACCCTGAGGCCGGTTAGGTTCAATGGTGAGGGCACTGTCTGCCTCCCACTGGGATGGCATCGGCCCAGTAAAGGGGATCCGATGGGAAAGTGGACAAGAAAAGCGGGGGTCCAGGAGACGAAAGCTGTCGGACATTTGAAGGGTGCCTCCTGCGATCACCCCCAATTTATGGTATGGCGGGGAGGTCTGTGACGATGTGTGTGGACCTCACTGCTGTACAAACACCAAGGGGCAGAGTTAACAGTGGTACCCAGAACTGCCCGTCACAGGGAAGAAATATTGTAAATATGAGAAATGATTTATGTTAAAAATTGCTGCGTAAGATGATGTGATGTTCTTGGATACTAGGGTCGTGTTTATGTTAGTAATGCATTGATTGGATAACGGTAATAATGTTAAAAGTTTAAACATGGCCGGGTATTTCCAAAGAATTGAGTCTGTGGGTTATTTCTCTCCAGTCTGACTTGCAATGCCTCCCTCCTAAGCCCACTGCTGGGAAGGTTAATGTGGATCCAGTTAACACTATTTCCACATTATGAAAATGTGCATAGTGTAAAATGAATGATACACACACACACACACACTTACACATGGTCAGTAGTGGAAACGGAAAAAATTTAAAGGGGCTACCCAGAAAGGAAGGGGTGGGGGCAGATTTTGGAGGACTGGGCAGAGTTCCGAGAGGACGAAGCTAGCAGTTGAACTCTGCTCTAAGGAAATGTTCAAAATAATAGTTTTAAAATGGGGCAATTCCTTTCATGCTGATTCTTTCATTGCCACTTTAAGTCTCTTCCATGACAGTGCAGTGATTTTTAGTATATTAAGGGATCCAAAGACACACTCTACAGTAGAAGTGACCAGGATAGCTCAGTAGGTTGAGAGACGTTATATATAAAAACTGTCTGTTGATCGTAGGGCTTTTTGCAGTTCCTTATAAAAAACAAGTGATTTAAAATGTGTTTGGCCAGGGGATGGGTTGGGCTGGTTGCTTGCTCATATATATTCAGAGCAGAGGTGGGGGTATTTCTGCCCCTGTAGTGCAAATAAAAAGTTGCCACCCATGATACCAGTGATTAATTTCCTAACAACTGCTGTCAGCACAACAGAAACATTTATTTGTGATTAAGCAGTTTGACAACCATTTAACATCTTTATAAATATAACCTGTGATGGGGATGGGTTGGGCTGGTTGCTTGCATATATATATTCAGGGCAGAGGTGGGGGTATTTCTGCCCCTGTAGTGCAAATCAAAAGTTGCCTCCCATGATACCAGTGTTTAATTTCCTAACAACTGCTGTCAGCACAACAGAAACATTTATTTGTGATTAAGCAGTTTGACAACTATTTAACATCTTTATAAATATAACCTGTGATAAAAAAAACAAAAAAACAAAGGAAGGGGCACAAAAATTACATGGTATTTGTGTCGTAGTCAGACAAAAAAAGAAACACATTTCAAAGAAAACTAGTGAATGCAAGTTTAAGCAGCATGATTGAGTTTGGAAATATTTTTTTTTTACTATGTTATGTTAAAGATACTTGTATAGCACACCGACACCAACGGAATTGGTCCCCAGGTGCTCTGGTGGATCTGTAAACGAGAAGGTGGGATGGGTTAGTAAGGTGAAAAGGGAGTCGATAGTGAGAGGAGTGGTGTACTGTTGGCAGCTTCAACTCGGTATACACCAGGTGCTGAGCTTTGATGCGAGTAATGGGTCAGTGTCAGTTCACGTGTGCTGTTGGTGTGGCTTATGTGTTGTAAAGTGTGGTGAAGTGCATCCAGCTTGTTGTGCGAGAGATGGTTGTGTGAGTTTTTTGGGTGAGATAAGTGCAGAGAGTTTAAGTTTATATTGGTTAGTGGGTTATATGACATTTAACATGTTATACGACATGTAATATGCTAACATTCACAGTTCTGTCTAAGTGTAGCACTTGCTGACCTACGTAATTCTGTCTAAGTGTGGCCCTCGCCAGCTTTCACAATCCTGTCTAGATGCGTCACAGGCTAACATGCACAATTCTATCTAAGTGTGGGACACGCTAGCATTCTCAGTTAATTTAAGTGTTGTGCTTGGTAATCTTCATAATTCCATCTAGGTATGGCACATACTAACATTGACAATTCCATCTAAGTGTGTCAATGGCTAGCCTTCCTGCTTCCGTCTAAGTGTAGCGCCTGCTAACATTTCCAATATTATCCAAGTGTGGCAGATGCAAACATTCAACAATCCTATCCGGGTGTGACGCAGGCCAATGTTCACAATTCTATGTATGGGCATGCTAACTTTCACAATCCCATCTAGATACCGCGCAGGCTAATATTCTAAATTTTAAGTGTGGCACATGCTAACATTCACGTTCCATCTAGGTGTGGCAGATGCTAACATTCACAATCCTATCTAGATACGGCGCAGGCCAATGTTCTAAATCCTAAGTGTGGTACATGCTGGCACTCAAGCTCCATCCAGGTGTGGCAGACGCTAACCTTCACAATCCCATCTAGATATGGTGCAGGCTAATGTTCTAAATTCTAAGTGTGGCACATGCGAACATTCAAGTTCCATCCAGGTGTGGCAGCTGCTAACATTCATACATTCACAATCCTATCTAGAAAAGATGCAGGCCAATGTTCTAAATTCTAAGTGTGGCACATGCTAGCACTCACAGTTCTATCAGGATGCGATGCGGCTGTTGTGTGGCAGCTGTTGACCTAGAAAGGTATGTTAGTATATAGTGCAAGGCAACATCTACTTGTCTACCTTAAAAGTGTACTAACTCGGCTAATTCATAAAAATAAAAAAGTCAATAGATATTACAAGGACATTGCCGATATCAAAATGATTGTTTCTCCAAAATGTCTGCTTATTTCAGGCAATCCCTGCATGTTTGATAGTCCAATTGTTTGACAAGTTAAGAATGTTACTATCCACATGGATTTAGGTGGGTGGCAAGCAAACCAGATTATTCTGGAAATTTCTTCTTCCACCAATCTGCAAGGGTGGTTTAGCTGTTCCGGACCTTCTACTGTATTACTTAATAGCACAGGCATAATTTATGAAATATGCACTGGGAAGGCGCAGTGTTGCCGCACGTGCAGGCTAAGCAGAATCTAGCACAGATACCCAATTAAACACCAGTGTCAACAGTCAAACATGATTGCAACCCTCTAAATTCAATCCAGTGGATTGTACATACTGGACATGGACCAGAATTGGGACAACACCGAATGACTGACTTTTTTCACCTCGACTATCAAGCTGAAAGAGCGAGGGGTTAGACATAACTTTGGTACTACACTGCTGTGAGCCTCACAGATTAATATACTGCTCATCACCTGATCTTATTAGTAAATGGAATATTTAATTTTGAGCATTTGTTAGGTGCTTATACAACAGAATTGTTTTTTGAAGTGCCACAAAGCTGAATGGGAAAGGAACAGGGGAGAGAAACAACATTAGCTAAATAGTAAATATGTAGTAGTGGTACTACTAGGCCTTGTGGTATTCAGACGTGCAAGCGAAGTAATGAAATGCAGGAGTGGGGGTGTGTGTGGGAGGTAGTGCCAAGGGGAGCCCATGAGGAGGCCTTAGACTAAGTGCTAGTGCGGGCGACTCCCAAGGGTGGGATGAAGTGCTGCCAAGCAGGGGCTAGCTGGGGCAGTGCAGTGGGGGAGGAGGTTGGGCGTGGAGGGGTACTAGCATAGACTGAGTACGAAGGGCCTGGTATCCTGTGAGATTCATGAGTACCAGGGCACGAGTCTCAGCGGCAGTGGAGTGATTAGCAGGGAAGGTTACGAGGTAGGAGAAAAGCAGAGTTTTTAGCAGTTTTCGAATTTAAGTAGGTCCGACTCAAGGCTGAGAGAGGTATGGAGGCTGTTCCAAAGGGAGGCATGAGCCGAGGAGAGAGGCCTACCCCCCACTCTCTGCTTGGAGTAAGGGGAGCAGAGGGCTAGATCGGGGGAGTATTGAGAGATGGAAAGTTGGAGCTAGCTTGGTCCCAGGTCCCAGAAAGTCTTGTGGATGATGGAGAGGGTCTTGAATTGATCCTTGGAGCCATTGGAGAGAATTTAGGGCTGTAGAGATATGGTCCCTGGGCTTGAGGCCAAGGATAAGTCTTGCAGCCCTATTCTGCCTTAGCTGGACGGGGCGTAGGGAGGAAAGAGGGAGATTGAGAAAGAAGTTGATGCAGAAGTCCAGCCTAGAGAGGACCAGAGCTCTGGAGACATTGAGCTTCTGGTGAAGGTGAGGAAAGGGAGAATGCCTCTGAGGAGGTGGGGATGGAAGTGGGCATTTTTGGTAAGGTCTTTGATCCGAGGGGTGATGGAGAGAGCGGAGTCGAAGATGACCCTGAGGTTTTTGATCTCATAGTATGGTGGGCGTAAAGGGCCCAGAAAGGTTGGCCAGACGGTAGGAGGAAAGGAGGGCGTAGGTGTCCCAATGAGCAGGATCTCTGTCTTACTGGCATTAAGACGGATCGTTAGCTGCACATCATGCATCAATGGTGGGCAGACAATTGGGGATGAGAGATGAGAAAGAGGAGGTATTAGAGCTAATTTTGAAGGAAAGCTGTGCGTCATCAGCCTAGCACTGGAAATTATGAGAGAAGGAGGAGATCAAGTCAATCAGAGAGGCGAGATAGATATTGAAGAGCCATGGCAATTGGATAGAGCCCTGGGGGACGCTGCAGGTAGAAAGTGTCGTGGTGGAGGAGGAAGGGCCCAGTTACAACTGATATGGGCAATTAGCGAGGAAAGACGTCAGCAAATACAGTGTCTAGTCAGTGATGCTGAGGGTATCACTGACTAGTTTTATTAGGATAGAATGGTTGAACGTGTGAAAGGCAGGGAAGGCAGAGGAGAGGTCAAGGAGAATGAGAACAGCAGGAGAGTTGGAGTCGTGATATGTAAGCATGACTTCACAGGTGTTCAGCAGAGCAGTTTCCATGCCTCTGAATGCCCTGAAGCCAGATTGATAGTCGTGGAGGCAACCAACAAGGTCAGTGTGGAGGGTCAGTTGGGGTGGAGGGGATGGGGAGGAGTGGACTAGCTTCTCCAAGAGTTTACCCAGGAAGGGGGTAGTGGAGATGAGGGTCGCACAAGGGATTGCTTGAGGGATAAAGGGACAGAGCCAGTGGTGAAGGAGTGGTTGCAGAAGTCAGCGAGAGCCAGAGCAAGAGAGGAGAGGATGTCCTGTTAGAAGGAGACCTTCACAGAGCAGACAACTTTAGAGATATTGTCCGGTGGGCAGGAGGGAGGAGAGTTAGAAGGGTAGAGGGCAGGGACCCAAGGGAGTAGGCTCAGGTGTGGATACGGAGGAGAATGAGGACAGGATGTCCTGAGTTTTTGTAATGTGAAATGGGAGTCCAAAGTGGTGCAGAGAGCCTGTGAAGGAAGGAGAGAAGTGGAGACTGCAGCTGGATTGGCGAGTACCTTGCAGATTTTGAACAAGTTTGGGTGCGTTGTTAGTGGCTCGAGAGATGCAGGCTTGGATGTGGGTCTGCTTCTTGGACCAGATCGAGAAACAATATATCCTTTGAAAAAAGGGCCAGGCCAGTTTGTCAGAGGGCAAACATAAGGTCTGCCACTGCGGTTCAGAGATGCTAGATCAGATTCATACCAGTTGTTCTTGGAAGCAGGTTTTAAGCGGATCCTCGTGACAGGGGCAAGGATGTCGAGGGTGTTGGATATAGAGAGGTAGGTGCAGATTAGCAAGGATAGAGTCAGAGGAAGAGTCAGAGGCTGGTGTGGGATGAAAGTGGAAGCAAATGCAGTGACTGACACTCGCTTCATCGGTCAGATGACGGCAAAGGAGAATGACTGTGCTGGTGGATGGTGAGGCTCGGATAGAGGTCCACAGGGTCTTAGGCGTGAAAGAGAAGAGAGAGTGGTCAGACCATGGGAGCGGGATAGGATATGTGACTACGTATCCAAAGCACACAATACTACCCAAACCACCTTCTATCATCAGACTGTGGGATACAGTTAGAAAACACAAGTCACCAGAAACGAATGTGATTGCAGAGGAAATAATAAACAAGGAATCTACTGCAGGAATTCTTTCCAAAAGGATTGTGAGGGCGCTTGAAAAAGTGAGGACAACAATGCACCTGGCACGATTGAAATGGAACAAGAATTTGGAAATTAAAGCTCAATGGATGGTAATACGCCAACTGATAAACATCTCCTTTAATGCCAGGTTGTACATTACAGAAATGCTCATAGATTATACTGCAAACCAGCTAGAATTGCCAAATATGACTTGACAAAAATCAGATAAATGTCCCAGCTGTAATGCTGAGGGAGCAACCTTTTTCTATATAGAATGGAGGCTAAAACTCACTGGGAAATATAAGTATGTTAAATGAAAATAGATTTGTTTATCCCCCTTCGGATGTTTATTAGTTTTAACTATGGATGCAAGGCACTTCAATACTAGATCAGGAGATTATTAATTGTCAAGAGGTGTGATAATGCAATGCCACCATCCTAAACAGAAGGACTAGATGAATGATCTGCTGCACATGCACGACCTAGAAATTGACTTGCGTTTCGATACAAGGAGGCCTCTAAAGCAAAGAAAAGCTGGGAATTGGTCCAAGCATTTCTAGGACGTGAACAAGAAAGTAGTACCGAAGTTAAGTGACGTACACAAAGGATTAAGTTGTGGCCGGTAGGCACGCTCAGAGGGCAGGTGTAGCACACACACAGCAGACTATTACAGACACTGAATGCAGTATAGCTGGTTATCATCACCCATCATCCCAGGATCAGTATATGGAAAGAGGTCTTTCATTACTATTTAATTGGTTGGCCATGGGCTTGGTTGTTGGGGGAGGGAATGGGTTCCTGCTGGGCATTTACTTTGTTGTTCGATACATACTGTACAATAACATTGTTACTCAATTCGAAATAATATACCTTATCATGGCAGCACATCGTGAGCCAGAATTGGAACATTTTGTTGGGGCTCAATCAAGGTGGTGGCAACCATATTTGCAGTGGTTGAGGGCCCATTGAGAAAGTTTTCTCTGTGAACCATAGTGCGTTGAAAAAAGTATTACATTTTCCCAGAAACATACCCGTCCATAGATCTCTTTTAAAACCATCCATCATTGTATACAACACTTCCATTGTGGAAATGTTATCATGCATTCGGAGAAATAAAGAATTGTTCATTCAGATTTCTTTTAAACGTGCACACACAAAAAACTCAAATTACTCAAGAATCATGTATACAATGAGATATACGTACACCCATTTCTATGGGGGCCTTGTGAAAATTGAAATGGGTGTTTTACCTTTCCTGCTGGCTAGTAAGCTACGCTAAAGAAGCCTTGTAGAGAGCTCTTCTACCAAACAGTTTGCTTAACACTGCAAAAATAAAGGGGACACATTTCAACAGGAACAATAGAAGCAGGGCCTTCCATGTTGATGGGTGCAGGTCAGGTACCCGGATCATGTGAACCTACAAGTTTCTATGGTTTTGGAAGCAACACTTACACATGTTTAAACCAATTGGGAAAACACAAGACCGAGGCTATAAGTGGTTGGAGTAAAGTTACTGCTCTATTAATGTTCAAGTGGAATCAGCAGCCCTATTGGCAAGAGGTAAACGAGCCACTTTTACACTTTAAATAAGCAAACGCTCCCAAGGGGGAAAAAGGAGCAAAAATAAACGAAAACATGAAACTGACAAACCGGTGAACCTACTGTTACGTTTACTTGGGTAACTGCCAGATGTCCACTGGAGTAAATGAACAAACACCTACCTAAACAGGAAGGATTTCCCTTGCTCTCTTATAGTGGCCACAATAGAGAAAAAGACACCACTAGGCAGAGGCAGGAAGTAAAAGACCACACAAGATGCACAGACAGAGAAGACTGAGAAGGAACACCAACCCTCGTATCTAGACCAAACCAAACATTCTTCAAGGCATGGCTTACCATTGTAGCGGACGGCCATCTGGCAGTATGCATCAGAGTCATTGTGTGCCCTCAGCTTCTTCATAGGGGGCATTGTGCTGGATATCGCCTGAGCCTCATTTCTCCCCAAGGGGACATTCCTTTAGGGGCCAACCTAAAGCATTTTCCCCATGTGTGTATAGTACAACGGGAATGTGCTCTGCGTGTGCTTTACTGAATCAGCTTATCAAAGTAATTGACGCAGGGATCCAATAACAGAGGTGGCACAAACCTAATGGAAAGTGGACCAGCTGGCGATTTGGGAGGGCAGTATGGAATTCCATAGGTTTTAAGTAAATTGTCGCAAAAACACAGCTATCTTGCTGCTGGTGCCATTTGTAAAGCAGGGTGTCCAGGATGTAAAACATCTGGGGTTGTTGCCAAAGTGCATAGCTTCTGTTGGCATGACGGGAGCTTAATGAATAAAATAGTGCCATTCAAAATGAAAGAAAGAGGTCCTGCAACTCGGCTGTATATGTGTAGCGTAAAGTGGTAAAAGTGGACACCGCCCGCCATTTCTTATAATCATCAAGTTCTAATTATCACTAACCATTGGCTAGTGCATATTGTGAGGCTTGGGTTAGTGGGGTAAAGGTGTGTAGTAACTCATTGGGTTTGAAGTGAATCCAGTTGGTACCCTCCAGGAGTGAGTTAGTATGCACAACACAGTGCGGTGGGAAGCATGACATAAGTTTCATTGCGTTTGAGGTAGCACGTTAGTTTTGGTTACAGTTGTGTCAGTGTCCATTGTTAAGTCTATCGGGGGTGGGGAGGTAGCACGTTAGTTTTGGTTACAGTTGTGTCAGTGTCCATTGTTAAGTCTGTCTGGGGAGGGGGGTTGCATATGGATCCCGTTTTTTTCTAAGGTTTACATGGAGCGAAATTGAGACAAGTTAGTAGCGCTTTTGTCTTGTGCTGCGCTCAGTGCGATTGGAAGATTTTTAACTGCAAGTTAAGCAAACTCATGTTCAGAGGTGTTTGGGTAGAACGTTCCTTAGTTTGGTGGCCAGAAGAAAGGAGGATTAACCTCCACACCATTTTCGGTTCAAGGTGGACATCATCACTAATGAGCTGTTGCTGGATCTCAGTGTTCTTGAAGGTATGTAATGTTTGAAATTAATTGTGGATTCTGGGCCCTTGCAATGGCAGGACCAGTGAACAATGCAGAATTTTGAAGTGGATCCTCATTTTGATTGGGAGCCAGTGAAGTGTGCAGAGAGCAGGGCTGATATTTTCAAATCGATTTAGATTTTATAATTAATCCAGCTGGACTTGAAGTTTGTTGAGTTGACATCCAAGGAGTACAAGGTAAAATTGGCAATTTTTCCTTGAGGAACCTGCTTAAAGTATTGCCTTTTCTTCCAGACCCACTTGGCCAGTGGTCACTGCTTTTTTGATTAACAGCCGTATTGACTATTGTAATGCGCTCTACTTGGCTCAGCCATGTGGATTAATCCACTGGCTTCAACTTCTCCAAAACATGGCGGCCCAGATTGCCACTGGCACCCCTTTTTTAGCTCCCGGTTGCTGCCCACATTAAGTTTAAATCTATGTGTCTAGTCCATCGCGCCTACTATCATCAAGGCGCAGACTACATTTAGGAGAAATGTGTGCATTATATTCCCGAGAGACCTTTGAGATGCAGCTCGGCTCATCGTCTGGTGACCCCTCGATATCCCTGAGCGAGACTTGGGGACCCTGCTTTTTCAATAGCCGTATGCACCCTGAATGAGCCACCCTTCGTCTTGAGGGTCACCTTATTTCGTAGGTCCCCCCAAACTTTATTATTTCAGGAAATTTTTTGAGTAAAAGCCTTTCCTCCTTTTACCTTAACATATACTCATGCCAAGATGCCTATGGTGATCATGAGCGTTACAAGTTGGATTTATAAAAAAAAAAGAATATATATAAAAGTGTTGGCATAGGCAAGCCTTGAAAGTACTAGCAATATAAATGCCAGGGGCCTCTGCGTGAAATTCAGATAGGGAATAATGTGTCATTCATTGCAGGGTTAGAAGAAGTAGCTTCTTACAATGGTTTACACATATGGTTCTAGAGTAAGGCCACTGTCCATGTGGGCTCCAGGGTTCCTCACAGTATGAGAAGACAATGGCCAAGGGCCCAACAAATCTGGCTTGGGGAATCACTGTGGGAATAGGAGGTGTTGCGCCTCATATCACAAGTTCCGTGTTCTGGCTGGGACAAGATTAAGTTTAATCAAGGTCATCCAAAATTCTGGTTGTTGGTTTATTTGTGAATTTGTAGAGGAGTTGGGCATCTGTAGATGAAGCATGCAAGGCCGGTGTTTCTGAGAAGAACGAAGAGAGGGGCCATGTATATGCTGCACAGATGCTGTAAACTTAGAGGACACTGCATGTCAGGTTGCAAGGATGTGACCTGAAAGGGGACATTAGTGTTCCCATTCCCTAGTTAAGGAAGGAGACGATCCAGAGAATAGACATCTTACCCTAGTGCCCTCTAGACTACCACTCCCTCGACTGATGGTGTCAGCAAAAGCTCACTGGGCATGGAGGAATGGGCAGAGTTCCGAGGGGACGGAGCTAGTAGTTGAACTCTGCTCTAAGGAAATGTTCAAAATAATAGTTTTAAAATGGGGCAATTCCTTTCATGCTGCTTCTTTCAATGCCACTTTAAATCACATCCATGACAGTGATGCAGCCAAAATACTGTTGGTAATGCAGTGATTTTTATTATATTAAGGGATCCATAGACACACTCTACAGTAGAAGTGACCAGGATAGCTCAGTAGGTTGAGATACGTTATATATAAAAACTATCTGTTGATCGTAGGGCTTTTTGCAGTTCCTTATAAAAAACAAGTGATTTAAAATGTGTTTGGCCAGGGGATGGGTTGGGCTAGTTGCTTGCTTATATATATTCAGGGCAGAGGTGGGGGTATTTCTGCCCCTGTAGTGCAAATCATAGGTTGCCACCCATGATACCAGTGTTTAATTTCCTAACAACGGCTGTAGGCACAACAGAAACATGTATTTGTGATTAAGCAGTTTGACAACAATTTAACATCTTTATAAATATAACCTGTGATTAAAAAATAAAAAAACAAAGGAAGGGGCACAAAAATTACAGGGCATTTATGTGGTGGTCAGACAAAAAAAGAAACACATTTCAAAGAAAACTAGTGAATGCAAGTTTAGGCAGCATGATTGAGTTTGGAAATTACATTTTGTTACTATGTTATGTTATGTTGTGTTAAAGGTACTTGTATAGCACACCGTCACCAACGGAATTGGTCCCCAGGTGCCCTGGTGTATCTGTAAACGAGAAGGTGGGATGGGTTAGTAAGGTGAAGAGGGAGCAGGATAGTGAGAGGAGTGGTGTACTGTTGGCAGCTTCAACTCGGTATACACCAGGTGCTGAGCTTTGGTGTGAGTAATGGGTCTGTGTCAGTCCACGTGTGCTGTTGGTGTGGCTTATGTGTTGTTCGGTGTGGTGAAGCGCATGCAGCTTGTTGTGCAAGAGATGGTTGTGTGAGTTTTTTGAGTGAGATAAGTATGCAGAGAGTTTGAGCTTATATTGGTTAGTGGGTTATATGACATTTAACATACAATATGACATTTAACATGCTAACATTCACAGTTCTGTCTAAGTGTAGCACTTGCTGACCTACATAATTCTGTCTAAGTGTGTCCCTCGCCAACTTTCAAAATCCCATCTGGATGCGGCGTGTGCTAACTTGCACAATTCTATCTAAGTGTGGGACACACTAGTATTCTCAGTTCCTTTAAGTGTTGTGCTTGGTAATCTTCATAATTCCATCTAGGTATAGCACATAATAACATTGACAATGCCATCTAAGTGTGTCAATGGCTAGCCTTCCTGCTTCCGTCTAAGTGTAGTGCCTGCTAACATTTACAATACTATCCAAGTGTGGCAGATGCTAACATTCAACAATCCTATCCGGGTGTGACGCAGGCCAATGTTCACAATTCTATGTATGGGCATGCTAACTTTCACAATCCCATCTAGATACCGCGCAGGCTAATATTCTAAATTTTAAGTGTGGCACATGCTAACATTCACGTTCCATCTAGGTGTGGCAGATGCTAACTTTCACAATCCCATCTAGATACTGCGCAGGCTAATGGTCTAAATTCTAAGTGTGGCACATGCTAACATTCAAGATCCATCTAGGTGTGGCAGATGCTAACATTCACACATTCACAATCCTATCTAGATACGACGCAGGCCAATGTTCTTTAAGTGTGGCACATGCTAGCACTCACAGTTCTATCAGGATACGACGCAGGCTGTTGTGTGGCACCTGTTGACCTAGACAGGTATGTTAGTATATAGTGCAAGGCAACATCTACATGTCAAAATACATATAAAATGGCGGTCATACATACAGCCAAACAATTAAAAACCGAACGTACACAATTTGGCGAGCTTGCACCTTAAAAGTGTACTAACTCGGCTAATTCATAAAAAGAAAAAAAGTGAATAGATATTACAAGGACATTGCCGATATCAAAATGATTGTTTCACCAAAATGTCTGCTTATTTCAGGCAATCACTGCATGTTTGATAGTCCAATTGTTTGACAAGTTAAGAATGTTACTATCCACAAGGATTTAGGTGGGTGGTGAGCAAACCAGATTATTCTGGAAATGTCTTCTTCCACCAATCTGCAAGGGTGGTTTAGCTGTTCCGGACCTTCTACTGTATTACTCAATAGCACAGGCATAATTTATGAAATATGCACTGGGAAGGCGCAGTGTTGCCGCACGTGCAGGCTAAGCAGAATCTAGCACAGATACCGAATTAAACACCAGTGTCAACAGTCAAACATGATTGCAACCCTCTAAATTCAATACAGTGGATTGTACATATTGGACATGGACCAGAATTGGGAGTATACTAAATGACTGCCTTTTTTCACCTCGACAATCAAGCTGAAAGAGCGAGGGGTTAGACATAACTTTGGTACTACACTGCTGAGAGCCTCACAGAGTAATATACTGCCCATCACCTGATCTTATTAGTAAATGGAATATTTGACTTTGAGCATTTGTTAGGTGCTTATACAACAGAATTGTGTTTTGAAGTGCCACAAAGCTGAATGGGAAAGGAACAGGGGAGAGAAACAACATTAGCTAAATCGTAAGTATGTAGTCGTGGTACTACTAGGCCTTGTGGTATTCAGACGTGCAAGTGAAGTAAAGAAATGCAGGAGTGGGGGGGTGTGTGGGAGGTAGTGCCAAGGGGAGCCCATGAGGAGGCCTTAGACTAAGTTTTAGAGCGGGCGACTCCCAAGGGTGGGATGAAGTGCTGCCAAGCAGGGGCCCGCTGGGGTAGTACAGTGGGGGAGGAGGTTGGGGGTGGAGGGGTACTGGCATAGACTGAGTACGAAGGCCTGGTATCCTGTGAGATTCATGAGGACCAGGCCACCAGTCTCAGCAGCAGTGGAGTGATTAGGAGGGACGATTATGAGGTAGGAAAAAAGCAGAGTTTTTAGCAGTTTCCAAACTTAAGTAGGTCCGACTCAAGTCTGAGAGGGGTATGGAGGCTGTTCCAAAGGGAGGCACGAGCCGAGGAGAGAGGCCTACCCCCCCACTCTCAGCTTGGAGTAAGGGGAGCGGAGGGCTAGATCGGGGAAGTATTGAGAGATCGAAAGTTGGACCTAGCTTGGTCCCAGGTCCCAGAAAGCCTTGTGGATGATGGAGAGGGTCTTGAATTTGATCCTTGGAGCCAGTGGAGAGAATTTAGGGCTGGATAGATATGGTCCCTGGGCTTGAGGCCAAGGATAAGTGTTGCAGCCCTATTCTGCATTAGATGGATGGGGTGTATGGAGGAAAGAGGGACATTGAGAAAGAAGTTGATGCAGAAGTCCAGCCTAGAGAGGACCAGAGCTCTGGAGACATTGAGCTTCTGGGGAAGGTGAGGAAAGGGAGAATGCCTCTGAGGAGGTGGAGATGGAAGTGGGCATTTTTGGTAAGGTCTATGATGTGAGGGGTGATGGAGAGAAAGGGGTCGAAGATGACCCTGAGGTTTTTGACCTCACAGTATGGTGGGCGTAAAGGGCCCGGAGAGGTTGGCCAGTCGGTAGGAGGAAAGGAGGGCGTAGGTGTCCCAATGAGCAGGATCTCCATCTTACTGGCATTAAGACGGATCATTAGCTGCACATCATGCATCAATGGCGGACAGACAATCGGAGATGAGAGATGAGAAAGAGGAGGTAGTAGAGCTAAATTTTAAGGAAAGCTGTGCGTCATCAGCCTAGCACTGGAAATTATGAGAGAAGGAGGAGATCAAGTGAGTCAGCGAGGCGAGATAGATATCGAAGAGCCATGGCAAGTGGATAGAGCCCTGGGGGATGCTGCAGGTAGAAAGAGTGGTGGTGGAGGAGAAAGTGCCCAGTTGCAACTGGGAAGGGCAGTTAGCGAGGAAAGACGTCAGCAAATACAGTGCCTGGTCAGTGATGCTGAGGATATCACACAGTAGATTTATGAGGATAGAATGGTTGAACGTGTGAAAGGAAGAGGAAGGCAGAGGAGAGGTCAAGGAGAATGAGAACAGCAGGAGAGTTGGAGTCGTGATTTGCAAGCATGACTTCACATGTGTTCAGGTCAGCAGTTTCCATGCCTCTGAATGCCCTGAAGCCAGATTGATAGTCGTGGAGGCAACCAACAAGTTCAGTGTGGAGGGTCAGTTGGTGTGGGGGGGGGGGGAGAGTGGACTAGCTTCTCCAAGAGTTTACCCAGGAAGGGTGTAGTGGAGATGAGGGTTGCACAAGGGAGTGCTTGAGGGATAAAGGGAAAGAGCCAGTGGCAAAGCAGTGGTTGTAGAAGTCAGCGAGAGCCAGAGCAAGAGAGGAGAGGATGTCCTGTTAGGAGGAGACCTTCACAGAGCAGACAACTTTAGAGATATCATCCGGTGGGCAGGAGGGAGGAGAGTTAGAGGGGTAGAGGGCAGGGAGCCAAGGGAGCAGGCGTGGGAGTGGATATGGAGGAGAGTGAGGACAGGATGTCCTGAGTTTTTTAATGTGAAATGGGAGGCCAAAGCGGTGCAGAGAGCCTGTGAAGGAAGGAGAGAGGTGGAGACTGCAGCTGGATTGGCGAGTATCTTGCAGATTTTGAAAATGTTTGGGCGCATTGTTAGTGGCTCGAGAGATGCAGGCTTGGTTGTGTGTCCGGTTCTTGGAGCAGATAGAGAAACAATATGTCCTTTGGTGGAAGAGGCAGGCCAGTTTGTCAGAGGGCAAACACAAGGTCTGCCACTTCCGTTCAGCAACTCTGCACTTGCAGTTCAGAGAGAGGTGGAGACTGCAGCTGGATTGGTGAGTACCTTGCATATTTTGAAAACGTTTGGGTGCGTTGTTAGTGGCTCGAGAGATGCAGGCTTGTATGTGTGTCCGCTTCTTGGAGCAGATAGAGAAACAATATGTCCTTTGGAGAAAGGGGCAGGCCAGTTTGTCAGAGGGCAAACACAAGGTCTGCCACTGCGGTTCAGAGATGCTAGATCAGATTCATACCAGTTGTTCTTGGAAGCAGGTTTTAAGCGGATCCTCGTGACAGGGGCAAGGATGTCGAGGGTGTTGGATATAGAGAGGTAGGTGCAGATTAGCAAGTATAGAGTCAGAGGAAGAGTCAGAGGCTGGTGTGGGATGAACGTGGAAGCAAATGCAGTGACTGACACTCGCTTCATCGGTCAGATGACGGCAAAGGAGAATGACTGTGCTGGGGGGTGAGGGGGCTAGGATAGAGGGCCAAGGGGCCTTAGGCATGAAAGAGAGAAGAGAGTGGTCAGACCATGGGAGCAGGCTAAGATATGAGACTACGTATCCAAAGCACACAATACTACCCAAACCACCTTCTATCATCAGACTGTGGGATACAGTTTGAAAACACAAGTCACCAGAAACTAATGTGATTTCAGATGAGGTAATAAACAAGGAATCTACTGCAGGAATTCTTTCCAAAAGGATTGTGAGGGCACTTGAAAAAGTGAGGACGACAATGCACCTGGCACGATTGAAATGGAACAAGAATTTGGAAATTAAAGCTCAATGGATGGTAATGCGCCAACTGATAAACATCTCCTTTAATGCCAGGTTGTACATTACAGAAATGCTCATAGATTATACTGCAAACCAGCTAGAATTGCCAAATATGACTTGACAAAAATCAGATAAATGTCCCAGCTGTAATGCTGAGGGAGCAACCTTTTTCTCTATAGAATGGAGGCTAAAACTCACTGGGAAATATAAGTATGTTAAATGAAAATAGATTATTTTATCCCCCTTCGGATGTTTATTAGTTTTAACTATGGATGAAAGGCACTTCAATACTAGATCAGGAGATTATTAATTGTCAAGAGGTGTGATAATGCAATGCCACCGTCCTAAACAGAAGGACTAGATGAATGATCTGCTGCACATGCACGACCTAGAAATTGACTTGCGTTTCGATACAAGGAGGCCTCTAAAGCAAAGAAAAGCTGGGAATTGGTCCAAGCATTTCTAGGACGTGAACAAGAAAGTAGTACCGAAGTTAAGTGACATACACAAAGGATTAAGTTGTGGCCGGTAGGCACGCTCAGAGGGCAGGTGTAGCACACACACAGCAGACTATTACAGACACTGAATGCAGTATAGCTGGTTATCATCACCCATCATCCCAGGATCAGTATATGGAAAGAGGTCTTTCATTACTATTTAATTGGTTGGCCATGGGCTTGGTTGTTGGGGGAGGGAATGGGTTCGTGTCGGGCATTTACTTTGTTTTTCGATACATACTGTACAATAAGATTGTTACTCAATACGAAGTAATATACCTTATCGTGGCAGCACATCGTGAGCCAGAATTGGAACACTTTGGTGGGGCTCAATCAAGGTGATGGCAACCATATTTGCAGTGGTTGAGGGCCCATTGAGAGGTTTTTCTCTGTAAACCATAGTGCGTTGAAAAAAGTATTACATTTTCCCAGAAACATACCCGTCCATAGATCTCTTTTAAATCCATCCATCATTTTATACAACACTTCCATGGTGGTAATGTTATCATGCATTCGGAGAAATAAAGAATTGTTCATTCAGATTTTTTTACAACATGCACACACAAAAAACTCAAATCACTCAAGAATCATGTACACAATGACATATACTTACACCCATTCCTATGGGGGCCTTGTAAAATCTGAAATGGGTGTTTTACCTCTCCTGCTGGCTAGTAAGATACACTAAAGAAGCCTTGTAGAGAGCTCTTCTACCAAACAGTTTGCTTAACACTGCAAAGATAAAGGGGACACATTTCAACAGGAACAATAGAAGCAGGGCCTTCCATGTTGATGGGTGCAGGTCAGGTACCCGGATCATGTGAACCTACACGTTTCTATGGTTTTGGAAGCAACACTTACACATGTTTAAACCAATTGGGAAAACACAAGACCGAGGCTATAAGTGGTTGGAGTAAAGTTACTGCTCTATTAATGTTCAAGTGGAATCAGCAGCCCTATTGGCAAGTGGTAAATGAGCCACTTTTACGCTTTAAATAAGCAAACGCTCCCAAGGGGGAAAAAGGAGCAAAAATAATCCCAACAAAAACATGAAACTGACAAATGGGTTAACCTACTGTTACGTTTACTTGGGTAACTGCTAGATGTCCACTGGGGTAAATGAACAAACACCTACCTAAACAGGGAGGATTTCCCTTGCTCTCTTATAGTGGCCACAATAGAGGAAAAGACACCACTAGGCAGAGGCAGGCAGTAAAAGACCACACAAGATGCACAGACAGAGAAGACTGAGACGGAACACCAACCCTCATATCTAGACCAAACCAAACATTCTTCAAGGCATGGTTTACCATTGTAGCGGACGGCCATCTGGCAGTATGCATCAGAGGTCATTGTGTGTCCTCAGCTTCTTCATAGGGGGCAGTGTGCTGGATATCGTCTGAGCCTAATTTGGTACCCTCCAGGAGTGAGTTAGTATGCACAACACAGTGCGGTGGGAAGCATGAAATATGTTTCATTGCAATTGAGGTAGCACGTTAGTTTTGGTTACAGTTGTGTCAGTGTCCATTGTTAAATCTGTCGGGGGTGGGGAGGTAGCATGTTAGTTTGGTTACAGTTGTGTCAGTGTCCATTGTTAAGTCTGTCTGGGGAGGGAGGTTGCATATGGATCCTGTTTTTTGTAAGGTTTACATGGAACGAAATTGAGACAAGTTAGTAGGGCTTTTGTCTTTCGCTGCGCTCAGTGCGATTGCAAGATTTTTATCTGCAAGTTAAGCAAACTCACGTTCAGAGGTGTTTGGGTAGAACGTTCCTTAGTTTGGTGGCTAGAAGAAAGGAGGATGAACCTCCACACCATTTTCGGTTCAAGGTGGACATCATTACTAATGAGCCGTTGCTGGATCTCAGTGTTCTTGAAGTTATGTAATGTTTGAAATTCATTGCGGATTCTGGGCCCTTGCAATGGTGGGACCAGTGAACAATGCAGAAGTGGATCCTCATTTTGATTGAGAGCCAGTGAAGTGTGCAGAGAGCAGGGCTGATATTTTCAAATCGATTTAGATTTTATAATTAATCCAGCTGCTACATTTTGGACTTGAAGTCTGTTGAGTTGACATTCAGGGAGTACAAGGAAAAATTGGCAATTTCTCCTTGAGGAACTTTCTTAAAGTATTGCCTTTTCTTCCGGACCCTCTTGGCCAGTGGTCGCTGCTTTTTTGATTAACAGCCGTATTGACTATTGTAATGCGCTCTACTTGGCTCAGCCATGTGGATTAATCCACCGGCTTCAACTTCTCCAAAACATGGTGGCCCAGGTTGCCACTGGCACCCCTTTTTTGGCTCCCGGTGGCTGCCCACATTAAGTTTAAATCTATGTGTCTAGTCCATCGCGCCTACTATCATCAAGGAGCAGACTACATTCAGGAGAAATGTGTGCATTATATTCCCGAGAGACCTTTGAGATGCAGCTCGGCTCGCCGTCTGGTGACCCCTCGATATCACCGTGCTTTTTCAATAGCCGCAAGCACCCTGCATGAGCCACCCTTCGTCTTGAGGGTCACCTTATTTCGTAGGTCCCCCCAAACTTTATTATTTCAGTCAATTTTTTGAGTAAAAGCCTTTCCTCTATTACCTTAACATATACTCATGCCAAGATGCCTATGGTGATCATGAGCGTTACAAGTTGGATTTATATAAAAAAAGAATACATATAAAAGTGTTGGCATAGGCAAGCCTTGAAAGTACCAGCAATATAAATGCCATGGCCCTCTGCGTGAAATTCAGATAGGGAATAATGTGTTATTCATTGCAGGGTTAGAAGATGTAGCTTCTTACTATGGTTTACACCTATGGTTCTAGAGTAAGGCCACTGTACATATAGACTTCAAGGTTCCTCACAGTATGAGAAGACAATGGCCAAGGGCCCATCAAATCTGGCTTGGGGAATCACTTTGGGAATAGCAGGTGTTGTGCCTCATATAAGGAGTTCTGTGTTCTGGCTGGGTCAAGATTAAGTTTGTTCAAGGTCATCCAAGATTCTGGTTGTTGGTTTATTTGTGAATTTGTTGAGGAGTTGGGCATCTGTAGATGAAGCATGCAAGGCCCCTGTTTCTGAGAAGAACGAAGAGAGGGGCCATGTATATGCTGCACAAATGCTGTAAACTTAGAGGACACTGCATGTCAGGTTGCGAGGATGTGACCTGAAAGGGGACATGAGTGTTCCATTCCCTAGTTAAGGAAGGAGACGATCCAGCAAATAGACTTCTTACCCTATTGCCCTCTAGACTACCACTCTCTCGACTGATGGTGTCAGCAGAAGCTCACTGGGCATGTAGTTTCCGAGTGCTCCAAAAGAAGTTAATGTTGGACCAACGTACAGCATTAAAAGATGCACCGCTACCTTACATACAATGGCAACTTGTCAATTTTCCGTAAAGGAATTAAAAGGTGTATGTTTTATCTATGTCAATCTGCTCCTGCCCATCTTTTAAGGGAACTGATGAGCAACAGAGTAGATAGCCTGGTTATGCGTAGAAGATAGCTCTGCAATGAGTCCCAGCACAGTTTATGTAAAGAAGGTGCAAAACAGGTACAGGGAAAAGAATACTCTGCAGAACAAACAGCAGGATACAGAAATAAAGACATGGTGCACAACAGTAGATATGTTGTGCTTATGAAGGTACAGCAATAGGTGCATGGTTCTTGTGGCTCTGCAGTGCAACCTCTTCAGTTAAGGGCAAATCTGTTGTACTACTACAATTCCATTAAAAGTGACAGTACACGTACAGCGGTGTCAGCATTTCTCCTGGATAAAGAGGTGCTCGGTGGTGTGACACCTTCAATAAAGACGTGTTGCATGATTGGATGCGCCGAAAATGAAGTGTGGGATACATCTTTGCAGCTGAGTATGTGTGCTACTGCGACAATATTATGTTTGGAAAAGTAGTTCAATACTAATGTAAACTTTGGACCCTAACAGGAAATGTACATTAAAAAAATATAAATTGTGTAACATGATACTCACGACAAAAATACAAACAAAAATTGAATTATCATGGAAACTGAAATATTGAATAAGGCTAAAGTGTTACACCCTGCCTCAACATCCCACACCCAGGTGGCTCAACGCGCTGTGTAAGGAGGGGGGGACGTGAAGAATGCTCCCAAGTTGTTTTCAACTCCTACAATAGTGCAGGAGGTCAAAGAGTCTTCTTCAAATGGGCAGGTTTACTGTCTAAAGTTGAAGCAAGACACAGGGGGGCTTTTTACAGCCTTGGAAACGTTATAATTAAAAATACTGACATTTGAAATAATGTAATGAATCATATTAAACTGAAGCCGAAGTAAAAAAAAACAAAACAAATATATATATATAACACACACACCTTCTGCACCCTGGTACTGCCACATTATAATAAGTCTGCAACGTGTGCCGTTCCCTTTTTTTTATGCAGAGTGGCAGTGCATTTTGACAGGATGCATACATTCACTATTTCCAAAAGTGACCTAGCGCCCTTCCCAGAGCCCAAGGCAGCCTTCCATGACCCCTCCCGTAGCCTGGGCAATGCCTCCATCAAATTAAGTAATTACACTATGAGTGTAAGATGCACATTTGGAAAACAATAGTGTATCCAGCAGAGAGAAAGCCTGCTTATAACAGTGCGGGCCCCCTCCGAAGTAATAGTCATGGCCCATTGATTCCTGCGGTGTCCCTTTCAGGCCAGAAGAAAGGAAATAGGATGAGTAAGTAAAGCGTGCAAACGTGGGAAAAAATAGGCTTGGCAAATAGAACCTATAAACACGCGAATGACGGCAAAGCAGATAAGATCACAGAGCCACTGGCTTCACTCTGTGTAGCAGGGGGCTTGGAAAAAGACTTGTCAGTGATGAGGCAGGGTGGATTCTTGTGTTGTGAAGAGTGCACACACTTGCCAATATTCAAAATAGATAAACGTGTGGCATCATGAAACATTACGTTTTTAAAACTTAGCATTTTCCGTGCATTCATGTTAAACTAGGCCCAATATGTTTTAAATAAGAAACCATAACATGTTTTAATTGCACTAAATAACTGTGCACTTTAAATACTTCAATGTTAAACTAACCACTATACTCTTGACAAACTTTATCATTCTAAATGCAAGGATTCTTTTAAAGTATTTGTCTCTCATGAACATTGGGTTGGCCTCCCACTGGGGATTGCATTTCAACAAGAGCTTCAGCTTCAAGGCCACGGCTATTGTTATGTAGAAGGGGCCCTGCCCCGGGGAATTTCACACCTCCCTTGAGCTTAGACCAAACACTAATGAGGAGGAGGGGAGGAGGGGAGGAGGGGAGGAGGGGAGAGGAAGCAAAGAGCAGGAGAGGGCTGGAGATGCCATAGTGGTTTTAAACTGGCTTTCACAAACAATATCTTTGTAAAAGCAAAATGCTACATTTTCCTACTACATATGTACTTTGTTTACATTTAAAATGGGTGCTTTTCTCAGAGTCATGCTCAGGGCATAATGCATTTTGTCAGAGCCCATTTAACAGTAATACTGCGACTGTTATATAGTTTACACTGTACTAGCTTAATTAAAAAAACCTTGCTCTTTATCACCACATTCCTGCTTGTCATAGTTCATTCTGTTGTCCTATTGTATAGCACTGCATGCCCTAACCCGGCTTTACATTTTCTGGAAATGCTGAAAAACATTGCATTTTAAAGCAAACTTGATAAGTAATATTGGTCGCAGCTCCATCGGGTTTAAAGATAGTTTTGCAGGTTTTTGTGTAGTTGCTAAATTCCAACAGATTTTTAGGAAAATATATGTTAAATGGTGCATTTTAAATACACTGGGTCACTTTATTTCACATAATCAGTTATGATTATGAGAAATAAAGTTAAGTATTTAATACAACAGATGGACAAATGAAAAGCAGTAAACACACACTGTTATTATCACACGCAGACACACAGAGAGATCCTCAGGCAAACATATACCACTCTAAGCACCTCAATTTGGTGGGTGTCACTCACCCTGTACTCAATTCGAGTTTAAAAAAATCTGTGTACCCTTCCATACATTTGCATAGGCTCTGTCCGACTAAAAACACTGAATTTCAACTGCCTTGAAATTGCAATAGGTTAGGTAGGTGCAAAGAGAGGTAGAGACAAGAAAACAGAGAGGCAGCAACGTATGGCAAGACACGCCCACACAAAGGCAGCAATCACAAATGTCCCTAATCCATGCAGGGTAGGTGATCAATTCCTTGTTTCAGCCTTTGGATTCTGGAAAAAGTACTTTTCCTATTTTAAAATTAGGACTACAAGTCTCAGGATGCAAAGGAAAAATCAGGACTGGAGCACACACTTAAAGCTTAATGGGGAAAGCTGAAAGCTCTTACAAATGCACATAGGCCAAAGAAAATACATACACGCTCGTTCTGACATATGTATAGTCATGCACAGGGAGGCAGCCACATGCACACATACACAAACCTGTATCCCCTATGCACCAAAATCCACTCAGAAGCACCCAGCGTGCCTGTCTCAGTTAACAGGACAGTCATGCAAAAGTTATGGACAGCTGTCTTCTCATAATACCTAGAATGTCCCTGTATGTAGTCTTCAGGCACCTGTCTTACTTTTCTTAGGACTCTGCATTGACCTATACCTGAAGTACAAAAATAGTTTGAGTTACTGAACGTTGCCAAGTATTTGTTGCCTGTGTAAATTATTACCCACTCATCCATCTCCTCATCACAGTCTCCAAATATTACACTTTACAAAACGTAGCATTTAAGAACACTAAACTGCATAAATACCCCCCTCCTCACAACATGACCTCTTTTTTTCTGTCGCTTCTGCAATGAACAGAGCAGTCTTTTCCAGAACCAAAGATAAGTGTATGAAATGTATGAAACCGTAATGTTACTTTTTTATTGCAGGTGTGCATATTCCTGGGCTCTCTGCATCATTCTACCAATATTGGGACAGTTGGGACCTGCTCTGTGGACCAGTTCCTCTCTGATCCCTGAGTATTGATGGGCAGGCTGAGGGATCCTTGGGACAGCTTCACGATGGAAAAGCCAGTACTCTCCCATTCCTGTGGCACATCCAGCATATAGTGCTGCACATACAAAGTGGGAGCATAAACACTTATTGTGGTTCCAGATCTCAGCAGTGCGATAGCATGCAACAATTCACTTTTTTTCCTAGCCCCTCAGTTGCATTGGTTATGGCTCAGCAGCATAAGGAAGAAAAGAAACCAACACGGCTGCGTGTGCATGTTGGCAAGAAACCTGGCATATTGAACAATGAAGTTTTAGCCTGCAGCCCTGTGAAAGTGCACAAAGTAACACCAGCACAGGAAAATGCCTCTGGAACATATAATGTGGCAGCTCCTATGTACTTACTACGTAGTGAACAACCTACTAAGGCAGTGGTCTACAACCTTTCTTTATGTAGACGATTTGAACTTCAAATCCCGCCAGCCCTAGCCATCGTAGTCAATGGTGACAGATCATGGGAGTAATAGACCCCTGCACTATGATAGCTATGGAGAAGGATATATTCCAAAGACTAATCGCCGCTGCTATTGCCCACTGGTGTCGGAAGCAGCCATTCTTTACTCTCCCCCGTTGAACTTTGCATGGTGCGGCTTGATGCCACAGGGTGCTTTGCTCTAGCCTAGTCACAGCGAGCTGCGAGCATGGAAGCGGCCCAGACAGCTACTTTGGTCATTGCCTGAGACTAGTGCCCAGTGTGGGTGGGCTGGCGGGGGAGGATGTGAGGGCAGGTGTTGAGCGAATGTGTGGCACAGATTGCAGTGCCCCTGGGAAGAAACATTATCTGACGGGTCATCTTCTTGGTGAGCGCCATGATGACTCACTACTGGAGCAGGTGAGACTCACTGTAGACTGAAGATCAGTTTGGCCACTGAGATGTTAGTGATACAGCTGGTGAGACAGGCAACAGGTATGTCGTAACTCCCAGCTGTTTGCCCAGGTTGTGTGCCCCACTTAATTGGCTAGT
The DNA here is from genome assembly GCF_040938575.1 of Ambystoma mexicanum. Taxonomy (NCBI): domain Eukaryota; kingdom Metazoa; phylum Chordata; class Amphibia; order Caudata; family Ambystomatidae; genus Ambystoma; species Ambystoma mexicanum. Next base: position 841,296,791 of record NC_090936.1, read on the forward strand.
ACAACATTGTAGCAGTTAGCAAAGATAGCAACGGATTTGTATTGGAAGTTGGCTAATACTGATACTTTTGCAGCTAGTTGTTGGTAGTTTCTTTTTTCCCCTTTGCCCCTTACCTTACCTTGAGCTCACTTTTGACTGTCCCCATGCATAAGACCAGGCCATTCACTGAACTGAGTAGCCTCAACACACATCACTTTGTTTTGATGATAATGACTGCTGGACGGTGTCCTTTGAGCTATCAGCATTCATCGAGCATTCATCCGGCATTCATCCTTAAGAGTGTGTGCAGAGTGCATGGTCTTCAGTGTTCCATGGGGGGCCAGTGTGACTGGATGGAAAAACACAGAGTACACCCCAGCGTGCACCTCGAGGGAAACAAAATGGATAGATGAAATGTTCCCAGCATCAGGGGCAAGTTCAGGCTGCATAGTGACTCTACAGTTTAAAAAACAATTGTCATTTGCTCTATCTGCAGATCAGACCCTTGTACTGGACACAAGTGTGGGTGGTTTTCTAGTACGAGTGTCGGAGGGCCAAAACAATAAGATCTGTGTTGGCAAATGTCCCCCTGTTAACAAGGAGAGTGTGTCATCATGTCCAAGTATGTCAAAAGATCTAGTAGTGGCGGAAAGCAACAGTAACCTGAGACTTCTTGCATCCCCCTTGACAATTTAGGTTGGGAGGCCCTGGTTACCAGTATGTGGAACGAAGGATCAGCTTGGGCTTTGCTTCCTCTGGCGATGGGAGGAGAAAGCAGAGGCGCAAAAGGTGCATGTCTAGCGGTCTTCTTGTGGCTTGGGCACACCCAGCAGAACTTTCTTGGTGAAGCAGGATACTCACAACGGTTTCACTTGGTCCGCCAGGCCCCTGTCTCACAGCTTGACATTGGCCTCCAGCTACATATGCCTTTGCTTCCCGCTGCATATGCTCTGCACTGCATCACGGGTCTCAAGCGCTCCTCCTGCTATGCCGCCACACCAGAGAGATCCCCCCGGCACACAGCTGGCTGTGCTCCCATAGCTGCCTCGGCTTCTGCCTCTCCCTCTGCCTTGGCTTCCATTTGTTTCAGGTTTCCCGTTTTTAAAGCTCCCCTCTCCATTTGCATTACTAAATGAAGTATACCTCTCACCAAAAAAGCAGTAGTTTTGCTTTACTCCTGTTGTCCTCCTCCTCGTCCCAGTACTTGGCTGGGGTTGATCGTTGTTTTTTTTTTTCAAAATGAGGATATGTTAGTCTAGTTATCCTCTTCTTTGTCCAAGTACTGTATTGATGCCATTTAGGTCAAATTTTAGGGGGATCCCAAGAAAAGGGTTGACAAAAGGCCATGATGGCTTGATGGATGGAGGGTTCATGTTGAAAGGGAAATAGGGGATACTATGTCTCACTTAAGGAGGCCCTCTCCCCAAATCTCCTCCACTCAGGCATTTCCACCCCCAGCGTCAGGTTCCAAAAGCATGGCCTTTCCCTGGCCGCCTAAAAGAGCATCCCTTGGGAAAATAAGTGAGGACGCCTTCAGGCGCCTCACATACACTTCTCCTAAGAATAGGGCCTCCCACACAAGAGATATATGGTAATAGTTTATTTTCTCAGGGTTGGGGGTTACTGGGAATCTCTCTGGATTGAGGACCAATCCCACACAGAAGTGGTGGCTATAAAGGGTTCTTCTTGCCAATTTTTTTGCAAGGTGAAAACTGTGAACGGCTTGGGCTGACTTCATGTAGTAAGGATGGAAAGCTGGGAAAGTCAGTCGCAATGATAATTTCTTCTGGTAGATCGAGAAAGACGGCTGAAGGAAAAATTGTAGTTATGCCTTGCACATGTATGGGCATAGCAACTTTGGGGTAAATCTCTTGATCTCCATTGACACAAGTGATTCTCACCAAAGGTGCACCATTTAATTGCTCAGGCGGTACTAGATTAGCTCACACAGCCATCTGTTTAGTTCCAGAATCTACTAAGACCTGTACCAGGATCCCCCTCACAAGAACTGATTTGTGACTGAACTTAGATGATGTCCCACAAAAGAAATTGCTCTGGGTTTCAATGTTTTCATAAGAACATGGATCCTCCCATTCCTCTCCTACCATACATTCAATCTCCATGGGTTCCTCTTTTTTATTTTGGGAACAATTGCGAGCTAGATATCCTGGCTCTTTGCAGGTAAAACAGATTGGGCTCATGGGTTGTATTGGTCTACCATCTTCTCTCCTCACTTCCTCTTTGGTTTTGGGATTTAGCTTTTTCTCTTGCTGGAAAGTTGGGGTGGGGAGGTCCTCTATTTTCTTTCCACTCTTCTACTGAGTGTAGTAAATGAATATGTTTGTTGGCATCAGTGACATTTTGGGCTGTTTCAATAGCCAAAGAGAGTGTGGGCTTCTTCAGTTGTAAGGTGGCCCATTGGAGGGAGGTAAGGAGTTGATAAATTGTTCTATGATTACGGCTTCCAATACTTCCGGTAAGGTTTACTTTCCTAATCCTAAGGACATTGTATTCTTAACTCGCTCTCCCAATTCCACTGGTGTTTCCCCAGGGTTTAGTTTAATACTTCTTAACTCCTGCTGCAGCCATTGTCTATTTGTATGTATGATTAGATTCTTGTATTAACAACAGCACTTCAATAAAATGTTTTTAGATGAGTACATTCTTTAAAACATTAAGTAATTCATGATAGCTCTCCCGATCACCCCTGACATCTTGTTACCAACACTATAAACACAACCCCTTGTAGGGACTTTTCATCAACATTTATTTCATATGCAATGTCATCACTGATGTCATCAATGACATTTGTGATGTCATCTTTGATCTCCGTCTTGGCAGTGCACGGTGGTGGTGCGATTTATGGGTGCTTAGCTTACCATAACTGGTGAATTTATGGGGGTGTTCAGTTTTACTTGTAGCCATTACATCCCTTTGATAATGTTTTTTGACTGAATTTCACAGGTTTTTATTAGCGCAACTTAATCATAACGTCCTTTTAACAAAGTTTTTTTCTGTTCATTTCATAGGTTTTTATGAGTGAAAATGTGTCATGTTTTATAATTGGATAGTTATTAATAATTCCTCTTAACATATATGAAAGAACTGTAAGCCTCCTTTAACAAACATATTTTTGCACCGCATACTGATGTTTGCCGTTAGCAGCGCATGCTGGGGATGCAAGTCATGGTTGAATTGCCTAGGGCATGAGGCTTGTATGTGACCCCAGCCCCACCAAACCACACCCATTATCTACTGCACCTACACTGCATCCTAGTTCAGTGTCCCCTATACCCTCATAATTTGACCAGTGGCAGTGCTCATGGCTTGCAGCCATGGCCAGTCTCCACTATCCATGCGGCATGGGTTTGGGCAATCTGCATTCCTCAATAGGCAAATCAGACTAGACACTGCCGAGGCAGCAAAGATATATCACAATTTTTTGTACTTACTTTTGACACTTTCAAAAAAGTAAAACACGGGACAGATTTGCAAAAGCATGCTTTCAGGTCCTTGCTGATGCTACGTGCGCAGTTTTGCTGCAATCCCGTCCAGCACTTCCAGGCTGCAACCGCACACAGAATTTTTTCCCCATTTAATCCCAGTGCTTCGGCCATGCCGCATGCCCCAATAAGTAAATCCCAGTAGTAATTTGTCCTTGTCAAGGGCCAGGCCCACTGTCATGCACCTAAGTTATATCACTATTTTTTGTACTTACATTTGGACACTTTGAAAAATAAAACACAGGACAGATTTGCAAAACCATGCTTTGAGGTCCTTGCTGATGCTCCTCGCCAATGTTTGCTGCAATCCTGTCCAGCACTTCGGGCTGTAGCCACAAGCAGAATTTCTTTTTCCATTCAAACCAATCCCGATTTCAAAAAAACATTACCACATAGCCTTATCCCTGGTGACCATGCCCCATTTAACCCCATTGCCGTCCCACATGGTCATTGCCAGTATCCAGATTGTCCAGGTTATGGCCAGACAATCTGGCCACTGGCAATGGTCATAGGCTATACCTCAGTCACCAGAGGTATATCCCTATTATTTTGTACCTACATTATGACACTTTTCAAAAATAAAACACAGACACCTTTGCAAAACCATGCTTAAGGTTCTTGCCAAACCTCCTTGCAGAGGTTTGCTACAAATCCGTCCATGTTTTATTTTTTGATAAGTGTCAAAATGTACGTGCATAAAAAAAGTCATATAACTTTGCCCCACTTGACAAAATCCATTCAGACTTTGGACAAACCTTCAAATGTGTGTCTATAATGTTTCTGAAAACCTGTGTGCAGATTTGCCAAATGGCAACAAAGTTATAAAACATCTGAAAATGTTGCGACCCCCTCTCTAATTTTGCCCCCTCTTGATAAAACCCCACCAAACGTTGCAAAAACATTAAAATCTGGGTCTATGGTCTTTCTGTAAATGTTTATGCAGATTTGTCAAACAGCACCAAATTTCTATCTCCTTCAAATATTTATAGACCCCTTTCTAATTTTGCTCCCTCTTGGTGAAACTGCAGAAAACCTCGCAGAACCATTCAGGGTCAGGTCCAAAATGATATTGCAACTTTTCATGCAGTTTCTTTAAGTGGCGCCAAAGTAATAAGCTATTCAAAAACTCATTTTCACCAACCCTGTAATGCACAAATATGCATGGATGCCCCTGAGCATCTGAGATGTTGGTGAACATAACAGGACTGCATCTGAACATTGGACTGTTTGCAGACTTCGAAGATGAAAAAACACCAGTGTATTGGCTATTTATGGCCATATCCCATCACATCCTCATCATGACTCACTTGCGCAGAGATTGGTTAATTAATTTGACAACTACAATGTTGAGTTTTTTAATATCTTTTTACTGCGATGTCCACAGCAAACAGCGCTGTCTGCGGATCCAACATGGTGACCGTTTCAAAAAATATGCTGCACCTCACATTTTTTATTGACCAATCAGCGAGCACGTATAATGTCTGCGAACATCAGGCTGTTCTCTGATTGGTCCAGGGGGTGTCGGTGGACCCGAATCAAGAAATTAGTCCAAGGACCGGACCCAGATATCACAATTTTTTTTAACTTACTTTTGGCCATTTCTAAAAAAAACACTGGACGGATTTACACCAAATTTACAAAGGCACACTTTCAGGACCAAACCACCGCTCCTGGTGCAAATTTGGTGAAAATGTGTCCATCGGTTTGGGCTGTTGGTGCGAACAAATGTTCTGTTGCATTGCGTTTGAGGATTTCCATTTTGGGATCCCGCTATATCTTTGCCCCTCCCCCTAGAACTGCACCAAACTTGGCAAAATCAATCTGATGGGACCATGTACTTTTTTTTGCAAAGCTTGGTGAGTCCGTGGGTGGTCAGTGGGTGAAGTTATAAGCCACCCAAAAAGTGCTCTGTCTATGGGTCTCATCACAAGTTGGGCGGTATACCTTAAGTGTGAAGGGAACGGTATTACCGCCGCATTTAAGGGCTGGCCCTATCATAGGTCTGGCATATTTAAAGAGCTGGGTGTAAATAAGCCCAAAAAATGCCCATTCTCTGCGCAATTATCGCCAGCGGCATTACCGCGTCGTATTTGCGCTAAAAAATCCCAATGAGGAATGGAGACTTACAGTTAGCGCCCAATCCGTGATCTGGCGGTAATAATTTATACCAAGGACACCACACACCTAACTGAAAAAATATGTACAATAAAACACTTACAAAGGATTTCATTAACCTAAAGGGGGGAAAGTTCTTCAAACTAAAGAGTACTATATAGATATTCAAAATTACATTACAGAGCATTGTTGGAGGGAGTGGTGGGGTCAGGTAAGGAGAATTAAGGGCAGGACAGGATCGGAGCTCTCTCTTTAGCAAGTAAGTTAAGTTTGGAACTGTGGTGCGTGGACCTGTGTCCAGGGTTCCACACTCTTTGACTGTTGGGGGAGTTCAGAAAGCAACTAGGTGGCTGAGGTTCGTTCTCCAATAAACTCACCATTTCCACAGGAAATTGTGTCGTTTCCCATTTCTTCAATCTCACCAACTCCTCCTTGGGACTTATCCCTTTAGCGTCCAACGTGTGACCCAAATCAGTGACACTCGAAATACCAACATGACACTTGGACAACTTGACTGTCAGACCACTTTTCTTCAAAACTTGCATCACCTGGAACTCCCTGGAGTCATGCTCCTTGCGGTCCTTGCACCAAACTAAGATGTTGTCTTCGTAATATTCCACACCTTGCACCTCCCCGAGCAATGTCTGCAACAATCGTTGAAACACAACAGAAGCCAATGCCAACCGAAAGGCATGAAGCAAAAACAATACACCCCAAAACTCGTGACAAAAGAAGTCAGGGTGTAGGACTCCTCATGCAGATTTATTTGTTGGTAGACAGAAGATAGTCAAAAGTGGAGAAACACGTTGCCCACCCCACTGTCGCTAACAGCTTGTTAATGTTGGGCAAAGGGTAGCGATCAACCCATATGTTATGACTATAGCTGAGGTTTTGGAGAGGGTGCATCTGCGGCAGTAGAGGGTGAGGTTACGCCAATTGGACATGAAGCCTCTTGAGGTTTTGGTTGGTGATTGTGTTCGGGTGATAAATCTGTGGTTTGTGCCCAAGGGTTGTAGTGTCTACATGGCCCGTGTTCCGTGGTGTAGGTGGGTGCAGGTTATGTTGTGCTTGATGACAGGTCGAAATGGAGTAAGAGGAGGTTGGTAGAGCAAAGGAAATCAGATGTGCCTACAAGGTGTTCCCATTGAAGCTGCTGTTTGTCCCAGTGAAGCTGTTGTTTGTGCGTGGGGGAACAGTGAGGGTTCCAGGTCTGTGAGGGTGGAGGCGCTTGGCCTGGGTGTGGAAGAGTGTGTGGGTCAGGAAGGAGTGTCTGTTCCTTCTGTTGAGAAACAAGTCAGTGCTGGACGTTCCTCAAGGATTAGGTTGCCTCCTATCAAATTTAAGTACTATGTGCTGGGGGCAGGAAGTGAGCTGCAGCTGTTGTTTTCTTGTTAATGATTTTTTTCCTTCCAAAAGCATTTTGCTTCTTTAGTTATACCCATTGGAAATCTTCCTTTCTGTAGTCATTCTTTCCTTTGTGTTTATCTACCACTTGTTATGTTCTTCCCATTGGCAATTTTCTTTTCTGTAGTTGTTCTTTCCATTTTGTTTCTCTACCTTGTCTTCCCTTTTCCTCTTCCCTTTCTTTCTGTTGTTTCATCCAGGAGGGGAAGAAATGTTGTAATTGAACCCTGGTGTGTGGACTTGTGTCCGGGGTTCCACATTCTTTGTCAATTGGGGGAGTTTAGAGAGCGGCTCGGTGGCTGAGGTTCGTTCTCAAATAAACTCACCATTTCCACAGGATGTTGTGTCGTCTTCCATTTCTTCACCAAGCTTTGAAGAATTTCACAGTTGGGCTGGCTTTCATTGATATGGGCAGCTGGTTCCAGTGGCGCGAGTAGGGAGAAAGAGTGGAATCGAAAGGAGGAATGGGATGATATGGGATAGTGAGGTTCAGTGCAGAGGAGGGGCAGAGGGAATGAGTTTGTGAGTGGCAGATATACAATTAGATAGATACTGAAGAGGAAGAGCATTGATAACTTTGTAGACAAGGAGAAGGAAATTGAATGGAAAGTGGTTGTGCATAGAGAGCCAACCAGCATGTTGTCTGTGGGTAGAAGTGGGTGAGGATCTGAATAGGTTATAGAGAGTGCAGGTAGAAAAGTTGAGGACTTTGTCTAGAGGGAGGATGGAATAGTGAGGAAGGCCAAGGAGTAGTCTTGACCAATAGTCAAGTTTTCTGAGAATGAGGGTGGTGGTTAGAATTTCCATAGAGTGGTAAGACTTGGACAAATTTCACAAATATTGAGGAGGTTAATATGAGCAGCAGAGGCAGTGGTAGTAATGCATTGTCGCAGTTGGAGGTCGCTATCATAGAGGACGCCAAGTTTGCAAGACTTATTCTAAGGAGAAAGAAGCAGAGGCAGAAAGAGAAAGGAAAGTAGAAGATATGGATGGCATTGGAAGCTGTGAGATAGATGATTTCTATTTTTGAGGAATTCAGCATGAGGCAGCTGAGAGCCATCCAATGACAAATTGCGGGGAGACAGTTGGTATTCCATTCTGTGATGGCTGGTGTGAAGTGGGGAAAGGAGAACACGTTTTGAGTGTCATTAGCTAAAAGGTGATAGTGAAAGACCAAGGATGAAATAAGCCTTCCTGGGGCATAGGTATAGAGAGTAAAGAGCAGAGGTCATGTAACATGAATGTAGCTTCTTTACCATCATTTACAGTTTATAATCATGGAAACGTTGGCATCACAATCATCACAAAATTACAGTTTCTTGAATGGGTAGAAGCATAATCTTCAAATAGCATCATTTAAACTGATCACAATATCAGACCCTGTGCCTCATTACAAGTATAGCAGTGCAGGAAAAATAATTGCTGTAATGGATTTATAACAATGTTTACCGCACAGCCATTTGGAGTTTAGTTGGAGGAAAATAATTCGAGCATTTGACTGGATGTTTTTCTTCCACATAAATGGAGGATTTATTGGCTAGAAAATGATGCCCCTTTGTTAATCCTTCAAAACCCATTTTAGTTTAACAGGACTGAATAATGGGGATTAGCACCAACTCCAAAGCTGTGGTGGTAATTCTATTACCACAAAATAAAAATCAGTTGGACAGAATTCCCAAAGAGAAATCCATTAAACTCATAATGAAGCCTTATCTTTGGAGGCATTAAACTCAGGCTCAACATTCCAAAGTAATGCAGATGAAAGCACCAATATCATCAACCAATTGTTGTGGAGAAGGCATCTATTGGCTTGAGGAGTTGTGGTTTACATTCTAATTGGGTGACTATGGATCACTGAGACCAGGCTTCTAATTCAGCTTCCTCGGTTTCCTGTCATCACACAACACCTTTCTGGGACCAACATAATCATCATTGACTCTCTACAACTTGTTATACGATGTGCAAGACAACCATCATCACACACTAACAATGAGGGCAAAATATCACATTAAACATTTCCATCGTAGAGCACATGTGTAGTGATTTTGACATTTCCATTATCAACCACTATCTCTGCAGAGATGTTAACTATATCAACATCACACAACATCTCTGTGGGGTCTTTAAAAACATGTTTGTGATGTTATTGACCTTCAGACTCCCTCATTCATCTTAAATTCTGTATATCAACCAACTAAAACTAGCCTCACAGTGGCATGGTCAGTAATAACACCCACATAACACCCCCTGCAAGACTTGTCATTGGCCTCAAGCTCAGCGATCGTATCTCTCCAGGACTAAAATCTCTGCACTGGCTCCTAGTGGCTGCGAGGATTAAGTTCAAAAACCTCTGCATTGTCCACAAGGCCTTCTGGTGCCTGGGGCCGCAATACCTTCAACTCTCTCTTCCCAAATATCTTACTTCTCAAGCACTTCGCTCATCTGCCTCCAACTCCCTTAGGGGCAGTAGCTTCTCCAAGCAACAGGTTGGTGGTAGCTCTCTATCTTCGCAAGGGCCTCCCTCTGGAACAGCCTTCCTGCCTCCCTGAAACTTGAGGAGAACCATCTACAGTTCCAGAAGCACCTCAAAACCTTCCTCTTTGCTTCTGCTTTCTCTGCCCCTCTCCCCTGCTGAATTCCAGGCTGAAACTGCACTGATTACCTGGCCACCCTTCTGATCTTGGGCCCTGGTCCCGCCAATTGCACCCCTGCACTGCCTCCCTGGCAACCCCCGCACCTGGGGACTGTTGTTCTGTGTCCCTACAGTCCCCCTTCCAGCACTTATAGCTGCTCTTACCTACGCTTGCCACCATCGGGCAGTTCTATTATCTTATTTATTCTACTATCCCATCTACTGCACTTTCCCCTCTCCCATCCCCCTCGCACTTATCCCTTTCCCCCTTCCCATGCACTTGCGTGATCTGAATGACACCTGGCCTAGTAGGATCGCTGTCAGTCTTCCCTATGCCCTCCCCTTGCCTCGTTGCGCCTCGAAACACTTGTGTATATGCGCGTTATAAATGCCATATCAAATCATATCATATATCATATCTCAAGGGAAAACGGTATCAGGTAATATTATCCCCATATATATGGTTGCCGTAAATAATATCGCCGGGAAAAGGTCGCAGCAATTATTAAATGGGTGACCATATATATGGGGACAGGGGCAAAAAAATAAAAATTTAAAAAAATAAAAAGTTTGGGGGTTGCGGGGTGTCCCCCGCATGTTCCATGCAATAATGTTGCCACATAAAACGGCCATTTTTCGGCAATATTTTTGCATGGCGAGATTTTTGTGACAACATTATTACATGGAACCGGGAAAACTACCCTTATCTGTTCAGTGATCCCCCATGTTGCATTGCCACACCTAACCATGTTCATACGATGAATCATGTTAGTATTTCATGGAACAACACGCCTATGGCCCATATGTCAACCCAAAACCCACAAGTCCAACTCACCCTGTATCATAGCAGCTCAGAGAAAACAACACCCACATCTGTACTACCACATTTGCTCTGCTCCCACCAATCCCCAGCTTCCTCCTTTTCAGTATGTAATATCAAGGAGCCACATAAATAGCTTAAGCCACATCATACAAGATCCATTTACCACACATTGTTATATACCATCTATGACTTTCCCTTTGTCGCACATCATCTCCACGCAGATGGTATCATCATTATTATCCCGCTCTACCACTATGAAGACTTTAATAGCACCCTTATCAAACGAAACATTGCTGTGAGGACTAAAACATCAATATAATCAAACCATCTCTTTGGGGTTTTCAAACTCATGTTTATCACACACCATCTCTGTGGGAACTTGAGCACCCTTATAAACACACACAATTGCTGTGGAGACCTTAACATCACTATATTCAAACACCATCTTTGTGGGGTCTTCAACCTCAGTTTAGACACACCATGTCTAAGGGGGGTTTAACAGCATTAGGATCATCTCTGTGGGGACTTAATCATCACCATCATCACACACAATCTCTGTGAGGACCTTAAAGCCGTTATAATAACATGCCATCTCTATGGGAATTCAACATCATTTTCACACTCCATACATGAACTGAAATGTGGTCTTCCATAGTGAACCTTTTGCATTTTGGTGTTTTATTGCATGCACGTTTTCTAGAAAACTGGTGGGGTTGGGTATTAGTGGGTTAGAGGGGAAATCATATGCAAAACCAGCATTGCTGATGTGTGAAGGCCAGAGGCAGTGCCTGAGTCCTCAATGCCAGTATGGTTCTGTGTGGTTTGTGACAGTGGCACTTGGATTTCTCTTTTATCCCAACGGGAGAGCCCACAATCTATTAAATGACAGCACTGATACTTGATTTTCCACTGACTTAGGGGTTGAGTCAAATACTTAAATACATAGAGATGAGAGCTTTGGCAAGTCTGCATCAGGTTAATTTGGTATTAATAGACATAAGGCTGCCATGTTTGGGGTGGAATATGTGTCTGTAGTTTAAGGTGGTAGGAGAAGGAGGGGTGCATCATTTTAGATGGGAAAGGGTTGATGATTTATTAGGACAACCATTGAGTAGTTGAATACTAGATGTTTCTGTTCCAGTTTTTTGTTGACCTCTGTTTGGCCCCTAGGCTGTCTTTAACAATATTCTTATCACACACCATCTCTGTGGGGACTTGTGTTATCATAATCGCATGCCATATCTGTGGAAACCTAATTTTGTACTTATAATAATTAAATATTTTATGTATTCTATAGAGGCTAATGCCTAAGCGCTTAACATCATCATAATTACATACTGTCTCTGTGGGGACTTGAATCTTGCCATAATCATACACCATCTCTGTGGGGACTTCAGTGTTATAATCACTTACCATATCTGTGGGGATCTTATTCTGTATTTGTCAATGTTTAGTATGTTATTTAGATTTCTATAGTGGCTAATGCCTGAGTGCTTAACATCATCATAATTACACACTGTCTCTGTGGGGACTTGAGTATAGTCCTAATCACACACCATCTCTATGGGGATCTTGTCATCATTTTGATCACACACCATCTATGTGAGGACTTAAGTATTATCATAATCACTTGCCATATCTGTGGGAACCATATTCTGTATTTGTATTTTTTGTATTATATTTAGATTTGTATAGCGATTAATGCCCAAGCGCTTAACATCATCATAATTACACACTGTCTCTGTGGGGACTTGAGTATAGTCCTAATCACACACCATCTCTATGGGGATTTTGTCATCATTTTGATCACACACCATCTATGTGAGGACTTAAGTATTATCATAATCACGTGCCATATCTGTGGGAACCATATTTGTATTTGTATTTTTTGTATTATATTTAGATTTGTATAGCGACTAATGTCCAAGCGCTTAACAGCATCATAATTACACACTGTCTCTGTGGGGACTTGAGTATAGTCCTAATCACACACCATCTCTATGGGGACCTTATCATCACTGTAGTCACACACCACCTCTGTGGGGACTTAAATGTTATCATAATCTCTTGCCATGTCTGTGGGGATCTTATTTTGTATTTGTAAATGTTTAGTATTTTATCTAGATTTCTATAGTGGCTAATGCCCAAGCACTTAACAGCACCACAATTATACACAGGGCCTCATTAGGAGGCTGGCGGTAGCTGTGCCTGTAATACAGGCACGGCTGCCGCCGTTATTCATTTTTTTACGGCGCTCAGAAATTGGCATTTACTGGGTCATTACGGCCTTGCCGGATGCAGTATTTGCCAATTCCTGGGCGCTGGAAAAAACTCTTCCCCATTCCCATTTGAGCCCTACAGGGCTCAATGGGAATGGGGAAGTCGGATGCACAGGCACCGATTATAACAGTGCCTGTGCATCCAACAGGCTCCGCTGTGGGTGCCTTTCATTCCGCCAGGTCAGACCTGGTGGAATGAAAGGCACCTGCGAGCACAACTCGGAGTTTGCCAGTCTGGATACCATTGTATTCTGACCGGCAAGCTTGTAATGAGGCCCACTGTCTCTGTGGGGACTTGAGTATAGTCCTAATCACACACCATCTCTATGAGGACTTAAGTGTTATCATAATCACTTGCCATACCTGTGGGGATCCTATTTTCTATTTGTATTATTGTATTGTATTTAGTTTTGTATAGTGACTAATGCCCAAATGCTTAACAGCATCATAATTACACACTGTCTCTGTGGGGACTTGAGTATAGTCCTAATCACACACCATCTCTATGGGGACCTCTTCATCATTGTAATCACACACCATCTCTCTGGTGACTTTGGGTTATCATAATCACTTGCCATACCTATGGGGACCATATTTTGGATTTGTATTTATTGTATTATATTTACATTTATTTAGTGGCTAATGCACAAGTGTTCAACAGCACCATAATGAAACACTGGGCCTCATTATAAGCATACTGGTCAGGAAACAATGGTGCCGGTAAGCTTACTGCCATTGTTGTTTCCGGACCAGCATACTACAGGTTTGCCTGCCGGAGCCGCTGTGCCCGACAGGGAAGACCCTGCCAGACACAGCGGCCATGGTAGGCAAACTGTTATTAACGGTGCCGGTGCTTCTGTGGTCCCCACTCCCATGGAATCCTATGGGACTCCATAGGAATGGGGATGAACAGGATTACCAGCACCTGACTTTGCGGCTGCCAGGGTTGTAATACCCCAGTGTTACCGTGAAGTCAGGCGTCGGTAATTATTTACGGGTCCAGCAGCAACCTGCCGGTATCACCGGCAGGGTTAGCGCCGGACCCGTAATGAGGCCCACTGTCTCTGTGGGGGCTTGAGTATAGTCCTAATGACACACAACTTCTATGGGGATCTTACCATCATTGTAATCACACAACATCTCTGTGGGGACCTCAACATGATTGCAAGTACACACTGTCTTTGTGGGGTCCGTTTCATGATTCGGTGGAAAATGTAACTTTTCCACAATCAAACATGACCCCTATAGGAAAGTTAACTGCACTCTAATTATACACATTCCAAAAGAAGAAAGCAACATCATTTCCATTAAACCATTTCTAAAGAGCAGATATGAGTTAGCAGGGAAGATGATTCCTGTGAAAGAATGAAATCTGAATTTTAATTATTTATTCCTTTTTGGCCATCGTGTGTCAGCCTGGGTCAATCAAGTCATCTCCTGTGTTGCAGTTATCTTTTCTGGAACATTTTGAGTGTTTATAATAGTGTTTAATACCAGAAACTAAGTTCTGCAAATTAAACATCTTGTGGGAAATGTCAAACCCTCAAAATGTGTCTGTTGTGATAGCTATAATGCAAGCAGACACTCCCATGTATAAATAAAATTGTATAATGTATATTGAGTACTATAAAGTAAGCATTTTTCCATTTGCTTATGGTGCAATCCATCCTAAATAAGAATAATAAAGTAAATCCCCACAAGGATGGTACCAGACACGCGAGTAAAAATAAGCATTTTTGCAAATATGAAGTTGAATCCTGTATTATGAATTTTTCTCAACATAGTTCTGCTATTAGCCCATTTCTAAAACATTGGGAAGGGTTAGTCCCCACAAGGCTGGTTTCCACACATAGTCCCCACAAGGTAGGTAAAACGTGTATGTGTGTGTGTGTGTGTGTGTGTGTGTGTGTTCCCTACCTCACCTGGAGTTTGGGCGAAACATCAGAGCACAATGCCTTGTTATTCTGTATTTTCAGCATGGTCTGCGAGGAGCCATAGCTAACTTCATATATAGTGGGTCTTCCATGTTTCTCGTCATTGGGCGGTCACCTATGACATGTATGATGTACGCACTCAGTATATCTGACTACCACTCTATCAGGCCTTTTTTGATTTATCTTAGACCTAACACATGTTCAACAATTAATGCACCCCACACTACTTGTCCATGCCTACAGGACACCCACAACACCCTGTATCTACACATACTTGTTTCCCATATATTAATATATTTTCTGCAGCCTGAAGCGTTTGGGAGGGGCTGGGATGTGAATGTGCATCCCAAAAATAGCCACATTTAGTCTTAGTAAATTGCTACTACAACTGCGGTTTTGGGGTAAACGTGGGAAAAAAGAGTTTTAAAAATGGGTATAATACAAAAAGAAAATAATGTTACAGATCTAGTGAGGTAGAGGCCATAGCTAGTGACCCAATGGTGTTTCCAAATATACAGTGGGCATGGCCAAAGGCCGTGCTCACAGGCCACCGCCTTTGGCCCCGGCTAGTGAAGCCGAAAGACATGTATAATGGCCATAGCTGAAGCCCGTGGCCATCTACTGGATCCAGAAGACACATAATGGGGGAACATGTGCAGTGGAAATGGTTGAAGGACATGGCCAAAGACCACAGCTAGTGGCCCGGTCGTGTTTTGAAATATGCAGTGGGCATGGCCGAAAGTCGTGTTCACTGGCAAGGGCCAGAGGCCCTGGCTAGTGGGCCCAAAAGAAAAGTATAGTGGTGATGGCCAAAGTCTGTGGTCACCTACTGGGTCCAGAAGAAACATATTGGGGGACAATGCACAGTAGGCACTAGTGTTTAAAATATACAGGGGGCCCATAAAACATGTAGTTTTCCAAATTAAACATATTGGGGACCATGTACAGTGGACACGGCCTGAGGCCATGGCCACTGGCCCTGGCCAAAAACTATGGCTAATGGCCTGTAAAAAAACTGTGCTTAACAAAACCCTTGAAATTCGCTGAAATAACTTAAGTTACGGAGCAGTTAAATTTAGAAGTCATGACCAGCTTATCTCACGTTCCCGTTGCAAAGGCCATGAGCACATACATATTATGAGAGAAGGAATTCACTATGAAATACCAAAATGGCATTATGGGCACATAGTATTTTGGGGGACATCAACGGGAGCACCACGAGTTAAGCTTGATAACAATGATGTCATCACAGATGACAACCCCGATGATATCACTGATGACGTCACTGATGACATCACTGGTGGCATCACTAATTACATCAACTGTGACATCACTGATGGAATCTCTGATTAGATTACAACACTAATTGGCTATGGTCACTGCCCACAAATGTATAGTTTAACACATTAAGGGGCCACTAGAAATGGCCTTCAGCCATGCCCATTGTATATTTTGACAAATTAAGGGCCCACTAGCCATGGCCTTTGACCATGGCCAGTTGCCATATATTTCGGCTGTGACCACTGTTCATTTTACAACAGTAACCGGACAATACCCATGGCCTTTGGCCATGCCCAATGTACAACATTAAGGAGCCACCAGCCATGTAAATTGTCAAAAAGTAAATCATTAAGTGCTTATTTATACATACATTATCAATTATAAGGTATCTATAAATAAACAGTTAAAATATTTACTTTTTGACAATAGCATCTTTTGATCGAATTGCCCGACCTAGCAGTCCAGGGAGGTTTGTGTGTCTTTACAAGTTATCATCACCAAGGATGCTTTCCTGCTGCGTTATCAAATACCCTGATGTCTCCTATTGTATGTTTAAATAGCCACTAGCCATGGCTTTCATCCATGGCCAGTGGCCACGCCCTTCGGTCATCCCCCCTCTAGATTATACAAATTAATGGGCAGTAGCCATGGTCTTCAGCCATGGCTAGTGTCCACAGTTTTCGGCCATGCACATTGTATATTTTCAAACACTAATGGACCACTAGCCATGGACTTCGGCCATGGCCAGTTACTGCAGCCTTTGGCTGTGCCCACTGTATATTTCACAACACTCATCGGCCACTAGTCATGGCCTTCGGCCATAGGCAGTGGTCCCAGTCTTCGGCCGTTCCCACTGCATAATGTAACACATTAAGGGTCCACTATCTATTGCCTTTGGCCATGACCTTCAACTGTGCACACTGTTTATTGTACAACACTAACAAGCCACTAGCCATGGCCTTCAGCCATGTTCTGTGTCCAGAGCCTTGGCCACGTCAAAGGCCATGGCCTACATTGTAATTTAGTTAATCAAAGCTTTTATTAGCAAAGTCATAATGGATATTGGGCCTCATTATGAGGTGGGCGGTAAGGACGGGACCCACAAAGGGACTCTGGAGCTAATAATGGTACCGCAATTTGCTGTACCATTAGTAGCACCTTCCCCATTCCCATTGAGCCATATGGGGGCTCAAATGGGAATGGGGAAGGGCCCTGGTGAATGGGGAATTACCGGTCCCGCCAACCTTGGAATGGACCGGTAATTGCTCCATTCACCAGGGCGGAGTCGGTAGGGTTTTGGAGGCAGCCATGGAGCTAATGTCTCCATGGCTACCTCCAACCTCGTAATGAGGCCCATTATATCTGATGCCATCACAGATGTAATCAGTGGTGCTATATGTCATGTAAACAGTGATGTCACCAGTGACCAGTTATGCAATAGATGATGTAATTAGTGATTCACCCTTGATGCCATCAGTGATGTCAACAGTGATGTCATCCTTGTGGTCATAGGCTGCACAACAGGGGGCGCTAAATTAAGGTTGATTTAGCTGGATTTCAGGGGTTTTGTTGTGTTAAGTTCTCACCTTAACTTACCCGCAAAGTTATTTCCTTGAATTTCAAGGGTTTTGTTATTCCGTAGCGTTTTTCCGCACCACTGGCAATGGCCTTTGGCCATAGTCAATATATATTTTAGAACACTACCAGACCACTAGCCATGAACATCAGCCATGGCCAGTGGGCACAGTCATTGACCGTGCACACTGTACATTTTAAAACACTGCTAGACCACTAGCCATGGCCTTCACCCATGGCTGTGACCCCTGACCATTTTAAAACACTATCAGATCAGTAGCCATGGCATTTGGCCATGGCCAGTGGACACGTCTTTGGCCGTGCAAACTTTATATTTTAAAAAACGTGCAACCCATCACTCAAAGACGTTCATCAATCACAGACTGATTTTTACCTGTTTTTACTGTGGTATTGTTATGTATAAAAGAAGGCAGGCTTTGAGAACTCACAATTCTTTTAGGCAATATGCAGTGAGATTACATTATTTGCCAAGGGTCACACACTTTCGTTAAGCAGCATGCTACAAACCCCTTGTGTTATGGCCGGTCTCTTGGTGGTTGTTGTGGTACATCACACAACCCCAACTAACCTCAATTAAGCAGCACGGAAAAGGGAAACAAATGACCAGCTGCAAGAATAACATTGGTCCAGGTACTTTTGCCCCTGTAGCAAAAATCAAAAACTGGCACTCATTAATATACACACAGTAAGTGAACATATATCTTAAAGTGAAATATACAAGTGTAATTCAATTGACATTCTCCTTGGTAGAAAGTGTGCAAGACAAAATAGTATTGGAGTTTAAAAAAAAATAATGAACTCCAGAAAAATAACCTAGAAGGGAAAAGTCCCAATAAATATACTGGCAAAATATAAAAGATATTCACCTTTTAAACCTAGCAAACTGTAGTGAAGTATTCCCTGGAAAACAAAATCCAAATACGAGACAAGTACTTCTGGTCTTGTCGGTAAGCGTCTGCACTGGGAACATGAAAACCTGAGTAAAGTTCTGGTAGCCAAATACTTGAGCAAGCATGCCAATTTAAAAAAAAATGGGTTGCGTACCGCCTCTGTAAAAAAGTTACTCTGTCCATCCACAATTGTCCTTTTCTTGTACCCTGAAAAGCAGCCACGATCAGGGGAAAATACTGTGCCAGTGTCCAGGATTGCAACCTCTTTTGCCACATCCTGGGCAAATACTCATGACTAAAATTGACTTTTTAGACCATGTACTGTGACTACATTAGCATTGCTAGATATGATGTGAGGTTCATCTTCAGGTCTAGTTTTCTTACTAATTTCTTTTAGCTTTATTTTTCGAAAGAGGGGGTTTACATTTTTAGTGCTGACTGGTTTAGTTTGCTTTTGTGAGTTTACTAGTTCTGTTTGAATGTTTTGTAAACATTGTTTTAGTGGCGGGTGACAATATGGTTTGTCTTTCTTTTTACATGCCCTATCTTTTCTTTGTGTTCTACGAAGTTCCTTTTTAGTGAGCATTCTGGTGTATATGTTGGAAAAACAAAATTGTGTGTTTTAAAGTTATGCAATGTTTATGTTTATGTTATTGTATAGCGATGATGGGTGTGTGAGTGTAAATGTGGAGGGTTGAGCAAGACCGCTGTTCGATGTGGTAGTGGGATGAAAGGCATTATTGGGAAGGATGTAAGACGGAGTGGTTGTATAGGTTTGGTGGGTTTGGGTAAATATGACATTTAAATTGGGAAGTGTTGTGTGGAGTAAGTATGTGTATGAGATAGGGAATGGGTGATAAAGGTTTGTAGTACTATGTGTTGCACAATAGTGTGGTTAGGAAATAACACCTGGACGGATCCTCACTAACATTTGCAATCAAAGTATCTGGCCCTGTCAGATTGATTCTGTGAAGTTTGGGGAGGTTTCGTATAGGGAGGCAAAGTTGTAGCGGGGTCCCACAATGGGCCTCATTACGACCCAGGCGGTAAGTTACCGCCTGGGCCGTGACTTTACCACCATGGCGTAAACTACACTTACGCCATGGTGGTAGGCGGACTTACCGCCCCATTCCGAGGTCGGCGGGGCGGTAAGTCCCCAATCCCCATTTACCCTTCCCCATTCCCATTTTTGCCCCATAGGGCATAATGGGAGTGGGGAAGGCGTTAATTACGCCACCGTAAATTACGGTGGCGTAATTAACTCCATGGTCCCTTAGCGCCATGGATTTTAACACCTGCTAAAAGCAGGCGGTAAGGGTCGGCGCTGTTTACGCTGCCGTAAACCCCTTACCGCCTGAGTCGTAATGAGGCCCAATGTGTGGTTTTATGGAATGGAAATGGAATGGAAAATAAAAATGGAAAATAAAATGTTGCTCACACCTACAACCCAAACCTCTGGATGGATTTTCAGCAAATTTGCTGCAGATGCATCAGCCTGGTCGTGCAAGTGTGCATTTGTAGATTTGGTGTAAATCCGTCCAGTCTTTTTAAAAAATGCCCAAAACATAGGTTAAAAACATTTGCGATATCTGGGTTCAGTCCGCAGACTCACTTCCTGTACGGACGGCCCTCTGATTGGTCCAGAGGGTGGTGTGATGTCCCTGGACATCAGACACACTCACTGATTGGATGGTGAAAAGGGTGAGGTGCATCAGATTTTTTGAGATGCATGCCATGTTAGATTCTCAGACAGCCACTGTTTTCTGTGAACATTGCTGTAAAAACATATTGAAAAACACAACATTTCACTTGTCAGACTAATGAAACAATCTCTGGAGAGGTGAGTTGTGATGAGGATGAGATGGGCTATGCCTTTAAACTCCGACTTCCGCAATCAGTCCGGATGTCAGTGGCAGTCCTGTCATGTGATGTTCACGATCATCTCAGATGTTCCGAGCTTCAACCTAGCTAAATCTGGCAGCAGAAGCTTCCCAGTTATGGCAGCCCAAACATGGAACTCACTCCCCTACTCACTCCGGGCTGATCAAAACCTACCCGCGTTTCAGACGAAACATACAGAAATGGATTAGAACTAATGACGAGCAGCCAACAATTTAGTGTCAACCAACAGACTGTTGGTTTCTGCCACCACATAAGCTGGTAACTGACACGTCACCTTATACTGCAATGTAACTGTATATATTGTAATGTACTGTATATATCTTTAACTGTTCACTGGCAACTTGTGACCGGTAACGCTATGACTGTAATTACATAACTGCAATTCTATGTATCATCAAGCTTAAAGTCTCCTTGTAATGCTTGTGTTCAGTTACCCTCGGGTTTGGTGTGCCATATAAAAACAATGAACAAACAAACAAACAAACAAACAAACATCTATGCCTACTTATGAATTACAGGTTTGGTGAAAAGCAGTTTTGTATGGCTTATAAGATTGGTGTCACTCAATGAATCTGCATGACATTTTTGAATTCCATTCTAGAACTGACTCTGAATTGTTGTGCAAAGAGTGGTGCTGTTTTGTCAAGAGGGAACAAAGTTAGAGGGGGGGTCGCAAAACATTTTAAAGGCTTATAAATATGGTACCATTTGACAAATCTGCACATGTTTGCAAAAAACTTTTAGAAATACATATTAATGTTTTTGCAAAGTTTGGGGGCAAAATTAGAGTGTGGGTGCCAACATTTTTAGATGGCTTATAACTTTGTTGCTGTTTAACAAATGTGGACAAATGTTTTCAGAAATATTATAGACCCAACTGTAAATGTTTGAGCAAAGTCTGGAAGGATTTTGTCTAGTGGGGGCTAA
Source organism: Ambystoma mexicanum (assembly GCF_040938575.1). Classification (NCBI taxonomy): domain Eukaryota; kingdom Metazoa; phylum Chordata; class Amphibia; order Caudata; family Ambystomatidae; genus Ambystoma; species Ambystoma mexicanum. Next base: position 841,318,056 of record NC_090936.1, read on the forward strand.
ATTATATGACTATTTTATGTATGTACATTTTGAAACTTAAAAAAAAATAAAACATTTGCAGCAAACTCGTGTAAGGAGCATTGGCAAAGAACTGAAAGCATGGTTTTGCAAATGTGTCCATGTTTTATTTTTTGAAAAGTGTTATAATGTAGGTACACAAAATAGTGATACACCATTGGTGACTGAGGGATAGCCTCTGGTCTAAGACCATGACCCGGACAATCTGGCTACTGGCCATGACCACAAGGGAGCAGCAATGGGGTTAAAGTGGGCATGGCCACCAGGTACCGGCTATGTGGCTATGTCTTTCGAAATTGGAATAGGTTTCAATGGGAAAAAACATCTGCTCATGGGTACAGGTTGAAGTGCTTGATGGGATTGCATCAAATATGCAAAAGGATGGTCAGCAAGAACTTCAAAGCATGGTCTTGCAAATATGTTCAGTGTTTTATTTTTTTGAAAGAGTGAAAATGTAATTACACAACACAGTGATATAACATTGGTGTCTCAGCAATAGGCCCAGCCATCAGCAAAGAGAAATGTGTACTGTAATTTGATTATTGGGGCAAGTGGTATGGCAGAAGTGGGAGGTCTCAATGGGAAAAAAATATTCTGCTTGCAGTTACAGCCTAAAGTGGTGGACTAGATTAAAACGAACTTATGCGACGGACATCTGATTGACCCAGAGGGCAGAGTGAGGTCTGCGGACATCAGACAAACCCGCTGATTGGATGGCAAAAAGCGTGAGATGCGTCAGATACTTATGATGGGTGATTTCAATTTGTGGGCAGACGACCAAACAGACTGATCTGCTGCATCATTGTTCTCCTCTCTGGAAGCAGCTGGCTTTGCACAATTGGTTAAGCATCCACCCCATCAATGTGGTCACACCTTACACTGGATACTCTCACATAATGTTTACAGTACTTCTATTGGTACCTCACTGTGTCCTTGGTCAGACCACCTCTTCGTTGATACTACGATCATGCTCCCAACCTATCCTCCCAGACTTCATACAAACGCTTTAAACGTAACATGCTGTGACACTAAGAGCATCTCAGCCACTGCTTTTTCTGCTTTTATTACAACTAAACTAGTACATATTGAAGCTAATGTTAATATCTCTGACCAGGCCTCTAACATATCAACTGCCATTAAGGAGACCATTGACATTCTTGCACCTGAAAAGGTAAAGTTACTAAAAACTGAAATCATGAAGAAAACATGGTTCAAAGATGAGATTGTGGAAGCAAGAAGGTAAAAAAGAGCTTTAGAATAGAAATGGAGTTGCTCCATCACCCTTGAGAGCTGTAAAAAAGGTGCACAATTATATAAACATACCATTATCAAAGCAAAAAAGAAAACGTATAATGTACGTATCGGTAGTGCAAAATCAAATTATAAAGAAGTCACTCATCTCCTTTTCCACTCATGTCCCAAGACACTTTCTGGTGTCAATCCATTGAAGACAAGTTTGCAAATAAAATTGCGGGTCATCACCTATCTATTTATAAGCAATTTACGAGCTTAGATCCCAACAATGATTCCACTATAAAAAAAGTACACATTTACTCCTGCCAAAACTGCTCCTAAGTTTACTTTTCATAGCTGCACTGAAAATGAGGTACTAGAGATTGTTAAAAAATATTAAATCTACTTCATGCCTGGGGACTCTTGCCCTGCCAACATATTGAAAAGCTCCTTGGATGTTCTGATCCCTTGGATTACAAAAATTATTAATTTGTCCATTGAATCAGCCACAGTACCTGCCATTGTTAAAGATGTTTGGGTTAACCCCCTATTGAAAAAGGACACACTGGACACTGAAATTCCAAAGAATTATAGGCACATAACCAATGTTCCGTATCACTTGGAAATTCTGGACAGAGTTGCGTATTTACAGTTCCAAAATTTCATAGATGAAGTAATCTATTAAACATCCATCGGTACTGTTTCAGATCCCAGCATGTAACAGAAACTGCTCTTCTGGATCTAAAATCTAACATTATGGAAATCATTGAAAGAAGTCATCCAGCTCTTCTGTTATTATTAGATCTCTCGGCACCATTTGACATCATTGATCATAAACTTGTACATTACAGATTGTTAACTGTAGTCAATTGCTCTGAAACTGCTGCCAATTGGTTGACCTCCTTTCTTGGTCCAAGGACCTCAAGGGTGGCCATGTCTGGAGCACAAGCAAATTCCATCTCCTTGACCTGTGGCTTGCCGTAGGAGTGATTCCGGTCGCCTTAACTGTTCAATATTTACATAAGACCTTTCATTGATCTTCTGGACAATCTGGGTGTTCAATTTGCGAACTAAGCTGATGACACCCAGATATTATTCAAACTATCTGGTCATCATTCCAAGGATACTGAAACAGTAAATATAGTTTACAATAAAATACAGATTTGGATGGGCCACAATTCTCTTGCTCTTAGCGATTCCAAAACTGAGCTTTGTATTATGGCATCTGATCCTTGCCTGAAGAAGCTCCATAACCAATATGCACATTTTGAAATTGCGGGCACTGCAATTGCTGTCAGTAATTCAGTGAAAACTCTACGGGTTTTTCTTGATGCTGAGCTATCAATAAAGAAAAAAAAATCACAGGTACGCTCATCCTCTGGGCATGTAATCAAGCTGCTTCATCAGATCAGGCCATATCTCTCTATTGTCAATAGAGCACTTCTGGCATCCTCACTTGTGAACTCATGGTCAGACTATTGTAATAGTCTACTGTTAGTTACTTCACAAGAAAACCTCCACCGCCACCAGACCACTCAAAAAGGTGCTGTGAGAGCAGTGTTTGGACTATCCGGGCGCGAACATGTCACTGCTTTTAGGAGCGAACTTCATTGGCTTCCAGTTAAGCAGACAATAAGATACAAAATTGCGGGCACTGTAATTGCTGTCAGTAATTCAGTGAAAACTCTACGGGTTTTTCTTAATGCTGAGCTATCAATAAAGAAACAAATATCACAGGTACGCTCATCCTCTGGGCATGTAATCAAGCTGCTTCATCAGATCAGGCCATATCTCTCTATTGTCAATAGAGCACTTCTGGCATCCTCACTTGTGAACTCATGGTCAGACTATTGTAATAGTCTACTGTTAGTTACTTCACAAGAAAACCTCCACCGCCACCAGACCACTCAAAAAGGTGCTGTGAGAGCAGTGTTTGGACTATCCGGGCGCGAACATGTCACTGCTTTTAGGAGCGAACTTCATTGGCTTCCAGTTAAGCAGACAATAAGATACAAAATTGCGGGCACTGTAATTGCTGTCAGTAATTCAGTGAAAACTCTACGGGTTTTTCTTAATGCTGAGCTATCAATAAAGAAACAAATATCACAGGTACGCTCATCCTCTGGGCATGTAATCAAGCTGCTTCATCAGATCAGGCCATATCTCTCTATTGTCAATAGAGCACTTCTGGCATCCTCACTTGTGAACTCATGGTCAGACTATTGTAATAGTCTACTGTTAGTTACTTCACAAGAAAACCTCCACCGCCACCAGACCACTCAAAAAGGTGCTGTGAGAGCAGTGTTTGGACTATCCGGGCGCGAACATGTCACTGCTTTTAGGAGCGAACTTCATTGGCTTCCAGTTAAGCAGACAATAAGATACAATATTGTCTCTCGCTTTTAAATGTCAGAACATGTGCGCTCCTCTTTACCTATCCAGGAGATTGTCATCGGAATTATCGCATCGAGAGCTGCGCTCCTCTGATAATCTTCAACTGACTCAATCCTACTTACAGCTAAAACAGTTTGGATATGCTACCTTTGATTTCCATGCTCCTTGAGAGTGGAATGTCTTACCTCATGCCTTCCTGCTTGCTGTTCTTTTTCCCTACTTAAGGAGCCCTCCAGCCTCTTTTCCTTTGCAGATGGGGAGCAGGTGCAAGTGGATCTAGGTCACCTGGCCTAAGCCCCGCCCACCTGGTGCCTTCTTGTTTGCCGCTCTTTTTCACCACTTTGCAAGCCTCGCTGTTACTGTTCAGGGTCTGTAAGAATGTCATTGTATTTCCCTTGTTCCCTCCCTTGCCTTGAAGCGCTTTGAAACACATTGTGTATAGGCACTATATAAATAAACTCTCATATCATATCATTCAACCATCTCAGTCCTTAGCAACATACAAGAGAAGTATAAAAACCTTGCTCTTCAACTCAGCTGACAAATGGCATCCTTCAATAGTTTGGATCTTTCTGACTTTTTATCACTTTGCTCATCCTCTTTCTTGCTGCGCTCTGAGGCCTTCGGCATGCAGTGCCATACCTCCAAATTTAAATACATAAATACATAAATAAATCAGCAAGGACCTGAAAGCATGTTTTTGGAAATATGACTTGTGTTTTATTTTTCCAATGTGTAAGAATGTAAGTACAAGACCTAGTGTCTGTGTAGTGGGCCTGGCCGTTGGCAAACGCAAATGTGTACTGATTTGCTTACTGGGGAATATGGCATGGCCAAAGACCATGCCCCATGGATTTGGAGACTGGCCATGGCTACAAGCTATGAGCACTGGCCATTGGTCACATTATTAGGGTGTAGTGGAGCGTGAACTAGGATGCAGTGTAGGTGTAGTAAATAATAAGGCTGTTTGGTTAGACTGGAGTCATGGTAAAGCCTTATGTCGTAGGCAATTGAACAATGATTTGCATCCCCAGCATGCGCTGTGGATAACGACAGACATAAGTATGTGTTGCAACAAATATTTTTCTTAAAGGAAGTGATATATATGGAAAGAGGAATTATGAATAACTTATACACAGTGATGTAAGATCATGAAACACTTTCATTCACAGCCTATTAAATTGACAGAATAAACGTTGTTAAAAGGACGTTACACTTAAGATGCACCCTACCCTTGGGACTCCTCTGCTCCAGTAGTTAGTCAGTGGAGTCCCACCTTGGCATCCCTTGGTACTTTCCTCCTGGGTTCTCATGAACACTTGCTCATCCGTACATACCCCTTCTATCTATACACTTCTGACACTGCAAAATGCATATGTGCATTTATAGGAGCACTGTGCACAATTTATTATAATAACTAAGGGAAATTCAGATGCAAAATATGTGTAGGCAATTGTTAAGTGGTAGTTGGTGTGTGGAAGCTTAATATGTTCCTAGGGTTATAGGAAGTGATTGGTGGATGGATGCGTCTTACAGATATAAAAATAAAAAGGGTAAAATGACTGCCCTTTCTGATGGTGTGCACGTGCCATCCGGGTCTTTTAATGATGGATGGCCTAGAAAGGGGACTGTGGAGACTGTGGATAGTATAAAGTTCCATCGATTATGGTCCTTATTGCATGCTAGAGAAAAGTATTTGGGACAGAAAATTAAATTGTTAATTGTTACCATTAGCATAATACAAAATACTAATTTACATGTTGGAGAATCTTATTGAGTCTAAATACTTTACTTTTTTTCTTTTTGCAGGAGGGGTCAGAAAGTAAGATGTGTAGGGAAATGAGGGAAGAGGCACCACCCACAAATATTGAGGGGCAGGTGGACAGGGAATATGTTGTGAGTGTGTTACATCTAAGGTAGGGGGCAGTGTTTCTCATGCTTATAGCCGGTACCTGGTGGCCATATACATAGTACTGTTGTTTTTCAAAGATATGGATCAACAGCCTCTTTTATCGCTTGCAAGATAGCTGGTGGGATTTTGTGTCCCACAAAAGTAGGCTGCGTGGTTACAGTATTGGTTGAGGAAGATGAGGAAGACAGTTTACTACTTCCTAAGAAGAGGAGGACGATCATCCCAAAAGGCTGAGGTACAGATGTTAGAACCTATAAACATGGTCTCTCATTATGTGGGGAATCACGGGAATTATTTACCTACATATGTGAACTGACATCAATGTCGTTATTTTTCTTTCTTTTTTCTTTTCTTTTCTACTATATATTTGAACACGAATCATTGCACTTCCTTGATGATGGTATGTATATGCCCTATTTTGAAATATTGTTCAATGGACACAACGTTAATTATATTTTATGAACAATGAATTACTAATGTATTGTTATGAATTGAAATATGGACAAATGTAGCCCTGAAGATGGTGGTAGGCACCGAAATGCATTGGCAATAGCCCAAAGTCATGTGATCGCCTAAACTAATGAAGTGTGATTAAAACACAGATATTTTACATAAAACTTACAAATGAATTCATGTAATCAGATTTTGGTAATATCACTGAGCACTTACTAAATTAATAAGAAAAGTCTTTGGGTATTTTAGTAATCCAAAGGAATGAATTTAGCTCCTGAATGGAGCATTAAGTGAGCACCAGGTTTACTGGGTGGATTGCACCCGGTTCTTCCAGTTACGGCATTATTGAACATAGCCGCTGTGTCATAGGGCTATTTTTGATCCTGGTAGCTCCAAAAATATACCCAAATAAAAGGAACACTATACATAACTGCAACTATTTTTGAAAAAGAACCAAGTGGTGCCCACCTTTTCTCCATATCGCATGGCAATAACTGGTGCCATTTTTAAGATAAACAGCAGTTTTGCTAATATTCTTCCCAGTACCTTCTCTGTGCTAGATTGTTAGTGAATAATGAGTAAGAATAGGAGCTGTGCAAGGGTACATTTTGAGCTTGAAAGTTCCTAGATGAGCAGAAAATGTAGTTCTGAACTGTTTGTGAAGCACGGACCTGTTCTTCAACGGCAGACGCATTCGTGGATACGTCAACATGCCGTGCGTGAGCACATGGTCAAGTGACACTGTCAAGAAAGGCCGCAATGACGTGAGATGTTCGCGAATGTTGATGAACACAAAACAGTGGAAAAAGTTGCAAAACGTGTATAGAAGTGTTATAAATGATGCTAGAAGATGGGAAATGGGAGAGTTTTAAGGTGAAACTTTGTAAATTGGACACGAATGTTGCTATATTGGGGTTGCATCATATTGGTAAGTGGTAGGAAATGAAGGGTGCACTGCGAAAAACCTATGAATTTCAAATATTTTGGGACTGCCCCTGTAACTTTGCCCCCACTTGACAAATCCGCACATATCTTTGCAAAATAATTTCGGAAGGGCCATATACCTATTTTTGCAAAGTTTGGTGAGGATTCGTCCAGGGGGGTAAAAGCTGCCCAAAAAGTGCTCTTTCTATGAGTTGAGCAACTTAACCATACATACAAGGCCGCTACCGCAGGCCCTAAGAGTCTATGAAAAAACCTTGGTTAAGGGAGAGGGAAGATGATCAGATTGAATGCACAAAATCCTTGAAATTCAGCACTTGCATTTCAAGCAAGTCGACCTTAACTTTCCATGCCCCGGTTGCATAGCATATTATCACGATGATGACAACATAGATGGCATCACTGGTGACATCACTGTTGACATCACTGGTGACATCACAAATGACACCATATTTAACTTCACTGATAACACTGCTTTGATTCACTACATTTTGGAATATGATAACTGCCTTATTCCATACCATATATGAACAAGTTTCACACTTGCCCTACATTTTAGTCTGCCCTTGTTTCTTTAAATGTCATTTATGGTATACAATTGTAAGTACATACAGACATTATGACAGAGAAGAATACTATATAAACATTTACGTACTTTGGAAGGAAAATCATAATTTATTTTCAAAAGAAATGATTAAGAATATTAGCAAATCAGTTGCTATTTTTACAATTAAATATTTACTTTCTAATCTTCATTTCATTTCTACATATGTAATTAAGCCATATAAGTGCTGATTGTTGTCCATATTAGCCAAACTTTAAATGCGTAGATTCTATACTATCACAATGCAGATGGGCACATACTTTATTTTATACTAGTGTAAAAGCCTGTGTACATGGGCTATAATGTGCGTAAAGGAAGACATTTTCAGAGTGCAAATACATATGAAGTCAAATAAAGTTTAAAAAATACATGAAGACTATTATTGATATAATAATACATACCAGGAAATATTACAATATACATATGTACATTGAAAAAAAGTAATGTATTTTGTTAGAGAAAAAGTGTTTAATCAAATGAATTTCTCTTTATATGTTTTTTCTTAAATGTATATATTTCCTTAGTGTATTTTCTGCAGCTAATTGTATGTTATCGTTGTTGAAATATTGTGTTCACCTGGTAGATGAACTTGAAGTATTATTGTTGTCTGCATAAGGCAACAGCTCCCTCTAGTAGTGATATTGTTGAAATACACATTTGACCTGGAAGATGAACTTAAAGTCTTACTGTTGTATGCGTAAGGCAACATCTCCCTCTAGCAATGATAACAGACAAAGCACTTATAATCACACAATAATCAGGGTGAGAGAAAACACACACTTTCATAGTTGTTCCCCTACGTGCAAAGAGAACATTGTTCTCACATTTTTTGAGGGTCAAATGAGTTTTGGCCCCAGGTTTTAATGCGCATTTGTTTGTACAATATAATCACAAGGACACGGCTAGCTTATAGAGTTTTGTACAAAATACACATTGGTACAGTCCAGTCAAATTGATGCAATTTGTGGTGGACAGTCTGCACACGACCACACCTGGCACTGAAACCACGATCATGTCGAAACGCTTAGTTTAGCTAGCCGACTAGGCTTTTTTATATGTTGTATATATAATGTATGATCCAGGGCGTGGCTCCAACCGTGGTGTTCTGACATACTAATTCACGCTTTGAGTTAACATTGGATGTTACCACGACAACTATTTGTTGCCAGAAGTCAGCCATTCCAAAATGGCCGATCGGAGTAGATAAGCTGAGGTTACCTAGATAACGCTGCACGACTCCTCCTAACTCACGTGCTGGCATTTTTCTCCACGCATCGTTCTGGGAAGCAGCACCTCTCAGCTCTGCACCTTAACAGTGGCCACGAACGGTAAGAGAGCATTACAATGTACTATAACACGTGCACATCCGTGATCCCGGGGCGCTCACTCGATCCCAGTGTATTCACTCGATTCTTTTCACACAGTCACGCTCATTACCATGAGCAGCATGATCTGTATAACCGAATCGAGCGACTCTAGTAGCACTCCCCTGTAGACACGGCACTAGTTGTTTTAAGCTTGCAAAATCCTGCAGCTCCGGACCAACACTAATTGCAGCAGCAGCTAATGGCATGAGAGCAGTTCAGTCAACTGCAACAAGTGCACACTCACAATCCTCAACTCTCTACACCATGAGTTGAACCATATGTAATTACGGTCACTGCAATGGTTACCCTGGAGTGCCCTAGCGCTTTGGGTGCAGAACACAGCAACCCCAGAACCAGTTGCCGCATGTTTTAGACATATCCCACTGACTCACTAGAGTGGGTCTCCCCACTTGAGAGGGACTCCATTTATTGTTGCCCTCCATTTGATTTTCAGTGCAACCAGGATCGCACCCCGATGCATGACAGGATCGATCAGTCACAGACTGCATGCATAGAAAAATACAATTCCGGCAAGATTTTGGAAACTATATCCTCCTCCTCTATATCTTGTGGTGTGGATAACACACCCACTAGAAGAGACCCAGATTCGGACTAATGATCTCTTTTGGTTTTCCCTTTTGTCTTTTTTCAAAGGCAGTCAGGCATATCAGAATCCACAAATCAACCTGTGGCTTGAATCTCCTGTATTTGGAACAGGGGACCAGCTAACAAGCTATTTACCATAGCGTTACTTCGCATTCGGTAAGCACAGTGATGTGTTCTTTTAACACTACCACTGACATTTCCATGAGTCAAGCATTAATAGCCTTTGTAATTATTTAACTCAATCCCGAGACCACACACTTTCTAAAACCACATTCCTCTTGTCATCCCTTAGACTGAGACCAAAAGGACACTTTTCTCCACAACCAGTCCACCTTCCTGATGAATACAACCACATCCAAACTTCATTAAATAGCTTCTTCCCATTTGCCGAAACACGGTAATGTCAACAACCCTCCCTTTGTACCAGTGTCCACCACCAACACTGTCATCTGTGCACTGTAAATTTGTGTTGTGCTCACATGTTATTTGTGAATCGAATTCCATAGATTTAAATAGGAAGAAACATGGCTGATGTTCACCAATTCCAGTCAATTTGGGACTGAACCAATGTGTATTTTGTGCAAAGCTCTATAAGCTAGCAGTGTCCTTGTGATTATATTGGGACACACAAATGTGCATAAAAAACTTGGGGCCAAAACTCATTTGACCCTGACAAAATTTGAGAACAATATTGTCTTTGCACGTAGGGGTACAACTATGAAAGTGTGTGCTTTCTCTAACTCTGATTATTGTGTGATTATAAGTGTGTACCCGCATGGGTAAATCAGGGCCTAGCCAGGAGCCCTTTTTCCAAGTATAACTGGCAAAGCAGGCAGGACGGCTTCAGACAAACATACATCTGGTCTTTAATTATGTAGTATGAGTTTATGTTTTATACAACTTGTAATCTAGAAAAAATGTATTCATGTAATGTTATCACAGTAAGAATTGTAAATTTGAGTGTGAACATTGACTATTTTCCTAACACTTACAAGTATACAAGTTTCTTTCTATGTATTCTTATTTTCTTTTACTATTACATCTACTTATTATACTATATTTGAAATATCTGAAATAGATTTAGCTGGATCAGATACTTTCCCTGCAATTAAGTATTGGATTTGCTTATTAATATATGAAATTCAAACACTTTGTATAACGTCAGATATTTTTATTTTACATTTCATTAATTGATAAGCAATGCAAAATAATGTTCCACACATACTCATATGGCACTTCTGTATGACTGTATGTATGATATGTATCAAAGTTGGGCAACATAAATATTCTAATTTATATAATCAGTAATGTCATAAATGTTGTCATCATTAATCTCATCAATGATGTTGTGTATGAAGTTATTAGTGATGCCATCAGTGATGTCATGTAGGAGGTAATTAGTGGTGTCAACAGTGGTGCCATCAGTAATGTCATCAATGTGCTCATACACTGCGCAACAGGGAGCGCAAAGTTAAAGTGGACTTGCTTGAAATGCAATTGCTTAATTTCAAGGGTTTTGTTGTGTTAAATCTTGTCACTTTAACTATCTCTTAATCATGTTTTTTTCACTGAATTTCAAAGGTTTTTTTGCTATTTTTTTTAACATTAAATCAGATCACCTTCACTCTCTCTTAACTAATATTTTTAATGGAATTTTCAAGAGTTTTGTTATACTATACTATAGTTATACTATAGTTTATTTGGGGCCCACTATGCATGGTCTTCACCACAACCATACATGTTGCACTTATAGTTTCCTCTGGGATCCGATCACTGTAGGTGTAAAATGTCTTTGTTTTCACTCTGTCCAGATTCCTGCTGGTTTCCCCTGATAATGGCATCAAACTACACAAACAGCAGCAATGAACTACCCATGCCTGAGGGATTCCCCCCAGTATTCCACTGATAATGCTTGAAAATCAAAATCCCTTCCCCGTCCTTACATGCAAGTCCCCCCATCCTATTTCCATGGTCTCCCCACTCCCCTGAGCTGTTCTTCCCTTCCCCGGTGATCACATTACCCTCTTACACTCTTTGGTTTGTGTGACAAATTTTAATTCCAGAGCGCATTATTGTCATGAGAATCTCGCGCGATTTACCTGGTATTCCCCCAATGAACCAAAAATGCTTTAACTGTAACTGGCTCCCCAGACCACCCCCAACTTTCGAACTTTACATGGTAACCTCTTTGCCCCTTGGCACCTCTAGCTTAATGCAATTGCATCCTTTTTCTTAATACCTTTTTTAACACTTTTTGTTTTTGCATTCCCCCTGTAATCATTTGCATTGAGCAAAACAAAACATGGCAGATGTTCATTTCTAAAAAGCCTCTCTGCTGCAAACCACCAATGGGGATATAGTTATTTTTTGGGGGACCAGAGGGGACCCCTTCCCTGTAGTTTAAAAAAAAAAACTCCATAACCGATTTACCCCAACCAAACATGTCCAGGAAATCGAGTCAAGGCTTTGTGCCCACGTTGTTTCTTATTTGGGCCAAATCCGCCCAGTGTTTATTGCGCTTCGGCTTTACCAAAATGTGAATGGGAGTAGGCTGAAAATAGTGTTTTTTGCAGTTTTCATTTTTTAACAAATCTTTTCAAAAATTCCCAATCTAGGAGGACCCATGACAAACTTTTTGTTTTGAAAATATCAGTCACATCTTTCCTTCAAGTCAAAAGTTATTAGCAATAGAATGTTTGTATTTCCTATGACTCCTAGGTATCACCTTAGACATAGTGCTGCGACATTCTTGACTATTATATAAGGAACTTTTAACTTTTAACATATGGATTTTTAAGAACCACTCTAAACTCAAGAGCAATTTAAATAAATATGTCTACCCACATCCTAAATATTGAAAATCAAGTCATGAGTAATCCTGGTTACCTTATGAAAGTGATAGGCCTACCGATCTTGGTTAGCAGACATTTGCTTCAGCATCCTTCTGTGTTATCCTGCAATGTTGTGCACCCCTAAGAATCGTAGGTCATGTTCACATTACAGCAGTTGCCTTGCGTTGGTTGAGTCGTGTGCGGTAAAAGAAAGAACGCACACACGGCCTGATTTACAACGTGTGTTTCAATGGGATTACTGCGTTGTAGAACACCTTTGTAAATGAGGCCCCCAATGTTTTGCTGCAATACGTGTATTCGAAACACGATCATTAGATTTCAATGTTTAAAACAATCATTTCGCATATGTGTTGCCCCTTGATTCCACTGCAAAATAACATGCATAAACCTTTAAGCGCATTTTGTACAACTCATGAACAGAAAAGAAAACATAGCCAAACATATTCTAAATTTAACACGTTCTGAGAAGGAAATACAATACATAATCTGCGGAAATGAAACAGCGGACAGATGCAATTGTTGTACACCAATACCTACTGACAGGCTAATGAATACTTTGGGATTTATTAAGGCTGTCAGAAGCCTCCGGCTTTCTATAGGATTCAGATCTACAGCACTTAATTATTATCACAACAAAGACTGTAGGAAGAACAGAAACTAATTGCTGCACTTCATCTTCACCGTTCAGCAATATTTAATCTGTGGTAAGGATGTCAGAGAAAAGACATGCATTCAAATGTAGGACTATAATTTCGCGTCAGCTGAAATTAATGAAAGATACTTGTGAAATATTAAAAACGAATTCTCCCTTCTCATGAGAACTCTGGGCAAGTGTGTTAGGATTGCAATCAATGTAATGTCTATGCATTGTACTCACATTAAAGTATTTGCTGTAAACCTTGTTAGCTCTCACGACCTGAAACTACACTGTCAGATAAACCATTGGCAGCTGCAGGATTGAGATTTCCCAGTTGACTTCAGGGAACACAGAGTAAGGCCAGGAAAGGTTAGAATGTCCACATGGGAGAATCGCACAGTTAAAAACACCAGAAATTCCATGGCATGCCATGGCAAGGAGGTTTGCTATTATGCATCACAAAATAATTTGCACCACGGCAGTAAAACAATGCAATTAGGAAAATAACTACCATAACCATAATTCAATCACCAATTCTCCATACATTTCCTAAAAAAAATAACCCACGTGCAACCGTATGTCCTCTTTGCATCTTGCACACAATCAACCGCACACCAAGGATCCTTGCCTGAGAACTACAAGCACGAATAATGTAGTCCACAACCAGTGCCACAACTCTCCTCAAGACCCGGAGACCACTTCAGTAAAACGATTGAACCGTGAATAATCCATTTGTCAGAAGGTAAAAACAACATCATTAAGGGAGGCACTCAAAGGAGGGATAATGCTCACCCCGGTGTCATTCATAGAATCCCAACTCCCTTTCAAAGGCTAGGGACAATCGACATGGCATGTCACAAATTTCCTATTAAGCACATCCAAAGCCTTCCTAAGACAGATCATGAAATGATATGACATTTATAACGTGCCTATAGACAAATGTTTCGAGGCGTGAGGTGGCAAGGGGGGGCAGAGGGAAGACAGAGACAGCGATCCTTCTAGGCCAGATGTCATTCAGATCCCGCAAGTGCAGGGTAGGGGGAAGGGGAAAAGTGCGGGATGAGAGGTGGTAGGGGCCAGTGCAGTACTTGGGATAAATAGAATAAATAACAATAAGATAAATACGGCCAGCTGGTGGCAAGTGCAAGGGTAAGTGCAGTCATCAGGTGTTATTTGCTTGTTGGGGGCTGTAGGGATACAGAAAACAGTTCACAAGTGCAGGGGTTGCCACAGAGGCAGTGCAGGTGTGTAACTGGCGAGACACGGAACCTGGGCCAGAGTTCAGAGGGTGGCCAGGTAACTAGTGCAGTTTCAGCCAGGAGTTCAGCAGGAGAAAAAGCAGAAGCAAAGAGGAAGGTTTTGAGGTGCTTCTGGTACCGGAGATGGTTCTCCTTAAGTTTCAGGGAGGCAGGGAGGCTGTTCCAGAGGGAGGCCCCAGCCGAAGAAAGAGATCTACCACCAACTTGTTGCTTGGAGAAGTGACTGACCCTGAGGGAGTTGGAGTCAGATGAGCGGAGAGCTCGAGAACGAAGATATTTAGGAAAAGAGAGTTGAAGGTATTGAGGCCCCAGGCGGCCTTGTGGATAATGCTGAGGGTTTCAAACTTAATCCTCGCAGCCACTGGGAGTCAGTGCACAGATTTCAGTCCTGGAGAGAAATGATCCCTGGGCTTAAGGCCAAGAACAAGTCTCGCAGTCCTGTTCTGGATGAGTTGCAGAGGGCGGAGAGTAGAAGCAGGCAGATTTAGGAAGAGGCTGTTGCAATAGTCCAGCCTAGGGAGAACCAGAGCTCTGGAAACAGTGAGTCTTCTGGGGGAAGGAGAGGAAAGGAAAAATACCTCTGATGAGTTTCAGCTGGTAGTGTGACTTTTTTGAGATGTCAGAGATGTAAGTAGAGAAGGATAGAATAGAGTCAAAGATGACCACAAGGTTTTTAGCCTTGCAGGTGGGACCAGGATGAGGGCCAAGAGAGGCCGGCCTGAGAGTGACAGGAAAGGAGGTAGCGGGGTGTGCCGATAAGGAGAATCTCAGTGTTACTGGCCTTAAGACAGATATTGTTGGTGGCATACCACTCCTGGATAGCAGACAGACAGTCAGAGATGAGAGAAGGAGAAGAGGTAGCTGAAGGTAGCCTGAAAATTTGCTGAGTGTCATCCGCATAGCACTGAAAGTTGGGGTAGAGAGCGGCAATGCAGTGGGAAAGAAGGGGCAGGTATTGGTTAAACAATCATGGAGAGAGGTTAGACCCGTGGGGGACACCAGAGGTAGAGATAGAGGAGAGGAAGGACCAAAGTTGGACCTGGGAGGATCAATCAGAGGGGAAAGAAGTCAGCCACGCCAGGGCCTGACCAGTGATACCCAGGTTGCCAAGGAGACAGTTGAGCTGGATGGCATGGTCGACCGTGTCAAAGGCAGAAGATAGATCAAGTAAGATAAGGACACAGGGGGTGTCGTAATCACGGTTGGAGAGCAGGTCTTCACAGATGTTCAGGAGAGCAGATTCTGAACTTCTGGCAGCTCTGAAGCCAGACTGATGGTCATGAAGACAACCAACAGATTCAGTGTGAAGATTAAGCTAGGAGATGGCCAGCTTTTCCAGGAGTTTGCCCAGGAAAGGAGTGATGGAGATAGGGTGATAGTTAGCTGGACAGGACGGGTCAGCAGAGGGTTTCTTAAGAAGAGGGTGCACAAGGGAGTGCTTCACTGGTGAAGGGAAGACTCTGGTGGTGAAGGAGTGGTTGCAGAAGTCGGCCAGAGCAGGAGCTAGGGAGTAGATGTGGTCCTTGATGGTTTCGGAGGAACAGGAATGAACCTGTTTTGATGAGACTTTCATAGATCGAACTTGTCTAGAAACCTTATCTGGGGAGAACAGGGGAAAGGCAGACAAGGAGGGAGGAGAGGTGGTCAAAGAAAGGCCAGAGGAAGAGCAGGGAGTAGAGGGGGCAGAGGGAGTGGAAGTGAGAGAGGACAGGATGTCTTGAGTTTTAGAGATGAAAGGAGAAGCCAGAGCCATGCAGAGGGCCTGGGAAGGGACAGGAAAGGTAGAGACTGCAGCTGGATTGGCCAGTTCCTTGCGGATTTTAAAGAGTTCAGTCGAGTTGTTAGATGGCGCAGAGACGCAGGCTTGGATGTGAGCTCTCGTCTTGGTGCGGACAGAGAGCTGATATTGCCTTTGGAGCAGGCGACAGGCCAGTTTGTCTGAGGATGTACCAGAAGCACGCCATTTCCGCTCAGCCACCCTGCACTTGCGTTTGAGGGTGACAAGGTCTGAGTCATACCAGGAATTGCACTTGGCTTTGGGCTTCAAGCAGATCCTCATGACAGGGGCAAGAACATCGAGAGTATCAGATATAGCAGAGTGGAACATGGCGAGCGCTGTGTTATGGTATGTGTCAGCCAGAGGGGGGGGTGAGAAAGTGATGGCTTCAAGAAGCATGCACAAAGCGTTTGCAATAAAAGCATTGAAACATTCCTGTGTTAGACCAATCAGTTCTATGTTCATTCATCCCCAGTTTTTTATGCAGCTTTTTTTTGCTGCAAATATTTTGCCGAAAAAATGAATCAAATTATTTAATTTTTTTATTTGGGGGTCCCCACCCTCACTTCCCCTATTATTTATTTCCTATACACCACCCCATTGGTAATATGCCCTTACCCCTCTATAATCTTTATGTTTTTTTGGGAAAAAACATTTCAGCAGAAAGTGCTGCAAAAATAAAAATGGGCGATGGATAAACGTTGTACCGACCAATCAGTAGCCCGAAAGATGTTCTCGAGCCTATCCTCCACCCAGAATGCCTAAGCTCCCCTAGCCGAATGAGCCCCAAAAAGAGACACATCCATGCTAGCCTGGTCCATCAACTAAAGTACCAACAAAGCCAGACTGGAGCAGCACAGCCGGTGAAAAATGTACAAATTAATTTGTGATTCATAATACTCGCTCCCATGTCATTTAGAGGATCACAACTCTCTATCACAGGCTAGGAGCAATACACATGCCTAACCAAAAGGAAACACATAGAACAAACAATCACTGAGATCATGGAGCCATATTAGATGAAGCCAAAAATACCATGTCAATTTTTCAATAATGAAGTGTTAATGCAACAAAAGACAGCAAATAATATTGATATTGATATTTTATTTCTATCGCACTCGTACACAAGTGTTTCAGAGCGCGACAAGGCAAGGGAGGGGAAAAGGGGAGAACAAAACAGCGATCTTACTAGGCCCAGTGACATTGAGAACACGCAAGTGCATGGGGGAGGGGGAGGGGAAAAGTACATGGAAGGGGGGAGAAGTGGAAAGTGCGAAGCACTTCAATAAGTGAAACTGTGACAAATCTCCAGTATCAAGCAATCCCAGAGGCTGGCACAATAGTCTGGTAATCCCTGCAAGTCTTCATAGATTCACTGGCAGCTATTCTATAGTGAATAGTGTGGCATAAAAGAATAAGACTGGTAGGAGTAGGAGTTAATAAAAACCACATGAGCCTAGCACATGGGGGCATTGCAGTATACCATGCACAACTGTGTGGGTGTCAGTTTTTGCCGCACCAGACCTAGAAGAATCCCTGCTATGCCTGAGGCATCATGCTAGCAACAAGGTGGTTGGCCTCACGCTGCGTTGCAGAACTGGGGTGACACGCACCAAGAGGAGCGTGGGGATCGCTCCTGCCTGTCACCATTTTGCCCCAATCCTTGCGCAGAAAGAGCGGGAGCGTGAACATCAAAGCGCTTAAGCAACACAGCTCAAGCAACACCACTCAAGCTGACCTACGCATCAGGAATACAGCTGGCTCTACAATATAGGTGGGTGCAACCACGGCCACCCTGGTAATAATATATAAGAATACTAGAAGAACATCAATAGAGAGGATCACAATCCTAACAAACACTGACACCAAAGAACCACAGTGAATGCCCAGTGAGCACAAGGAATATCACCCACTAGCCTGGGAATAAGCTCAACTGACTCACTGCTACACTATTTGCATATGGATGCAAGAGACAGCTTCCAGTGAAAGGATCATTCAAGTACAACATAATGTAAAATGGCGAGACATGCCACACGTGAATATACGTAGTGGATGCTGGCATAGAAACATTGCTGAGCTGCAAGACCGCAATAGACTAAAGCTCATCAATTTTACCTTCAGCGTCCAAATACCAGAGATTGAAAAACTCTTAGCGAAACATGCAAAACTATTCAGAGAGATTGGGCGACTGTAGAACTGCACTGTGACGCTTCACATAGATCCTACGTTGGAGCCAAGAGCAGTACACCACAGGCTAGTTTCATTCCATATATGCAAAGCAGTGGAAGCACAGCTGACAAATCTTGAAGATCTGAACAGAATAGAGAAAACATCAGGGTCCACTCCATGGGTGTCTCCAATGGTCGGCACAAAAAAACTCAAAAAACAAAATGCTTTGCAAACATGTATAGACTTGAGACTGCCAAACCTAGTCAAATGGCACATAACGCCAACAATAGATGAACTAATTGTAGACCAACACGGAGCAATGATTTCCAACAAGCTAAATCTCTGCTCAGAATATCACCAGATCAAGTTATCCAAGGAGCCTAGATACATCACCACCTTCCCATCACATATAGGGCTCAGGCAATATTGCCGACTAAAATTTTGGATTTCCTCAGTAAATGTAATGTTCCAAAATTAAATATGGAAAGTCCTCCAGGAATTGCCAGGCACCACAAATGTCAGCGATGTATCCTGTTATATGGATTTTCATTGTTATGCAAGCGAAAATGGACTTACGCTCAATCCAAATAAATCTAGAATCCTGGTGTTTAGACAAAGAAATAAGAGGGTCATATGTCCTCAGTGGAGGACAGGAATCAACCCATTATGAGTGTTGAATATTTGACTTATCTGGGCTTTAAAAAGTATGCATCACCGGCAATATGTTTGGTGGAAAAGGATATTAAGAATAACATTTCGAAGCTCATCCCTCAGATGAAAAAGGTCCTTGTGAAATATTGTAGGTGTTTGGTTCTCCCGGTTATTAAATATTATCAAGCAAAAGCGATCCCGATACTATTATATGGAATGGAAGCAAAACCCCTTCTGTGGATTGGAAACTGGCAACTATGGGAGGGTCCCATCTGGAAAAAGGTTCTCAGGCTCCCTATGAGTCTGTCAATGCCAAGCCTCGGATTTGAACTAGGCCTTCAGTCATTAAAGGGTAAAGCAGGGTGGAAGTTGATCTCCCTCTTTCGAAATATTATAACAGCAAAGGAGGGGACGCTATATGCTGACATCAAAACCACCTTGAGAACTCAAAATCAAAAATGTTATCAACCCTGAGTGTCTGGGCAGAAGAGGAGCTGGTCAGAGTAAATATGGATGTAACAACATTAATCCAGAACCCATTAAAGGAAAAAGAATCCTGGGATGAAACGAACTGGATAACCACAATCGACAATATGCGTTTAATGGCAGGGAAAAATGAATTCCTGAAAGTTGATAAAAAGCAGGGTTCTTTGGCAAGATATTTGGTAACGTTTCCAGAGTGGAGGATTAGGAATTATTTCCTCAGAACTCGTCTGAATATAGTGAACACTGGGGAGATCCTCTCCAGAAGGGGACTGGGGATTACCTCGGTTAAGCTATGCGAAATCTGTAAGAACCCAGAAGAACAATCTTGTAGCCCTGATCTTTCCTGAGTGGATTCCTGCCACTATCATTCCCACTCAGACTTACTCCTCTTTTGAATGCTTTGTCTGCAGGCTCTCAATCTCTCGTAGCCACTCTCTTACTGTTGCTACTCTCTACCGGCCCCCTGGGCAAATCACCTCTTTTCCTTCTGAGTGGGCGGACCTCTCCTCCTCCCTCCTGACCTCTATCACTCAACTCCACCTCGATTACCCCAGTCCCTCATCTCTGCTCTTTCGCAACCTTTGTGATTTCCTCTCCCTCTCTTTCCTCCCCTCAGGCCCGACACACTCTGCAGGACACACACTCGATGTCCTGATCTCCTATGGACTCACCCTCTCTATCCCTCTGACCACTCCTCTCTCCTGGAGTGACCACTGTCTTCTTTCATTTGATCTCTCACTCTCTTCCCCCCAAGCCAAGCTCACCTGAACACTGCCACCTACCTTCTTGGACATCGGACCTATGAAGCGTGTGTTAGTTGAGGCTTTTGCTGCTACCTTCTCTCCCCCTTCTCCTCCTCTGACTGACTCACACCCGGACACAACCCTGTCCCTTCTCTACTCTTCCATTTCTTATACTCTTGATGCTCTTGCCCCTGTCATGAGGATCCGCGTGAAGTCCAAAGCCAAGTGTAATTTGTGGTATGACTATGACCAAGCTACACTTAAACATAAGTGTAGGGCGGCTGAGAGGAAATGGACGGCTTATTGTTCATCCTCTGACAAACTGGCCTGTCACCTTCTCCAAAGGCAATACCGACTCTCTGTCCGCACCAAGTAGAGAGTCCACAATCAAGCCTGTGTCTGCGGCATCTAACAACTCAGCTGAACTCTTCAAAATCTGCAAGGAGCTTGCCAACCTGCTGCAGTCTCTACCCCTCCTCTTACCTACCAAGCTCTCTGCAATGACCTTGCCTCCCACTTTATCTCAAAAACCCAGGACATCTTGTCCACCCTCTCCTCCCCTCCCCCACCTATTCCCCTTCAGTTTGCACTTGCTAACACCCCTTTAACCACCCCCTCCCTCCTTCTCTTCCTTTCCTCTCTCCTCCCCTGATGAGGTCGATAGACATGTCCGATCTATGAAAGCCTCATCAAAACAGGTTCATCCCTGTTCCTCCAAAACCATTAAGGACCACATTGACAACCTCACTCCGGCAGCCATATTTGCAACCATTCCTTTGCTTCAGGATCCTTCCCCTCCCCTCTGAAACACTCCCTTGTGCATTCTCTTCTCAAGAAACCCACAGCTGATCCATCCTGTCCTGCTAATTATCACCCAATCTCCATTACTCCCTTTTTGGGCAAATTCCTGAAAATGCTGGCCATCTCTCAGCTTAACCTTCATTCTGATTCTGTCTTGAAAGCAAAAAGAAGATATCGAGGCTGAGTACCCCACAAGGAAATACACCAAACGCGGGTTCAAAAGATACACAGATCTTTATTCTACAACTGAACAGTTTCAAAGGACAAAGCAACAGATATCTATCAGGCCCTCAGTACAACACAGCGAAAACCAGCCCTGTTCGGTATGTTCAGTGAGTGGGCTGTACATCAGAATAGTCACATCTTTTATAAACTCCAAAACATGATGTCCAACCCACTTGTAAGTTAATGAATCTTGGATCTAGGGTTCGTGCCGAGTTCGTTCCTAATTTATGCATCTATACATTCAGGGGTTATCCTTAATACATTCACCAACAAGTTACAATAGCAACAGTGTGTCTTTGGATTTCATGTTGAGCCTTCGTACACATGTATACAATATAGTTAAACAAGTGTTCACATTAGATGCTCGAACAGTATTGTGCACTATATATGTTCAAGGATTAGTTTCGTTGGTACAGGTAATCCTCTATACACGGGTCAACGAATGACAAAGTCTCAGTACATGACCCTAACATTTGGCCTGCAGGCAGTTTACACATTAACTTGTACACAGAGGTCAAGACGGCCCTGTTGCATTCAAAACGACACTCTCCACCATCTTAGAACACAGGGTGACTTTAGAGAGAGAATCTAAAATGGCGGATGAACCTAAAATGGCGGCTAATACTGATCTAAGGTCAGGTCCTTGCAACGCTGATTTCCTCGCAGAGCAACTTGGCCTAGGCCAATATATATGCACACGATCTAGAGGGTATAATATAATTTCCCGTTCTACAAACCCTTCTTTTGGCCTATGCCAAGCGCTAAACAACTTCTAATCACTTTACGAATAATTCCACATCTCAATGTCCATACACCCTGAATCACCATCGGAGATATCAATCGCCATCAGATCGGTTACCAGAATTTCTTTCAGCACATATTCATTGGAGTTCTTGTCTGGGACGTATATCTTGCGTCCTAATGTACCCATCGCCTGTGCACAATATCCCCCTAGCATCGAACATATACCAGGAAGACATTGTATACAGCAACAAAGAAACAACAAAATTCCCAAAATGATCAGCAAGACCGAAAGTACCTTTCAACCCCAAGATTGCAAGAAGTCCCAGAACCAAGCACTAAGATACCAGTTTCCCTCGGGAACATGCACTTCTGAACTTAGGATATGCAGATTCTGTATTGCCTTGAAGATAGTTGGGGAGGAATCTGGCACGAAAGAAACGCAGCAAGTAGACACCACTAATTTACATACCCCTCCACGTTCAGCCAGGATGCCATCTAATGCCATCCGGTTCTGAAGTGCTACTAATTTTATTGTTTTCTGTTCCAGAGTCATATTATAGAGTATGTCAGTGGTCCGGTTGATGGTTCACTCCAGTACTCTCGCTAGTCTCCTGATATCTTCAGAGTTCATTATTTATCCCCAAAATGCACAAAGGATTTTGCTACATCTCCCAGACCTTGTGCTGGAGTTTCACCGTCCTCCTCCCGCCGTGGACGAGCTTTTGAAACCTCTACAGTACTGGCTATGAATACCCCAGGTAACAGGATCCCTAAATAGCAAATTCCCTGCCAATCCCTGGGTAACCATGGAAATGCTACATTACCGCAAACAAATTAGACAGGTTCGCCTACATACAAAGGTCTGTCTTCCCCAGTCAAATTCGCAACGTTGGCGCAACCTTTCCAATCACCCATTGACTGAGTACCATTCCTGTGTATGCAGAAAGAAACTGAATCGGGGCTATTGTTAACAGTGTAAGAAGGAGGCGTGGCATCCTTATTGCCTATAGGAGCCATTTTAAAAGAAATGAAAGATTGAAAAGGAGAGACAGTCTATCAGAAGGCCTAATAGAAGAAACATTAGGCTTACTCCTATTCGCAGAGAGTGAGCATCCCAAGGGAGTCAGAACACGTTTTTTAAACTGATTCAAATTAGTCCCATCAAAGTTCCCTGAGATGCTATTGTTCCAGCAACCAAAGAATAATGCTCTAAGAGAAGCATAGCATGCAGTTGTCAAAGGTAAAGGATGAATATACCAACCTAGCCCCTTATCCCCGTATTGCGGTACATGTGAACAGACCCAACAGTTGGACTTATTAAAGGTGGCATGTGTAGCATTCATGATAAGTAATAATGTGGGGTTGTTATAATATCTCTGTCTATGCTGAGAGTCTCTAGGAGATAGAGTGTGCAGATGCACGAAAGGAGTAGAAACAGTAGGTACTTTTTCAGTAGGCAACAAATTCTCAAGCGGCTGTACCTCTTCTCGATACCAGAAGCCTAAAACAATGACTATTATAAAACCAATTAACATTATCACAAGGCAGCAGTACGTTTTCGGGGCCCACATTATTAAATGTTAATTTCCGTAACTGGTCACACAGTCTTTTCCCATTTCCATACGGGTGGAAGCGGTTGGAGGCATTTGTAGTCTTCAAATGAAAAACCCCAATGTTTTTAGCTGGCGACCTCCAGGCCGAGCGTCTTCTTAGTCCTTCCACAAAGCCTAGCCAACAGAATCCCCTTTTTAAACAATTAATCAGGCCAAAAGCAAGCCCTTGATGGCTTTCTTCTTCTTCGAGCGCACAGCCGAACCATGCCGTAAGTCTATTTCCTTGGCTGCAGATCGTACCTTACGATCCCTGGTACTGATTGATCCGTGAACAACATGTCATCACTTCCCACTGGAAGCGGCAAATGAACAGAAGTAAGGTTAGAGGCACAATTGGGGATTGCCTCTGGAAACAAAATGTTCGGAGAGTGTGGGGGTGGAATGGCTGTTTCCCCAGACCTCACAACATCAGGGAGAATCCCTGACACACTTTCGATGCCAGTTACTGCTTCGGGATCGTTGGTTGCAGTACTGATGAGGGGTTCTGTTTCTTCTGTATCGTATGGCACTGGGTGTGGAATTTTCTTGGTGTGTGTCGCGTGGATCCAATTCTTCCTGCCTGCCACTCGCACTGCCGTCTTTGTGACCAGTAGGACCTGGAAAGGGCCCCGCCAACGAGGTGCAAGGCAAGCCGGTCGCTCGAAGGCCTTTACAAGGACCCACTCCCGAGGTCATGTGCTGTGACCGGGCCCTCGTATCGTACAGGTAAAGCCTCTCGCACCTGGTGATAAATCAAATACAAGTTTTTAGTCAACTGGCTACAGTAATCTGAATATTTCTCAAGGAACAACATTTTGGAATGTTCCAGATATTAGCAGGCCTCCCCATTACCACCTCAAAGGGAGAGAGCCCAGTCTTAGTTTGAGGGGTTGTATGCATTGATAACAACACGATCGGTAAGGAGTTTTAGTTTGGTGCCGGCACACGTCTTAGCAAGCTTGTTTTTGATGATGCCGTTGTGTCTTTCCACTAGTCCGGCACTCTGAGCATGGCTGGCCGAATGGGATGTTTATTTATCTGTAATCCCGTGCATATATACAGAATTACAGCAGTGATAAAATGTGGACCATTGTCCGACCAGATGACTCTTGGTAGCCCGAACCTTGGGAAGTACTCTTTTAACATCGTTTTTGCAGTAGTCATGGCTGTAGCGTCTTTAACAAGAAAAGCCTCAACCCATTTGCTAAAAGCACAGATGACAACTAACACGTACTTCAGGTTGTTACATCGTTCCATTTCAATAAAATCAAAGTGTATAACCTCGAAGGGGACAGAAGATGGACCAAAACTTCCCCTATGAGTTGACGTTCCCTTTCCCACATTATGCTGTAAACAGACCATGCAGTCTTGAACAAAGCTTAGAGATTTTGTCATTTACCCATACTTCTTCCAGCATTTTTGTGATTTTACGTGCACATATATGTGTGGGACCATGGGTCATAACAACCATCATCATAATGTACGCATCGGGAAGTAGCCACTTCCCTTCAACTCTTTCAACCCAGCACCCATCATAGTCAAATTTCCCCAAGCCCTCAGCCCATTTCTTAGACTCTTCTAATGTGGCATCGGCTTGGATATCCCTTACAGAATCAACACCCTCATCCATAGTACAGACATTTATGGCCTCCCTTGAAGTGTACATATCTGAAGAGAGATCAGTGGCAGTCTGTTTAGCTATCTGATCAGCAAAAGCGTTCCCTTTTCCTATATCATCTACAATCTTTTGATGCGCTGCACATTTTATGATAGCCAGCTGAGTAGGGAGTGCAAGCAATGAGAGTAGCCATACTATCAGAGAGCCATGCTGGATTTGTGTACCATGTGAAGTTAAGAACCCTCTTTCTGACCAAAGTCTCCCAAAGTTGTGAACAACCCCAAAGGCATACTGACTGTCAGTGTATATATTCACGGTAAGCCCTTCGGAAAGTTCACAAGCTCGGGTCAATGCTATAATCTCTGCGGCCTGCACAGAGTTATGCGTGATTCTCTTGGTTTCCACGATCGTGTTCAATGTAGTGATTGCATAAGCAGCTGTGGATGTACCAATCCAGAAGTTTGAAGCAGGAGCCATCGCAAAACAGCTCCCCTTGTGGACTGTTCAAAGGAGTATCTTTTAGATCAATTCTACCCTTTATTTCTTGTTCGGTAGTGTAAAGGCAGTCATGTGACTCTTCGTCAGTGCAATCGGTTCCTTGCAGGAAAGGTAAGAGTTCAGCCGGATTAAGAACACAACACCTCTTAATTTGAATGTGTGGCGCAAACAAGATCAATTGATATCTCGTCAACTGTGCGGAAGTGAGGTGTTGCGTTTGAGTTCTGTTCAGTAGAACATCTACAGAGTGAGGTACCATTAGGGTTAAAGCATAGCCTAGCACCATTCCCTCACTCTGTTTTACAGATGCAGCAGCAGCAGAGACAGCTCGCAAACATCTTGGCAAAGTGCATGCTACAGGATAAAAGGCAAAAGAAAAGTAACTGCATGGCCTATTCTTCCCTCCATGTTCCTGCATTAATACAGCCAAAGCACATCCATCACATTCATGCACAAACAACAAAAAGGCCTTTTCATAATTTGGTGTACCCAAAACCGTGCCGAGCACAATGCAGTCTTGAGCAAATCAAATGCACGCTGGTGCTCCATGTTCCACGGCAATGGCGGGGAAATGCCCTTCTTCGTCAGAGCCAACATTGGCTTAATCGTTAACGAAAAGTTAGGGATCCACTGCCTACAGTAAGAAGCCATTCCTATCAATGCTCTAACTTCCTTCTTTGTATTTGGGACAGACATGCTAGAAATGAGTTTTATCCGTTCAGGCGTCAATCTTCTTCCCTCCTTTGACAGGAAATAGCCTAAATAGGCAACCTTCTGGCAACAATATTGACATTTTTTAAGCAAAGTTTTATGTTCGTGTTTAGCCAGGTGAATAAGCAACAACATTGTTCCCTCTTTACAAGCGCTCTCTGAGTCAGCAGCTAAAAGCAAGTCATCAACATATTGAAGCAGTGTACAAGTAGAGGGCAACTCAAGGGTATCAAGCTGCTCTTTCAAAGCCCTACTGTAGATGTTCGTACTTTCCGTGTAACCTTGTGGTGCACGGGTAAATATGAAGGATGGTCCCCCCAAGGAGAACGCAAACAAATATCTACTGTCCTTGTTTATAGGAATACTAAAGAAAACATTCTTTAGATACACATACTAAAGTGAGTAACTGGAGCCGGGATCATAGTTAATATCGTCGTCACATCAGGCACAATTGGAAATTGTGGAGCGACGATCTTATTGATGGCACGTAAATCAATTATGAAACGGAAAGGAATTGCATTATCGCCTTTTTTGTACACGGGCAAAATCGGACTATTGCACAAACTACCTGCAATTTCCTCAATGACCCCTCGATGCACAAAATCAGAGACGATGCATTTCAACGCATGCTCACCATCGACTGAAATCTTGTACTGTGGAATACGTGGCAGCTTTGCTCCATGTTTCAAGACAATCTTAACAGGCTCAATTTGCAAAACACCGACATCATTGTCGTCAACTGCCCACAAACACTCCGGAACATCACTAAATTCCGGCGGCAAAGGTCTAGTCAAGAATTGAGAGAAAGAAAGTTGCTGTGATGAAATCGTCAAACGCACTCCATCCGAAGAACAATTAATTACCGCATTTAATTCATTCAACAGATTCAACCCCAGCAAATTCTCTCCACAATTCAAAGTCAAAAAGGAATGGACAGTGGTCTGTAAAGGGCCCCAAAGAAATAGGTATCAGCAAAGAAACCGGATAGACAACTGGTGTGCCAGAAAACCCTACAGAAACATTGGTTTGCCCTGACAGTGGAATGTTTGGAACCCAAGAATGATCAATGGAACACTTCTGTGCCCCTGTATTTATCAAGAATAGATGTTCCCTATTTCCCACTATCATTTCAACATAGGGACCTTTCTGATTAACGGGAATAGGTGTCGGTTCCAAACCGTGCTTCGGGCAATCCTAACGAAACAGAATGTCATCAAAAGGAAGTTCTTCAGAGAGGCAGAAGGATGGTCAAAATGTTTCTAGTATCCACACTTGGTCCCTGATTATCCTGTGAAAAAGGTTGCTGTGAATCTTGTGCAAACTGACCTCTACCGGGGCCCCCTACACCCAGGCAACCTCTGGATCATCTACCCATATTCCCAAATGTGTTATTTGACCTCTGTCGGAGGATCGGGCATTGTGCATGCCAATGACCCTCTTGCCTACAATAGGCACACTGGTTAATGTTTACAGGACCCAGGGGCACATTTCCTTGTGGAACATACTGACCTCTAATTTGTGAATTACACCCTCTAGGGCCTCTAACAATTTGCTGTAACAATACTTTTGTCTTCAAATCACCTTTTCTCTAAACGACTCTTTCCTTTTCATTATTGACACGATTCTCATAGTACTGAGCCATGTGCAATACTTCTGATTGAGACTTTGCTTGCAAAGCGCTCTTGGAAGACTTCATTTGCGACTGGATGTCAAGCAGCAACCCACGCACAAATTTGTCTACAAATAATCTTTTCCCAGACTCTGTGCCTAAGTCTTGTCCACTGAAATCCAAGAATACCTGTTCGAACCGATTAAAGAACTCGGTAGCACCCTCAGACTTCCCATGGACACAGGCAGTAAGCTTGTCCCAAATAATTCTCTTTTCGGAATTATAGTTTTTAATTTCACAACTATTCTGTCAGGAAAAGTTAGTATCACCTGAGGCGGTCTTTCGCCAACTGGCCTTTCTCCAGCGAGTCTAATTATGTTAGCCCATGTATCTCCTAATCCTGCTACATCGTCTATAGTTGTAACCTGTTTCCACAAATCTACGGGCAGGAGTATGTGGAATAACAGATCAATATCACTTAAAGTGAATACTGAGGATTGCAAAACAGACTCTATTTCTTTATAGAACCCTGTCAGAATGTTCCTGATGTCGGGAATAGATTGCCTCATGGTGTTCACTTCCTGTCTTGAGAACGGGACATGAACGAACTGAGACACATAATGTGCAGGTATTTCATAGGCTTGCGCACCCATTCCGACATCTGCTGCAACCTCGACTTTTGGGACAAGTGTCGGAGGAACCTCTCTCATAGGCAACTGAGAAGTAGGCAACTCTGAACGCTTACTAAGCAACAGAGCCAAATTGAGCGCTAAAGCAGCCGAAGAGTGTCAAATGAAAAAGCTCTTTTGTAGATACTCAATAACTCTGCGGGAAAACAAATCTTTCTTTTTACACACTCATCCTGTAGGTTCATTTAACAATTTATCGATATGTTCATCGGAAACATGAAAGTCTTTAGAAGGATAGATTTTCTGGATACCAAGTGAGAAAGCCCTATCCATATTCCTAGCTGACTCAGACTGTTTATCATACAACAAAGCTTTTTCGGCGTTCGTCTTATGACGGCGCGCATGTTTTTCTCTACTCTTAAACTGCTGTAAAGCTTCTTTCTTCCAATTCTGTAATACATCAAATGCTGCAGGTGTAGCCTTTTTCTTTAATAATATAGATTCTAAATACTCAATACGAGGGATTTCCAAATTACCATTGATTAGCCACTGAAGTTCGGAAGCATGTCTAGTTTGTCTGTGCCAAATATCATTAAACACTACACTACCAATGCCATGCTTACAGTACCTAGTGCAAGCCGGCGACCCCTCCTGTGGTGCAGGATGGCTGAATTCCAAAGATTGTCTGTCCTTGTAGAATAATGCCCTGAAGCAGGCAGACAATTTCCCCGGCAAATCAGAATACTGGTGTTACCTGGTCAGTAATTGCACTTGCAAGTGTAATACGCCAAAACAAATTATCAGGATACATAAGAATCGGGTCACGATTCACCTGATCAAGCCTAAGGAGGTCCGATCGGATTTCAAAGTTTTTCTAACAAATTTTACCCTGTGTTTGGTGATTTTGGCAAATCTGCCTGCCACGATGAGTGGACCCCCGTCAAGATGCCGACTCAGACCACATTCTCACCATCCAGG
This sequence comes from Ambystoma mexicanum, assembly GCF_040938575.1. Lineage (NCBI taxonomy): Eukaryota > Metazoa > Chordata > Amphibia > Caudata > Ambystomatidae > Ambystoma > Ambystoma mexicanum. Next base: position 841,347,564 of record NC_090936.1, read on the forward strand.
GATCGGGCCGTGCAGCACTGCTGAGGTGTCGCTTCTCATTCAGGAAAGGGGCCCCTTTTACACCATCCGATCCCGGTCCGATAGCCGTGCCAACCTTCAACGAGCTGGCATCAATCTTGAGGTCCCTATTCGGGCGCCATCTGTGAAAGCAAAAAGAAGATATCGAGGCTGAGTACTCCACAAGGAAATACACCAAACGTGGTTTCAAATGATACACAGATATTTATTTTACAACTGAACAGTTTCAAAGGACAAAGCAACAGATAGCTATCAGGCCCTCAGTACAACACAGTGGAAACCAGCCCTGTTCGGTGTATTCAGTGAGTGGGGCTGTACATCAGAATAGTCGCACCTTTTATACACTCCAAAACATGATGCCCAACCAACTTGTAAGTTAATGAATCTTGGATCTAGGGTTCGTGCCGAGTTCATTCCTAATTTATGCATCTATACATTCAGGGGTCATCCTTAATACATTCACCAACAAGTTACAAAAGATATCTATCAGGCCCTCAGTACAACACAGCAAAAACCAGCCCTATTCGGTATGTTCAGTGAGTGGGGCTGTACATCAGAGTAGTGACGCCTTTTATACACTCCAAAACATGATGTCCAACTCACTTGTAAGTTAATGAATCTTGGATCTAGGGTTCGTGCCGAGTTCGTTCCTAATTTATGCATCTATACATTTAGGGGTTATCCTTAATATATTCGCCAACAAGTTACAATAGCAACAGTGTCTCTTTGTATTTCATGTTGAGCCTTCGTACACATTTATACAATATAGTTAAACAAGTATTCACATTAGATGCTCAAACAGTATTGTGCACGATATATGTTCATGGATTCGTTTCTTTGGTACAGGTAATCCTCTATACACGGGTCAACGAAGGACAAGGTCTCAGTACATGACCCTAACATTTGACCTGCAGGCAGTTTACACATTAACTTGTACACAGAGGTCAAGACGGACATATTACATTCAAAACAACACTGTCCACCATCTTAGAACACAGGCTGACTTTAGAGAGAGAATCTAAAATGGCGGATGAACCTAAAATGGCGGCTAATACTTATCTAAGGTCAGGACCTTGCAACGCGGATTTGCTCGCAGAGCGACTTGGCCTAGGCCAATATATATACACACGATCTAGAGGGTGTAATTTCCCGTTCGACACTGTTGACTGTCTCCATGACCACCAGTCTGGTTTCAGAGCAGCCAGAAGCATGGAAACTGCTCTTCTGAAACATCCATGAAGATCTGCTCTCCAACCTTGACTCTTAAAATTCCCACTGTCCTCATCCTACTCGGTCTCAATTCTGCCTTCGACACGGTCAACCATACCATCCTGCTCAACCGTCTCCGTGAGAACCTGGGTATCACTGATCAGGCTCTGGCCTGGCTGACCAATTTCCTCTCTGATCCACCCTCCCAGGTCCAACTGGGGTCCTTCCTATCCTCGATCTTCCTGTGTACCTGTTGTTTTCCCCAGGGGTCCAACCTCTCGCCCTGGCTTTTTAACCAATACCTGGCAACTCTCGCCCACTGCATTGCCATTCTATACTCAAATTTCTAGTGCTACGCTGATGACGCTCAACTCATTTTCAGGCTGCCCTTGGCCACCTCCTCTCCCTCCCTCATCTCTGATTGCCTAAGTGCCATTCAAGATTGGTGTGCCACCAATGATCTTTGTCTGAATGCCAGGAGGCAGTGATCCTCCTCATTGACAACCCTTTTCAATCCGTTCCCCTCTCTCTCTGGCTTAGCCTCCCCACCTGGGAGGCTAAAAACCTACGGGGTCATCTTTGACTCCACACTTTCCTTCCCCGCCCACATCTCTGAGGTCTCTAAAAAGTCAATCTTCCTACTGCACCTCTTCCCCCAGAAGCTCAATGTCTCCCAAGCTCTGGTTCTCTCTAGATTGGACTATTGTAACAGCCTCTTTCCAAATCTACTTGCCTCTACTCTTCGCCCTCTGCAACTAATCCAGAGCAGTACTGCGAGATTTGTCCTTTGCCTCAAACCCTGGGATCGTTTCTCTCCAGCTCTGAAATCTCTCCATTGGCTCCCAGTGGATGCAAGGATTACATTTAAAACCCTCTGCATTGTCCACAAGGTTTTCTGGGGCCTGGGTCCAAAATACCTTCAGCTATCCCTCCGCAAATACCTCCCCTCTCAAGCTCTTCGCTCCTCGACCACTAACTCCCTCAGGGTCAGTTGTTTCTGAAAGAAGCAAGCTGGGGGTATATCTCTGTCTTTGGCCAGAGCCTCCCACTGGAACAGCCTCCCTGCCACTCTAAAGCTTGGGGAGAACCATCTCTGGTTCCGAAAGCACCTTAAGACCTTCCTCCATCTGCCTTTGCTCCCCCTCTCCCTTGCTGATCTGCTCTCTCTTGGCACTGTGCACCTGGTCATCCTCTGTCCACTTGGCCCAGGTACCTGCTCACCCTGCCCCCCTTCTGCACTGCCTCCCAGCCACCCATTCCACTGGGGACTGTATCTGTACCCATACAGTCCCCACACCACCATTTTCTTCTTTGTATGCACTTATCAGACTTACGCAGTTCTGCAGCTGTAAACACAGCACTTGCCACTTGCTGGCTGCACTACCCCTGTTTATTGTTCCATTATCTATTTTATTTGTATTTATTATTATTTATCTGTTTATCCTCTGCTCCGCACTTTCCACTCTCCCCCTTCCATGCACTTTTCCCATGCATTTGCATGTTCTCAATGTCACTGGGCCTAGTAAGATCGTAGTTTTGTTCTCCCCTGTTCCCATTCCTTGTCTTGTCATGCTCTGAAACACTTGTGTACGAGCACAATACAAATAAAATATCATATCATATCCCTGAAGCATCTATTAATGGACTGTAAGGGCACTTGGTCGGAGAGATCGCAGCTTTTTGCTAGATTTGGATTTGGATCAGATTACTATATACCAGAACTATTCTGGTACAGACTAATCTCAGGACAGGTTCAGGCTCTCACAATAGCAGTAATTCAGGTGCTGGAAAGGTGTAATATAGTCCAATAATGTGTAGTTGGAGCCGTGTACCTGTTATCTTTTCTCTCGTTCCTACCATATGCTATTTTTTTGGGAATTCATTTGTTCATATGATTTTTATGTGATCTTTCTTTTCTTTTTAGTGGACCATTTATTTTATTTTTAATATGATTCAAGGATTTTATGGTTAGAAATAATTGTTTTGCCATTTTTATGTTACTGGATCGCTAAGTGTGTTCTGTTTTGTAAAAGATTAATAAAAAAATAAATATATATGGTACGTCAAAGAAATAATTCTACGCCTGACTAGGTACAGTGCCTGGAGGAGTCTGGCCTAACACTGCATGTAGAGAAATGTGAATTCGGGAACAGCAAATTAGCATTTTTTTGGGTGTGTCATTAACGCAAGAGGTACCTCAACAGACCTGACCAAAGTAGCAGACAGAAAAAGAGCAAAAGACCCAATGACAGCATCCAAAATCAGGATGTTCTTTGGCATGGCGATGTACTGTGGCAGTTTATCCCAAACCTGGCCACACCTCTTAAAGAGTTAATACAGAAAGACGCACAATGGACATGGGAAAACGAACAAGCAGAAGCATTCCAGAAGATGAAATATTCACTCACAACAGGTACGACGATGACGTTCTTCAACACAACTCACAGCACATAACTACTCGTAGATGCCAACCCTGTTTAGCTAGGGGCAGAACTTACACAAACAAAGATGGAATCACACACCCAATAGCCCTCACCAGTAGAGCACTAACCAAAATGGAACAGAATTATGCGCATATCAAATGGGAGGCAATGGCAATCCTGTGGGGATGCAGACATTATCGTGTGGCACCTCTTGGGGCATCCTGTTAAAGTACACACTGATCATAAAATCCAGGGTCAATATTCCCTGGCAAGACTCAAAAGGTGGATGCTACAGGTACAGTAATTCGACATTGACGTACTGTACATTGTGGGGGCTGACAAACCGGCAGACTATATGTCCCACCACCCCTGGCCATCCACGCTAGTAGAATGTGAGGTGGTGCATGGAATGGATGAGCACGTCTGCTACGTAGTGGCATGCACTCGGCCGAAGGTGATGAAACTACGAGAAATAGTGAAGGAAATAGCACAGGACACATGCCTACAACTAGCCAAAGAAGCTATTATGTCTGGAGACTGGAAACATGTAATCACTGCAATAACACATCACACCTCAGCAGCTCAGGAGATGCTGCAAGGCCTATTTGGGATCTGCTATGAGCTGTCCATATCTCCAGAAGGAGTGATACTCAAAGGCCATCAAATCATATTACCAGCGAGCTTGGAAGAATGAGCTCTCCGGGTGGCCCATGAAGGACACCGAGGCGTAGTGAAAATGCAAGCATTCCTGAAATCAAGAGTGTGGCTGCCAAACATTCAACAAAAGGTAACAACACTAGTAGGATCATGTGCTGCATTCCAGTCCTCCCAACGTCAAGTACCACTGGTGCCAATGGCCAACCCCACACGCAGCCAGGGGAGGATGGACGCAATAAGCATACACATTTGCACCATTGCCAACAAGGCATACCTATTGGTCACCCAGGGTAGTTTACCGGTACCATTGTTACCGGACTGGTAAACTTATAATGAGGCTTTTCAATGAATTGTAAAATAGTTTCATCCCTGTCACGGACAAATGTTGTTGCATGTTTAATCCACAAAAACATGTGGAAGTGTGGTGCTCTTCTGGACAGATATAATTTCTTCCAGAAATAGTGCTCTAGTTCTCTAGGTGGAGGAGACTTTTTTTAATTACAGATGAAGTGTAACATAGCAATGAAACAATAGTGAAAGTAACTTGAGATATTTACAGCGTTGAATGAACAGAGTTCTCCCGCACTTGTAATGTCTATTAATTCTTTATTTTGGTTTGCAGTGCAAAGGAAGTCATGTAAGTCATCCCATGCATATTCTGCACAACTCATGGTAACAAACCATGTGGTGGGGCCCAGGTTCCTTAACTTGCAGCGTACATCAGCGTGACGTCGGACCCTGTATTCTTTCGTACCATGCATGTTGTCCAAGAGATTTGTAATACTTTACTCAAACACTTCATCTTTGTCTTTTATCTTTTTAAGGAGATCAATAGATACCATGTTTAGACCGTGGGTGCCTGATCTTAGGGTTTCTAAAACTCTGCAACATCGAGTTGGTAGGTTGCTTTCAAGCAAGAGCTAGATAATGTATTCAACATTATGTAGGTGTCTTGGATTTTCAGAATACATTAGTAGAGAACGATGTTCTGATGCACTGCTTTGTATGGGTATTCCATTGTGTCTTCCAACTTTTCCTCTACGGAAGAATAGCGGAAAACAACATGCACCTAAACTTGTATTCCCATTTACTAATTTGAGATCCTTTGGCTTAACTCATTTGATATGTTTCTAAAACATCTTCCATGGTGTTTCTGGAATGTAGTGAGTGAATTGTATACTGGGCAAAAATATTGTCTCTAGTGATAAGATCAACACATTCAAATTGACTTTGTATATTGTTCTTGTTCCTTTAAAGTTGTCTTCTATAATTACATCGTTGTAGTATTCATGGTTCTATTTAAGATAACATAGGGCGTCTTAAAACTTTGTTCAATTCATCCAGTTGTTGCCAAATTTGTTGTCTTTTGTTGGAACAGTATTAAATAGTACAATCAAAGATTGAGGTACTATCGTGAAGGATATATCTACCAGTTGTGTATATTTCTTATCGAACAGTCTGTGACAACAGACACATACATTATCTGAAATTTTATCAGATGTATTTTCAAGCATTGCTATTTCTTTTTGTATATGTTTGTAAGAAGGCTAGGGTTTGAAAGTTGTTGGTTAACATTTTTAGGTTAACTTTGTTTTCCAGTTCTTCTTCAGTTGCAAAATTCTAATTTTTTTCTCCACTTTTTTAATTGTTTGGTTGAATATTCAATAATTAAACATTTCAATACATTATACAAACACATTAAAAACAAATATTATATGAGAAAATACATCATAATACATTAAGAATATACATCATAATACATTATGAAAATATACTTTAGATATGCAGAATTTCCTTTTTTCATTTTGATTGCAATTAAAGACACCCTGAATACCAGCATATCCTAGGCCTTTATTGGAATGACATATTTCAAACTTAATTATGTTTTTCCATCTTCAAAACGATCTAAAGACAATAAATACCTAACTGAGGCTAATATCACCATGTGTCTTTGACCAATAAAAATAATTTCCTATAAAAACTCTGATATGAGGTCTCTATAACCCTTAAAAATATTTAGCAGTAACAGTTTTCATTGTAGGAGTGGCTGCGGACACCTTACCAACAGATGTGTCAGAGTTTCTATTTTGTTAGCATTCTTACAAAACCTACACAATGTCTCTTGCTGGGTCCATTTTAATCTAATACCTTGCACTTTTTGTGTTGGCCAAAAATGTTAATGTAACCTGAAAAACAACATCCTTAGCTTTGGGGCTGGAAATTTCATCAGATAGCATTGGGGCTTATTCATTGATTTTATGTAAAAGTGTCCCCTTCTAAAAATGTCATGCTTATTGCACTCATCCCAATTAAACCTCCAATCATACTGCCATAATTTGAGTTTTGCTCTATCCGGATTTTCAAGTAATACATCCAGGTCAATATCAGCTTTTCTCATTACCTCAATGCATGCACGCTTCCAACCCTTGAGTGAGTGATTATCTGTGATTTCCAGCAAGGCGGCTATCTTTGGAAACATAGATCTATGGTTTGGGTCACACAAAATGCATTTTCTATATAAGCTAATGAGCCGGCATTTGTACCTAATATCAAAAGACAGCAGTCCCAGCTCGAACCGTATTAGCTGGACCGGGAGACCGTTGGGGAGATCAACCCTTTTCTCCAACATAGTCACTCTAATTTCTTCCATTTCGGGACACAGTCTGTCATCTTAGGCTCCTGCCAAAAATTATCGATGCTGTTACCTTTTGCTTATAAAAAGTTATTAGGGGTTTTCTTGAGAATTTGACAAACCTTCTGTGTATGATGGAAGCCTCAGCGGCTGCCACTACCATCTTTCTCTTAATATCTACAAGGTATGGAATCTCTTTTTATTATTGGTATAAGTACTCATTCCCAAGTAACAATAATAGTTTTCCACAATTAGGGGTTTCTTAAAGACACTCGATTTAAGAAGACACCTCTTTGCATATTTTGGATTTAGAACCAAAACATTAGTTTGATCTATTTATAGATACATAATTAGCAGTCACAAACTGCTCCAGTGCCCTCAATGACCTTTTTAGTCCAACTGGTGTTTATCCATTATAACCAAGTCGTCTGCATAGAGCAACCACGGCAGATGTCTGTTCCCCACTTTAGGTGGATTTACAACTATTGCCTCTAATAATCTCCCAATATCTGAGGTGAAATAGTTAAAAAGGACCAGACCCAATATGCAACCTTGTTTCAGACCACTTGCTGTTGGAATTGGGCATGTCAACCCTAATTTGCAAAGAGGTGCCCGTATATAGTTCCATTTTCGAGAACAGCTCTCTTGAGAATCAATCGAATGCTACTTTGAAGTCAATAAATGTCAGATAAACTGGCTGGCCTGATAGAATGACTCTCTCATTAATCCGGGTCAATGTCAACAGATTCACTGAGGTTGCTAAGCCTGGGACACATCCGGACTTCCTCCAGTCTGCTATTGCAATCTGCTCCATCCAATCATTAAACTCTCTTAGTAGCCGAGCAAAAATCTTACCTGGGGCATCCAGGAAAGCTATGGGTCTGTAATTCTATCTGCTGTTCTATCTCCCTTCTTAAATACCATGACAATAATTGATTTCCTCCAAGACTGCGTAATCTGCCATCTCCTTATCACCTTTTTAAACATGGAGAAGATTACCCCTGAACACTGCTTTGAATGTTCATTCGACATAAGGTTGCTCAGGCCATCAGGGCATGGCTCTCTTGATGAGCTCAGTCTTTTTATCTGTAACAAAATATCCCCATAATGAGTGTTGATGAGTGTTGCTCTGTCATTACATATTAGATACAGGACACACTCCAACCTCTCAATAAATTGACTGTCTTGTATGGCCTTATGGTTCCAATAGACATTGAGGATCGCCATTTGTCCATCATCAACTGTTAATTTAGACAGTTGTGTAAAGGGATTTGGTGGCGCCCAAGATATGAAGGACCTGCATCAGTTCTTCTTACATGCTGTAAGTAGGCCTGGCGATGGAGGGCCTTTACCTGCTTTAATTGCTGGAACTACCGTTAATACACACCTATCCCACACCGGTTGGTCTACCAGCCATGTCTCCTGTAAAACCACTATATCAAGACCTACAAATGGGTTGTTATCAGCAGTGAGAAGGTGCTTAAATCCTCCACTGTTTCAGGGTCCTATTTTCCAGAAACTACTTTACTGGGGTGCCCTCTGTTGGTCTCAATATTCCACTGCCCCTCCTACTTCTCTCATAATGGTTCCAGTCCTTTTTACTAGGAGTCAACCACCGAGCCTCTCTCCCGCATTCTTCCCATTCATGTTCATCCCTCAAGGTCAGATGTACATTTCTTGTGTGTTGTCGAGGGTGTGTTTCATAAATCCGTAAAATGTGATCCTTCATGCACTCTGATCCATCTTGATTGTACTGTTTAAAGGGCTTTTTCTTAGCCCTCAACACAATGTTTGCTACCAGTTTAGACAGTTTGATCAACCTCGTCCTGGCCAAGTTCTTCTCACTCAAAAATTCAACCTGCACAATATCCACTGACTGGATTTCCACAAAACCCTTTGTATCAGCAAATAGGAGCAATACACTCAACCTATTCATCACATATTGGGAGAAGGGCCTTCTTCTATAACCCACAGTAAACAAGGTTCGATTTCTACTCCTGTCACCATGATATGATGATAACCGGTCATTCTCCCTTCTGTCCCTATAGCTATCAACATCAGCTTTCCTCATTCTAACTAGCCTATCTTTTGAGCCATCTTTAATATCAATTGCAGTCTTCTCCCTAAGTATGCTCCTCTCCATTTATTTACTCTTTTGAATTACACCATCCTGCAGTTTATTTATCTTTAATTTGAATTTATGATAGTTTGGCCTTCTTCCTCCCCAAAATCTACTTTTGGAGGGAAACTGCTTGTAGTTGACTCCTTCTCATCAATATCTGACTCGTCAGCCTCCCCTTGTTTGATCTTTTGGTCATAGGCTGGTGAGTCTTAGCCAACATTTAATATCTCTTGAGCTTAGTGAACCATCAGTTTAAGCAGACCCCCCCCTCTCTTAGCAGATCCTCAAATGCTAAATCTTCCCCTGTTGGAGTTAGATTCATAGCCTCTTCTGTTGAGTCCACCATCTCATCACCTCTTGTCAACCTTTTCTTCCTGTAAATACAGGCCTTTCTGTAATGAACCCCACCCTCCCATATAGTCTTTCGGACATTCTCTTTCAGCGGGGAAGACAAGTTTCATAGAAAAGTCCTAGAACCAAATAAATGCCACATATTTCTTAAGTGGCCTCTGGTTTTGGGGTTTCTTAGCAGGTTGTACAAGTTTCACCCCACCTTTCTTCATATTAAATATTTGGAAAGTGTGTTCCTGTGTGCTTTGAGTTATGGTTATTTGAGGATTAAATGAAGACGGGGAGGAGGATGGAGAGGAGGGGGAAGATGAAAGGGAGGGGATAAGGGTGCAGGTCGGGGAGGATAAGATGGATTACTAACCAGAGGAAATACAATAGTCTGAGTATGAGGGAGCTGGTTATCCACTTGTAGCCTATCACTCCCTGGAGAGGAACGCGTAGGAAATAGTCGCACCTGGGCAGGTGTCAACACTGCATCTTGAGCATCCTACCCAGGGTCATGCCCTCTACTAGCATTATCTCTCCTGTCCTCCCCTGGGGAGATGAGATAAACAGTTGCATCTTTCATCTGTAAAGGATGGCAGTGGTGGTATCACTGTTCTCCCTTCTACCGCCATGACTACACATGACCTCACTATTGTATTAACCTCAACTACTTTCTTTAGTAAATACTCCAGATTCTGGGAGTGACTTTTCCAAGCAGATACTTTAGCTAGCATCTCATTTGTAATCCCCAATTGTTGTTGCATATTTGTATCCATCCCTTCATACAATTTAGTCAAAGCCAGCAGAGTTTTATTCATAGCTGCTAGTGTTAAATCAGTTGCCAGTGCATTACTTTGCAGTTGAACTAATGATCTTCTAGGTGTAAATTTAGCAAATGATACAGACAATTCAGATGGGGAGGAAACCGATGAGGCTGGGTACAGGATTGGGGATTGCGAGAAATTCAATCGGGAAGGTGCACAAAAGCCCGAAGTCTCTGGTTCCTCCTCCCCATCAACTGCACCCATCTCCCTATTGATTTCAACTGGGGCAGGATTTCAACTGGGGCAGGAGGCCTATCCAATTTCACCAAGTCCATTCCCAAAGGTTCATTCAACTCCACACTGTGTTCCTCATCTATAGGTAATTAATTTTGTAATTCTACGGTTACTTTGGTTGTCAGTTCCTTCATCTGCGGGGCAGTAATCAATCCCTCCGCCTCGTCTTCACCACAGTGAATCTGGGCTTTGGTTAATTGGGAACTCCAATTTTTGTGGCAGCATCCCCCACCAGGGGTATACACGACAATCAGGTTTCCTAGGTGGTAAAATCCTCTGTTAGCTCACAGCAAACGTTCTCATCCATTGGGTTGAATACTGCACGTATCCAGCATGTCCAAACAGCCGTTAGTGAATTCCCACTTTTGTCAGTAGCCTTTCCACCACAATAGTGCACCTAGGTTTAGCCCAGAGGCGTCGTATATCATCTGTCAGAGATTTAGCTTGCTGCCTCTATATGTTCTTTCCTATCAAAACAGGCAGGAATCTCATATTAGGTCGTTTGGAAATTGAGATTTGCCCTTTTAATCTTTCCCACAGTGCAGGTTCTCTCTCCCGGGCATTGCCGTTTTTAAAGTGTACATGTGTGTCATAAAGAAACCGAAGAGGTGAGACACAAACCCTTTCACTGACTGGACAAGATTGCAAATAATATACATATAAAGTGCTATGCTTGAGAACCAGATAAAAAATTACACAATACGTTGGAGCACAAAGGCAATAACTTCTCGCAGTCACTCCAATCATTCGTTTTGTGCTGACTCCACAAGCATTCTATTATCCGTGTGAACCAAATATAAGTAAGCAGTATTCGTTAAGCAGTACTAGATGGAACTCAAATACAGTATCAACTCACTTGCACTCCAACTGTTCGTTTGTGTTTGCATTAAAAATAAAATATGACTAAGCAGTATTCGTTAAGTGCTACTATTTGGAACTCAAAGGCAATATCAGGCCACATGCACTCCAACCGTTTGTTTGCACCGACTCCAAGAGCTTACAATCAGTGAAAGTTAAAGTAGCTGTGTATGTAAAGATATGAGTTAGCAAAGTAAGTGGGAGCTCAAGGGCTATGTCTGACCGCAGGCACTCCAACTATTCATTTCTATTTGCATCGAAGATGCAACAACCAAAAATAGCCTGCTTAGTGTCCATGTTCACTGCTCATAGAGTGACAGGTGGGCAGAGCACTCACCACACTTAAAATTGGTTTATGTAAAATGTTACACTGCTCCCCACAGTAGATAGATGTCCTCCTTTGTCCACCGGCAAAAACCGAGAACACTTGCACCGCACTTTGCCTCGTTTCACTGGGTCCTCAGTTACAGTAGTCCCCATCCTTAAAGACACATCATCACTATTGCAATCATGGAGCACAGAACAAAAAAAGCACGTCTTTCCTCAGTTCCAAAATGTTTACTTTGTTTTTATTCTATTTATCTCAGCACTTCTTGGGCTGTTCCATTTAGGAACTTGTCATTGAGCTTTTGTAGTTCTAGAGCAGGACCTTAAAAGCACAAGGTTTCGCATTGTAGAGTGGTGAATTGCTAATATTTTTATGTGATGGAAGGCGCTTTTACAATTGGTTTCTGAAATGCAGGCTCATGAATGTCCTCATAGTACAGTGTGGATGCACTCTGGACAGAAGTCCACGTTTTGTAAAATGTTGATTGTATTTTTATCTTTTATTTTAACATATTGATCGAGGAATTGTCATAAACATTTGTATGACTGTTGGTCCTCATTGCATGTTAAGCAATATTTTTCATAGCCTCTTCTGTTAGTGTTTATGATAATTGGGTGTATTTGCTGTTGGTTGTATGCTTCTTAATTGAAGTACGGTTCTGTGATACTGTGATACTGGTGTGAAACGATTCACTTGCACAGAAGTTTGAAAAGATATTTTTGTTCACATTGCAAATGTCTAGACCTTTTTGTTTAGTTATCCAGTGGTGTTATTCTGTTGAATACTAACATAACTAGTTTTCTATTTTAGTTTTAAAGAACCTGTTTTTTGGGAAATGTTGAAGTGAGGAACGTGACTTCTCAGTTCTTTTTACGAGATTGCTTTTTGCACTGCGCTGGAATATTTTGTGTAAAATTGATTTTTTGGAATGTATAATTGTGACTACATTGACTTTGCTAGATATAGTTTGAGGATAATTTTAATTTGCATTTTTTTTTACTACATATGTGGTTACTTTTCTTTTCTGATGCAGGAAGAATACTTTTGTTAGTGGTGACTGCTGTATTACTTTGCAAGAGCAAAGTTACTTTTTGTCTCCCTTTTACATTTTCTATGTATTGTTTTAGTGGAGGGTGAGTATATGACTTTCCCTTCCTTTTATCTGCTCAAACCTTTCTTTGTTTTCTGCAGAGCTGAGTTTTAGAAGGCACTGTTTTGCATCTGTTGGAGAAAAAAGTGTGCACTTTAATGTTGTACTTTACATTATTTTAAAGTATTTATATAGGGCAGTCCTTGGACCGGAGGCATTAGGGCGCTGACAAACATGAAAGAGCGAAAGCCAGGGAAATTTAAATCAGCAAAGGGCACAGAGTAACACCTTAAGCAAACAACCAGGTTTCAAGTTCTTTTTGAAAGAAGCAGAGTTAGGCTGACACCTGAGCTCAAAGGGGAGGTAATTCCAGGCCTTGGGTGCAGAAATATAAAAATCACCCCTTTCTGCCTTTCTAGATCTACGTATGGTAGTAGAAAGGAGGTTCTGGTTATTTGATCAAAGGAATCTATTTTGGGTTTTCTCAACAATGAAGTGTTGCAGGTAGCTGGGCAAAATGCCCTGAATGCACTTGAAGGTGGTAACTAAGAGACAATAGCACACCCGGGACTTCTACAGGAGCCAGTGAAGCCCTCTTCTGGCGGCAGACATGTGATCACAGGGAGAGAGCCCCAACACTACTCTAACAGCACCATTCTGCATAACCTAGAGTCTGTTTTCTCTGTTTTACGAATGCCGGCCAACAGCCAGCAACATTAGTCCATTTTGCTCCAATGATTGCCCTGGCTATAGTCTTGGCATTAGCCTTACTAATGAAGGGCCTGATTTGGGCTTAAAGTTTAATGTAGTAAACTGCTGATGATACAATACTCAAAATGTGGGCATTCATGGTGTGTTGCTGGTCGAGAACTAGATCCAGTGTTTTAACCTTTTTTAAGGGGGTTATTTTAACATCACCCAGATGGAATCTCTCATACGAGGAGCCTAGTTTAGTACAAATCAGTTGAGTGCCAACAATCAGAAGTTTTCTCTTTCCCTTTTTCAGGGCTAAATTGTTCTCGACATTCAATTCTCAATGACAGTATATACTCAATTCTGCCTCGTCACTGGTATGAGCACCCATCACAGGGACGACACACTGAGTGTCGTCTGCTTAGTTGGTGAACATGATGCTCTCCTGATACAACAAAGTAAAGAAAGGCACCATGAAAACATTATAAAGGCATGGGGAGATACAAGCTCCCTGCGGAATGCCAAAATTAACGGCGACTGGAGAAGCCTCTTCTTCCCCGAAGAAACACTTCTTTGTCTATTTTTGAGCAATGAGGCAGTCCAATGAACTGCTGATGGGGAGAAGTTAGCAACCGCCTCCAAAATAGCCAAAAGTGTAGGGTGGTTAACCAGTTCGAAGTCGGACCAAAGATCCAAGAGCATGAGCATAGAGGCAAGGCCTTTGGCCATATGTTCCAGTAGCCTTGATTTAAGTTCCAGTAATACGGTTTCTGTGCCAAAATGAAGCTGAATTGGCGCGGTTTAAGCTCTGGAAAGTTATTCAAGTGATGGGCAATCTGACCATACGTGACCCTATGAAGATTCTTCAGCAAAAATGAAGTGTTAGTAATAGGTCTATAGTTAAGTGGAACCTGCTGAGGTAGACCCGTTTTTTTTAAGATAGGGGTGACTCAAGCGTGTTTGAGGTCTGCCCACAAATGGCCTTCGGTCAAAGAGGCATTAATGAATGTATGGATGGCTGACAACAGGTTTTAATAATTATGGCTGAACAGGGTCCCCTTTGTAGCACAAAGTTTTTAGTTGATTAATGACAACAGATAGCTCCTCCTCTGAGATGGTTGAAAAGTTGAATTGGGGGATAGATGGACTTTGTTTGAATGAATGGAAGTCCTCAAATCCACCACGAGAGACCTCCTTCTTGTGTGTTATGTCAAGTCTAATGTCATTCAAATTGTTGACCATCGCTTCCTGAATGCTCTGCCACCAGGAGGCATCCTTATCAGGCTGATTACTGATAGCAGACCCAGTGACTTCTTGCTCTTCGAGTACATTAAAAAGCTCTTTTACCTTGGAGTGAGCATTAGAGATCTTAGAATTAAAGGAATTTTTCTTTGCATCCCCAATAGCTAATTTATAGGTTTTGGCTGCTGTTTTATAAACTGCAAAAACCCTGCAGTGAAGGGTTTGACTTCCGACTATAGAATGCTTTCATAGTGGAGGATTTTAGTTTCTTAAGTTCAGGCAAAAACCAGGATTTATGCAAAGCCCTCTTTTTCCTGAGTTTGAGTGGGGCTAAGGATTTGGTGATCACCTCAAAATTAGTTTGAAGTAATCATGACATCCCTGTGGCATAGTTGGGCTGTAAAATTAATAGAAGGATTGAGCAAAGGGCCAATTCTGTCCTGTGTAAACTGTTTAAGGTTTCTGCTTAAAACACACTGTAACACTCTTCCTTTTTACAGGAAAATCTGCTTGAATGTAAAATATAAGAAGGCATGGTCTGACCAAGGACAAGGAGCTACATAGATGTCCATGGTCGAGACTTTGACAGCCGAGATCCAATCAAGAGTGTTGCCAAGATTGTGGGTCGGCAAATTATTCTGTTGATCGAAACCCAGGTTTGTCAGAGCGGACTCAAAGTCCGCAGCTCTCTGATCCTCCTTGTTGCCCAACCAATAACTTAAGTCCCATAAGAGGAGGAATCTTGAGTTAGGCTTTAGGAAAGGCAGCACATAATTAGACAATGCTTGCGTAAAATCTTCCTTCAAAGAAGAGGGTCTGTAAATGAGAATAAGATTCATAGTGGTTTCTTCATTGAAACAGATTTTTACATGGAGGGACTCTATGCAATTCATAATACATCCTACATTTCCCAAATTTTTAATGAGGACTTACATATCAAGGCAACCCCTTCCCCTACCAGACTCTCGCTCTTGTCTGAACATATTGTAGCCATCAGGAATGTCCATCAGGAATGTACACATTTTCTGTGGGTGTTATTGTACTGGGATGAGGAAGAGTGGTGTATGGATAATGGTATGGATTAATAACAAGTACTGGCATGAGGAAAAGGGGTGTTGGAGTTTAAATATAGATTATAATTGTGAAGTGGTTAGGGGAAGACTGATGTGGGGATAATGCAAAATAGTATGATTTGAATAATGGTATGGGGGATGGAAAACATACAGCAATGAATGCATTGTTGTTATTGAACTCACATGAGATAGAGTGGTGCAATCATGAAGATATAGATTCATGTTGAGTACTGGGATGAGGAAGAAGGGTGTTGGAATCATAATTTAAATTATAATTGCAAAGTAGGATGTGGAATAGGAATATATAGATAATGGGAGCTGTGGACTAAAATATTTTTAAAGAGGTTGTAGACCTCTGGTGCAGTGGTATGAGGGAGAGGAATGTGGGGATAATGCAAACTGATTTGATTTCAGTGATGGTATGAGGCGGGGGAAATACATCAATGAATGCATTGTTGGTAGTGAATTGACATGAGGAAGAGTAGTATAAGCATACAGATATAGATTAATGTTGGGTACTGGGATGAGGAAGAAGACTGTTGCATAAATGATATACATTCCATTTTGGAAGTAACATGAGGCAGAGAGATGTATAGGTGATAGGAATTGTGGTAGAAACAATTTGTAGAGTGAGAGGTTGTAAAACTGTGGGGTGTTGGGTAAATGGTATGCATTGCACTTGGAAAGTAGTTTGTGGAAGAATTATGTTGTGTGATACATTTTTGGTAGTGTTATGGTTGCAGAACAATGGTGTTATAGGATGAGGACGAGTGTGTGCTGTAATGGAAACAAGTGTAATTGCAGCAATAGCATGAGGGAGTGGGGAATATCATATAGGGCCTCATTACACGGTAGGCGGAGGACCAAGGTGCTATTAGCACCTTGGTCCATGCCGGTAAAATACTGGCACCGCCTTGGTGGAAAGGGGAATTACCACCCTATTCCAAGTTTGGCGGGGCGGTATTTCCCCCTTCCCCCATTGCCCTTCCCCATTCCCATTTTTGCCCCATAGGGCTCTATGGGAATGGGGAAGGCACTAATTATGGTGCCGGAAATTGCGGTACCGTAATTAGCTCCCTGGTCCCTTTGCGGGTTGGTTTTTAACGCCTGCTAAACAGCAGGCGTTAAAGTACCTACCCGCAAAGGGACCTCGTAGTAAGGCGGTAAGGGTTAACAGTCACCGGTACCATTACCCGTGACCGTTAAGCCTTAACGCCTTCCGTGTAATGAGGCCTATAGTATGAGTGGATATTTCAGGATAATAAACAGTGTGGTTATGTTATTCAAATTGTTGCAACATCCACGCCACATAAGTATATTTACTTACTTTGTAGAAATAGCGGAGTGTGCTTTTTCTAATAGGTTTCTTTGGTCATTTATTTTCTGGAAATGTAAAAGAAAGTTTGTTGGCAACTCTGAAATGGTGCACTGCTATACGTGTATGACATGGAATTTACTATGGAAGCAGAGGTAATTTTAAAAGCACTATTAAACTATTGCAATGGCTGCTGAAGTTAAGTAAGTTTTGCAGCACAGAACACCACTTGCAGTTGCAGTGAAGTTAAAGGGACAGTTGTATAATACATTGTAATATGAAGGTGTGCTATAATTTAGACAGAAGGCTGGTTATTTTTTGGAAAATGTGTCATTAATGTTTATATTGTTCCTTGCTAAACAAGGTATATTTAATTATACAAATGTTAACTGCTATAATATGTAGCACATGTAGGAGTCACTATGGAAGCAGAAGTCTTTTAAAAGAATGAATGAACTATTGGGATATATGCTGAAGTGAAGCTTGTTTTGCAGCACAGAAAACCAGTTATTCTTGAAGTGATATTAGGAAAAAGGTAGTATTGAATATTACTTTTGAAAATTACAACAGCAGTCTAGTGTGTTTTCTTGACTGTAGATTTTTTAATGTAGGTCCTGTAGATCCTGGAAATAGAAATCTATAAACGTTTGTGCAGTTGGTTGTGATAGAGAAGGCTCTAAATCACAGCACAAATGCAGTATCAGAGTTGAAAGATAAATCTGAACTGTTGAACTAAGATGAGAGTGTTAGGGTTTTTGGATGTGATTGGTGGATCGGTGTGTGACTGTTTGAATGGAGCCAATCAAGCAGTGTTATTTGTTTATTTATTTTTATTTAGTGAATATTTATAAGGTGCACTATACAACAAAATGGTATTTCCAGGGGCCAAAAGACAAAAAAAAGAGGGGAGGATAAGTAACAGTAATTGTCCTACTAGGTCTTGTGGCATTTGGAATATGTACGTGCAGTAGCAAGAAGTGCATGGGGGAGGGGAGTGGTGGACGAGAGTCAGGGGGTGGTAAGTGAATGGTCAGGGGAGGGGCATAAACGCAGGGGTAAGAAGGAAGAAAGGGCCCAGAACTAGGCAAGTGCTGGGGGAGCCTGGTGGTGCAAGTGCAAAGTGATGCCAGGGGTGGACCACCATCTAAGTGCGAGGAAGGGGGGTGCACCAGACTCCGGAGTGATGCCCAATCCACCAGGCTAGTCAGGGAAGGCTGCTTGGTAGGGCATCACTGCTTTGGGGTGGTGCTGGTATAGATTGGTCAAGGTAGGCCTGGTGCCCTATAAGACTCATAAGGGGCCATGCCGCCAGTAGCGGAGGCAGATGGTGGCATTAGCAAGGGAAGGCGAGAGGGAAGGAAGTAGAGAAGAGCAGGATCTTGAGAAACTTCCAGAACATAAGGTGGTCCGGCTCAAGTCTGAGAGGGGTAGGGAAGCCATTCCAGAGTGAGGCACCTGCTGAAGAGAGCGATCTACCCCCACTCTCTGCTTGGAAAAACGTCTGGTCTGCTGAAAGCTGGAACTAGAAGTCCGAAGGCAGGTATTTAGGGAAAGAGAATTGGATGTAGTGGGGTACTATCCTTCAACATTGTCAACACGACTACCACCACCGCGGCGGCAGCCAAAACTCTAGGGGTATACCTAGATTCCATACTCTCCATGTCTCGACAAGTGAATTCTATCGCCTCCTCCTCGGCACAATAAACGCTCTAAAACCCTATCCCTCCCCCAAAAACTGCTTATCCATAGCCAGAGCTACTGTGGGGGCTAAGTTAGACCATTGAAACATCCTGTTCCAAGGCATTTCATCCAAAAATATTTAAAATGTACATACCACACAAAACAACGCTCTCATAGCAGTTCTCAGCATCGCCAAGAGAGAACACATCTCCAAGGCCAGACGTGACGCCCATTGGCTCCCAGTGAAAGAGCGCATTCACACTCTTGCCTGTCTCAAACAGCACCTCCCTACCTATCATACCCTATTCACTGAGCCACCTCAAACAGACCCAAGTTGACCCAACACTGCAACCAGCTTGCAGTCCCTACAGTCAGAAGACTCAAAGCTGGAGGCTCTAGTTTTCTTGTCCTAGCTCCCAAAAACTGGAATGTGCTACCCCCTGCGCTCAGGAAAGTGACATTCCTAACATCATTCTGCAAAGCCCTCAAAACACAACTATTCTGTTTGCCCCCAGGCCAAATGCTTACCTACTTTCACTGCTACTACGGTATCACACCATCGTACTACACACTGTAGCTCTCTTTGTAAGCTGTCTGATATACCTCTGATCAACATGTAAACTGTCATTGTGTAAGCTTAATATGTTAATTGTTTGTTCGTTTTGAATAAGTATCCTGTAACAGCGCCACAATGCCCTAGAGCCGCTGGCGCTTTATAAATCCAAATAAATAAATAAAATAATTAAATAAAGTACCAGACCCACAAATGCCTTGTGGATGATGTAGAGGGTCTTGAATTTGATCTTTACAGCCACAGGGAGGCATTGCAGATATTTTAGGGCTAGAGAGATGTAGTCCCTGGACTTGATGCCAAGGATAAATCTTGCAGTCTTATTCTGGATTAGCTGAATTGGGCAAAGAGAGGAAAGAGGCAGATTGAGGAAGAAGCTGTTGCAGTAGTCCCGCCTAGAGTGAACCGGAGTTCTGGTTACATTGAGTTGCTGGGGGAAGGTAAGGAAGGGAAGTATGCCTCTGAAGAGGTGAAGCTGAAAGTGTGCCTTATTGGCAAGGTCTGTGATGTGAGGGGAAAAGGATAGAGAGAGGAGTTAAAAATGACACTAAGGTTTTTAGCCTCACAAGATGGTGAGGGTAGGGGGACCAAAGGAGGGCAGCCAGAGAGTGGGGGAGGCAGCGAGCAGGGGTCCCAAGGAGAAGGATCTCTATTTTACTGGCATTTATACAAGGTCATTAGCCATGCACCCTGCCTGAATAGCAGTCAGTTAGGAATGAGAGAGGAAGAAGAGGAGTTAGTGGAGGGAAGCTTAAAGGAGAGCTGAGCGTCATCAGCATAACAGTGAAAATGGGGAGAGAAGGAGGAGATCAGGTGGGCCAGAGGGGCAAGGTAGATATTAAAGAGAGACAGTTATAGGACAGAGCCCTGAGGGACGCCACAGGTAGAGAGTGAGGTGGAGAAGAGGAAAGAGCCCAGTTGAACCTGGGAAGGATGATTAGATGGGAAGGAGGTCAACCAATAAAGGGAATCACTGAGCCACTTTATAAAGGTGGCATGATTTACTATGTCAAAGGCAGAGCAAAAATCAAGGAGGTTGAGAACAAAATGAGGGATGGAATTAAGGTTTAAGAGCTCGTCTTCATGGGTGTTCAGGAGCACAGTTTCCATGCTTCTGGATGCTCTGAAGCCAGACCAACTTCTCCAAGAGTTTAGGAAAGAGGTGGAGATAGGGCAGTAGTTAGCCGGGCAAAAGGGGTCAGATGACAGCTTTTTAGTAGAGGGTGCACAAGGGCATGGTTGAGGGAAAGTGGGAAGGAACCAGTGGCAAATGAGTGGTTGCAGAATTCAGCTGAGGCAGGCACAAGAGAGGAAATGTTGTCCTTGATAGTTCTAGAATAGCAGGAGAACACCTGTTTGGAGAAGACACTCATAGACTGGACAGTTTTAGAGACCTAATCTGGTACTATTGGCAAGAAGGAGGAGAGTATGGGATAGGGAAAGATGGGGGACAAGGGAGACCTGAGAGCAGATGGGGGGTTGGGAGAGGGAGGAGAGGATGTCATGGGTTTTGGTTGGGAAATGGGAGGCCAGTGCAGTACAGAGGGCCTGGGATGGAGGTGGAGAAATGGAAACTGCAGTAGGATTGGCAAGTTTCTTACAGATTTTGAACAGTTCTGCCATATTGTTGGTGGCCCCAGAGATGCAAGTTTGGATTTAGGCCCTCTTCTTGTGGCTTAAGAGACATTACTGCCTTTGGAGCAAACGACAGCAGGCCACAGACCATTTTGTCAGTGGAGGTGCTTGATATTTGCCTCTTTCATTCAGCAACTCTGCACTTGCTTTTCAGAGAGGCTTGGGCGGAATCATACCAACTGTTGCACTTGGAAACAGGCTTCATGCGGATTCTCATGACAGGGCCAAGTGTGTCA
Organism: Ambystoma mexicanum; assembly: GCF_040938575.1. NCBI lineage: Eukaryota > Metazoa > Chordata > Amphibia > Caudata > Ambystomatidae > Ambystoma > Ambystoma mexicanum. The sequence goes on from NC_090936.1 coordinate 841,368,740, forward strand.
AGGGTGTTGGAGATTGAGAGGTAAAGATTAGTGAGAGCTGTGTCAATGGAAGCGTCAGTAGCAGAGGTAGGAGGGGGATAAACGTGGTGGCAAGAGCAGCAACTAACACTTGTTTCATTGGTTGAAAGATGGAGTAGACTGGCAGTTTGGGCAGAGTCTTAGCCAGTGAACCCTGGAGCTCTAGGTGAGAAGAGAGGAGAGCATAATCAGACCAGGAGAGAGAGGTATAGTGAGAGGGTTTGAGATAGGGATATCTACCGAGATGAGTTCATCCATTGTGTGTTCGGCTGAGTGGGCCAGGATAAAAGGGAAAAATAGTGAGGGAATTAGAATCACATAGGTTGCGAAAGTGTACAGTTTGCACAGCAGAAGAGAAGATTAATGAGAGCTCTGTCAGTGGGAGCGTCAGTAGCAGAGGTAGGAGGGGCGATGAACATGGTGGCAAAAGCGGCAACTAACACTTGTTTCATCGGTCGAAAGATTGAGTAGACTGGCTGTTTGGCCAGAGTCTTAGCCCCGGGGAACCTGGAGCTCTAGGTGAGAAGAGAGGAGAGCATAATCAGACCAGGAGAGAGAGATATAGTGAGAGGGTTTGAGATAGGGATGTCTGCCGAGATGAGTTCATTCAAGGTGTGTTCGGCTGAGTGGTCCAGGCCAAAGGGAAACATAGTGAGGGAATTACAATCACAGAGGTTGTGAAAGTATACAGTTTGGAAGATGAATGTTGAAGTCTCTGAGGAAGAGAAGCTTGTAGTTAGAGGTCAGGAGAGAAGAGGTGAGAACAGCCCATTCAGAAAGGAAGAGGGGGACTGGGCCAGGGCCCTATAGAAGGTGACAAGGATCTTGTAGCCTTTAGGTAGAAGAGTGGCAATAGCAGTGACACAGCTGGCATTGAACCACGTTTTAGTAAGGTGGAGAACATCAAGGTCAAAGTCTTCAAGAAGGAGACATATGTCCCTAGAGTGTTTAACATGCTTAATGTGCATATTACATAGTCATAGTGACATTCAGGTTTCACCATAAAAAATACCCCTTGTCGATATTGCTTTTTCTAGCCAGTGCTGTTATATTCACATTTACAAATATGCTGACACTTCTAACTTGGGCCCCGGGTGATGTGTGTGCAGCCACCATCACCTTGTGAACTACAGCCTACTAAAAACCCATAGACAATTTTGTTTACATTGCAACAAGGTCAACGTCGCATATGGAAACAATATTGCAGTTAAATATGTTTCTTTGTCAATTTATTGACGCTTCAGTGGCCATTTAATATTCCCACCTTTCTCAGGACCATTTCGTATCTAGTGACCCTTGCTTATTATGTTGGATAGCTGTCTGTTCTTATGTATTTGTTTGTGGTTCCCAGCTTCTTGTTTTGAGCCCTCTTAATGGGTTCATTTGTGGGGTGTTACTTTGGGCAATGCAAGGGCCTGCTGGGCCGTGGAGCAGTTTATCAATCTGTCTCTTGCCAAGGAGTGTAAAGGCTAAGTCTTGCCTGTGGCCTTGAATCTTGGACTAGATTTGTCTAGACATCAGTGTGATACTGTTGCTTCCTGTTCTGTGGCTGTTACCCTTCCGAAAAGACGTTTACAGCATTGTATTTGAGAGGTTCTTGGTCTTGTGGGCATTCATGTCACATGTGCGCCTCCTTGCAGTATCGACACATGGATGTCTAGACAAATCTAGTTCCAGATTCAGTGCACACCACGAGGGACCTGGGGTACATGGCATAGTATGTGCAATCCGGTAAGCTCAAGTAGCCACTGGCTCCAAGTTGCGAGCTCCACCAGTACCTGGTTATAGGTGAACTTCACGCCCAACAGGACATCTGTTAACATCTGCAGGACGGGGGTCTGGGCGGGAAGTTCCACAGTCTGCAGTGCTCCTACGTGGTTTACTGATGGTGTCACACTTGAGTAATGGAGCCCCCAGCAGGAGTACTCTGCTGTTGTTACAACGTCACTGCAGGAGTTGGACAACCTAGGTGGGCTAAAACAGAATGGGCCATTGGATGTTTCCCTGTTGGTGTACCCAGCAGCCAGGTTGACGCGCAGAGGATCGGGCAAAGCAGGCCACACATTTGATCAACGGCTGTCTCCCACCAGCTCACCTGCCTTCAAAACATTGCTGATTCTGGTGCTTGAGGGGTTCTGACATCCCCCTAACCAATATTTACTGTTTCAGCAGCAGGACAGCAAGTTTCTACACGGTTTCCTCATTGCAGGGCTCCAGAGTTCAGAGGGATATGCCGCCATCAGCCAGGCCATGCCCAAATTGAAAAGAGGCAAGCGTACAAAAGGGAGAAGGGCTGACCAGTGCGCTGAGGGCTGCAGACATATGCAACTGTTCGCAGATCGATCCCATCTTCCCTCTTGTCTCTTTTGCAATGTCCTGCAGGGGTAAAAAGGGCTACGGAGGCCACAGACACCGCTGATGTCCACAGACGTGGGGAGGTACAACCAATCAAGCATTGTCTTTGTTCAGGAGGAGGTGAATTGTAGAGGAGAACACTGCAGCAAGTACTTCATTTCTTGTATAAATTGCTGAAAGTTCAACAGGAAGATTCTTTGGATTATAGGAGATTTTGGGCTTATTCTGATGCAGATATATGCAGAGCAACTTGGTATCTCACATAATCTTGCCTTTGAACAATTTCAAGTGGTATGGTACGGAGTTTATGGATTGAAATGCTGTCAACTAGTACCCATGTGATAAGATATGATGCATTTGACACAACCAGAAATGATTATAGTATATTGTGGTGGTAATAGTTTAGTGTATTCAACTAGTGTATCTTTGCAGCTTGCCATGAAAGCTATTTTCAAAAGTGTGATAAAAACTTTTCCACAGACATCGTTTATATTTAAACAAATTCTACAATGACAAGTGTAGAAAAGATCCAAGCTGTTTTGTCCACAAATAGAAAAAGCAAAGCAGAATGTGTGTAAAGCCATATCTGCATTGCTGCGAGATGTTGGAATGTCATTTTTTGAAAATAATGATATACAACATGATGGAGTAAACAAAAATGGAAAGATGGAGTACATCTTACAAATGTTGGAATGAGCATTTTCAATTTTTGGAATGCAGTGAACAAGTGAAAATAGTATGTAATGAAAAGTGTAAGAGTACACATTGCATACGTACATTTTAAGATCACAGGCTTACAAAAATGCTCTTTTAAGAGCCAACATAAAAGACTACCAACAACAGGTACAAAAACAGGTGTCAAGTTGATATAGCTTACTTTCCAGATTTTTCAATGATATAGTCTGTGGACACAGTCACCTGTCTGTGGACTTTAAGGGTGGAAATACATATAAAGACAAATGATGCTTGTGGCGGTTTAAAGAGAACAGAAGTCGTAAAATACTTGAGTAAGGCTTTACTGCGTTCTATTCAGGCCACGCTGCATTATCTATTGTTTGCGTGGCAGAAAAGGGGGGTAGAAAAGAATGTTATTTCTGTCAAAATTTTTCCCGTGTGCTATCCAAATGCTCCTATATTTGAGGAGCAATGGATTTGAATGCCTATATAAATGTTGGAGATTCGTGTGGAGTCTGCTTTCTTTTTGCATCAACATAAAAGATGGGGAGTAAATAAGGATCAACTGCACATATTTTCTTACATTCTATTTTTAAACTTTGAATGGTGGTACCCCATAGAACCTACTATGTATTTTTGTTTTTACTTTTTATTTTTTAGCAGAAGGAGGGATGGAGGATGGGGAGGAGAGGGGTACCAACTAAAATGAAAGCGGAACAATTGGAGAAGGGAAGATGTTCAGAATTGCTGATGTAACTAAGGGAGTAGACAATCCTTTTTGTGCACCTTTAAGGCAGCCTCAAATGCACTGTGGAATTGCTCCCCAGTTCAGATGAGTGCATCGCAGTATATACAAAGTATAGTTGTCCTCTAAAGATAGGGATCAACTGCCTCTTATATAGCCTGCAAAGCAGCAACTGAGGTGGAAAAAAGTATGGGCAGAAGTGGAAGGTTATTGTGCAATAGAAAAGGTACTTATATGTCCTGAGGAACACACTGCCTATCGCAGGGCACTCAGGTGACATGACACTCAGTGCAGTGCACACAGGCAGCCTGAGCCTTCAGCACTCTGCCAATAGAGGTAAATAACCACCACACCCAGGATTCTTTCTGACCACCAGAAGTAGAAGGTGCCACTTCCTCTGCTTCATCATCCTCCTCTTCCTCTTGAAGCTTATCTGCTCCAGTGCCCCTTGTCCCTTCTCCAAGTCCTTCACGTGGTGGTGGTGGTCCCAGAGGGTGAGGGGTGACCATGACTCATGCTATTGTTGTAATCAGTCTCTAGGTGTCACAGCTCCCAAAGTGGCTCCTCTCCTCTGCTCTGCCAGATTGTGAATGAGTTTAAGAATTGGGTGGGTCCCCTGGAGGAACTGTCCATGCTCTTTCCTCCTGTCTGTAAACTTCAGAGGACAAAAAAGGGCATTAACCCTTTAAGTGCCAAGGACGAGGTATCTCGTCCTTGGAAGTGCACACGCAGTGCCAAGGACGAGATAGCTCGTCCTTTTCGGCACCTTGTTTTGAGCGATCCCTGCAAAGCAGGGATCGCTCAAAACTGTAATCCAACCCCCGGGCTATGTGAGGGGGAGGTCCCCCCTCACTGCCCGGGGGTTGGATTTCCTTCAGTTTCACGCCGACGTGCGTGACGCACGTCGGCGTGAAACGGAAAGCAATTCCACCGCAGCAGCCATTTTCGGCTGCTGCGTTGGAGAGAGAAGGTGAGTGCCCTTCTTGTTCCGCCTCGATCTCCGGCTGTATTTCAAGCCGGAGATCGAGGCAGGTATCGTTGGAAAGGGGAGATCTTCCCCTTTCCAACGGTACCCATTGTGTGGCTTTGCTGCTCGCGGATCGGGCGCAGGGCGCCTCGATCCGCGGGCAGCAACGTCACGGATCAAAGAAGATCCTTTTGTGATGCGTGGGGGAGGGGGGGCTGCTTACTAGGTAAGCGGCCCCCTTCCCCCGTGGCCCCAAAGCATGGGGCCACAGCGCCAGGGACCCCTGGGGGCAGATGATCACTGCCCCCAGGGGTGGGGGAAAAAAAAAAAAATCGAGGGAAGGAGGGAGGTGGGAGGGGGTTTTGGGCCCTGGGGCCCACTGGGCCACCAGCGATTGACCTAAAAGTGGTGTCCCTGGAAAGGGGACTTTCTCCCCTTTCCAGGGACACCACTCATATGCCGCATTGCTGGTCACGGATCAGCGCAGAGCGCTGATTCGTGACCAGCAACCCACTGAACCACCATGGATCTGTTTGCGAGTTGGGGGGGAGGGGGGCTGCTTCAGGTAAGCAGCCCTCTCCCCCCCCCCCCGGTCCCCAAAGCATGGGGACACATGAAAATGAACCCTGGGGGCAGATGGCTGACCATCTGCCCCCAGGGAAATGTATAAAAGAAAACGTGAAAATAATCCGAGGGATGGGGGGAGGTGGGAGGGGGTTTGGGCTCCTGGGGCCCACTAGGCCACCCGGGATTGAGCAGAAAGTGGTGTCCCTGGAAAGGGGACTTTCTCCCCTTTCCAAGGACACCACATATGAGGCATTGCTGGTCACGGATCGGCGCAGAGCGCTCGATCCATGACCAGCAACCCACTAGACCACCATGGATCTCTTTGTGAGGTGGGGGGTGGGAAGGGGGCTGCTTCAAGTAAGCAGCCCTCTCCCCCCTCCCGACCCCAAAGCATGGGGGCACGTGTATGTGAACCCTGGGGCAGATGGCTGACCATCTGCCCCAAGGGAATGTAAAATAAAAAATAAAAATGAAATGATGGGAAACAGGGTTGGGGGAAGGGGTGGGGGCCACTAGCCACCATGGATTTTTTAATGAATGAAAGGAAGGGGGTGTCCCCCCATAGGGGGGTGCCCCCCCAACCAAAGTAGAAAGGGGGCACCCCTTGTAACCCTCCCTGGGGGCAGATATCTGTTCCTAGGAAGGGCCATCTGACCCCAGGGAGGGATGCATGAGGTGGGCCCCCCCCTATCTGCCCCCAGGGAGGGTTGCATGAGGTGGGGCCCTCCATTTGGGGTGGGGGGGGGGTTGAGGGCCACCCCCCGTTGCGGTACATCATGCGCTGCCAATTTAGGGTGGCCCTCAGCCCCCCCTAAAAAGCAGCCTGTGGTTTTGTATATATTTTTTTGTTTACCCAACTTTGCTTGGTGCAGATGGCCACATTAGTGTGGCTATCTGCCCCCAGGGTGCCCAAACCCTACTGCCCCATCTATTGGGGGTCCTGCCCCACCTTGTGTGGTGCCCCCCCTCTCCCCCCTCACCCCAAATGGAGGTGGGGTGTACCTCACGCAGCCGTTTGGAGGAGGCCCAGGGAGGCCTGCATGAGGTGTGTCCCCCAGCCATTGGGGGTGGGGTGGGGGGGGCACCCCAAAAGGTGGGGCAGGACCCCCAATAGATGGGGCAGTAGGGTTTGGGCACCCTGGGGGCAGATAGCCACACTAATGGGCCCATCTGCACCAAGCCAAGTTGGGTAAACAAAAAAAAATATACAAAATCACAGGCTGCTTTTTAGGGGGGGCTGAGGGCCACCCTGAATTGGCAGCGCATGATGTACCACAACGGGGGGTGGCCCTCAACCCCCCCCACCCCAAATGGAGGGCCCCACCTCATGCAACCCTCCCTGGGCGCAGATAGGGGGGGCCTCACCTCATGCATCCCTCCCTGGGGTCAGATGCCCCTTCCTAGGAGCAGATATCTGCCCCCAGGGAGGGTTGCATGAGGTGGGGCCCTCCATTTGGGGTGGGGGGGGTTGAGGGCCACCCCCCGTTGCGGTACATCATGCGCTGCCAATTTAGGGTGGCCCTCAGCCCCCCCTAAAAAGCAGCCTGTGGTTTTGTATATTTTTTTTTGTTTACCCAACTTTGCTTGGTGCAGATGGCCACATTAGTGTGGCTATCTGCCCCCAGGGTGCCCAAACCCTACTGCCCCATCTATTGGGGGTCCTGCCCCACCTTTTGGGGCGGCCCTCTCCCCCCTCACCCCAAATGGAGGTGGGGTGTACCTCACGCAGCCGTTTGGAGGAGGCCCAGGGAGGCCTGCATGAGGTGTGTCCCCCAGCCATTGGGGGTGGGGTGGGGGGGCACCCCAAAAGGTGGGGCAGGACCCCCAATAGATGGGGCAGTCGGGTTTGGGCACCCTGGGGGCAGATAGCCACACTAATGGGCCCATCTGCACCAAGCCAAGTTGGGTAAACAAAAAAAAATATACAAAATCACAGGCTGCTTTTTAGGGGGGGCTGAGGGCCACCCTGAATTGGCAGCGCATGATGTACCGCAACGGGGGGTGGCCCTCAACCCCCCCCCACCCCAAATGGAGGGCCCCACCTCATGCAACCCTCCCTGGGCGCAGATAGGGGGGCCTCACCTCATGCATCCCTCCCTGGGGTCAGATGCCCCTTCCTAGGAGCAGATATCTGCCCCCAGGGAGGGTTGCATGAGGTGGGGCCCTCCATTTGGGGTGGGGGGGGGGTTGAGGGCCACCCCCCATTGCGGTGCATCATGCGCTGCCAATTTAGGGTGGCCCTCAGCCTCCCCTAAAAAGCAGCCTGTGGTTTTGTATATTTTTTTTTGTTTACCCAACTTTGCTTGGTGCAGATGGCCACATTAGTGTGTCTATCTGCCCCCAGGGTGCCCAAACCCTACTGCCCCATCTATTGGGGGTCCTGCCCCACCTTTTGGGGTGGCCCTCTCCCCCCTCACCCCAAATGGAGGTGGGGTGTACCTCACGCAGCCGTTTGGAGGAGGCCCAGGGAGGCCTGCATGAGGTGTGTCCCCCAGCCATTGGGGGTGGGATGGGGGGGGGCACCCCAAAAGGTGGGGCAGGACCCCCAATAGATGGGGCAGTAGGGTTTGGGCACCCTGGGGGCAGATAGCCACACTAATGGGCCCATCTGCACCAAGCCAAGTTGGGTAAACAAAAAAAAATATACAAAATCACAGGCTGCTTTTTAGGGGGGGCTGAGGGCCACCCTGAATTGGCAGCGCATGATGTACCGCAACGGGGGGTGGCCCTCAACCCCCCCCCACCCCAAATGGAGGGCCCCACCTCATGCAACCCTCCCTGGGCGCAGATAGGAGGGGCCTCACCTCATGCATCCCTCCCTGGGGTCAGATGCCCCTTCCTAGGAGCAGATATCTGCCCCCAGGGAGGGTTGCATGAGGTGAGGCCCTCCATTTGGGGTGGGGGGGGTTGAGGGCCACCCCCCGTTGCGGTAGATCATGCGCTGCCAATTTAGGGTGGCCCTCAGCCCCCCTAAAAAGCAGCCTGTGGTTTTGTATATTTTGTTTTTGTTTACCCAACTTTGCTTGGTGCAGATGGCCACATTAGTGTGGCTATCTGCCCCCAGGGTGCCCAAACCCTACTGCCCCATCTATTGGGGGTCCTGCCCCACCTTTTGGGGTGGCCCTCTCCCCCCTCACCCCAAATGGAGGTGGGGTGTACCTCACGCAGCCGTTTGGAGGAGGCCCAGGGAGGCCTGCATGAGGTGTGTCCCCCAGCCATTTGGGGTGAGGGGGGAGAGGGCCCCCAAAAATGGTGGGACAGGCCCCCCCAGTGGGTGGGGCAGTAAGGTTTGGGCACCCCGGCGCCAGATTGGCACACCAATGTGACCCTCTGCACCAAGGGGAGTTGGGTTACCAAAGTAAAAAAATGAAAATGGTGGAACGCTTTTTAGGGGGGGCGGTGGGGCACCCCAATGGGTCAGGGAATTTTCTAATGGGATGGGGCGTTGACCCCCTCCCCCCCCACCCGCAATGGAGTGGGTGCCAAGTCATGCAGCCCTTCCTGGGACCAGATATCTGCTCCTAGGAACGGACGCCTCAGCCCAGGGAGGAGTGCAGGACAACCCCCCCCCCTATCTGCCCCCGGGGAGGGCTACATTTTGCTGGTGTGACCATAGGTAACACATGTTCTTTGTTTTGTTTACAGCTTTTTCTACCCGAGCAGCTGCAACGTTATGTGAGTACTGTTTTTTATTATTCTATGGTTAGGGCCCACTGTCAGTGGGGTGGGTGAGACTGGGGCTGGATTGTTGGTGGTGTGGGTGGGAATGGCCCGTCTGGGCAGATCACCTCCAACTGTCCTGGAGTTGCGGCTTGGCTGCATTACAGCTTTTCCCTTCGGGGAGGTATTGGCACACTGCCGAGACTCCTTGGTGGGGAGAAGCTGTAACGCAGGGCAGCCAGGGCTCCAGCAAAGTCGGCGGTAATATCCCTGGCCTTGGGCACCCTTCTCCCATGTGGGTCTTTGCTGGTGGTTCTGGGTATTACATTCTGGGCCGATTTACGTAAGTCAGACCTCTGTGGATTCCCACGGGTGTCCTCTTTTGGGAAATGCATGGGGTTCCCTGTTTCCCTTGCTGGCTGCGACACCCTAGGCCCAAATCTGTAGATTGCCCACATGAACAAAATGGGCAGTGGCGAATGGCTTGGGGTTCCCAGTCGGTTACCCTTTTCCTTTTGCGCCCCCGGTAGGTGCACCCACACATGTGAGGTACCGTTTTCATCGGGACACGTGTGGGGACACGGGAAGGTAGGCCACGTGTTGTTGGCGGTGTGTTTCGGTGGGTGGCCAGAGCGAAATGTCTGAGAATTGTCTTCATTTCCGGCCAATTTCAGAGACATTTCCCTGTGTCCACTCACCGAAACACGTCGCCAACAGCAGATGTCATACCTTCTTGTGTTCCCACAGGTGTCCCGACGAAAAAGGTACCTTGCATGTGTGGGTGCACCTACCGGGGGCGCAAAAGGAAAAGGGTAACCCGCTGGTAACCCCAAGCCTTTCGCCACAGCACAATTTGTTCATGTGGGCAACCTACAGATTTGGGCCTAGGGTGTCCAAGCCGGCAAGGAAAACGGGGAACCCCATGCATTTCCCAAAAGAGGACACCCGTGGGAAAGCACAGAGGTCTGATTTGCGCGAAGCGGGCCAGAATTTATTACCCAGATCCCCAGACAAAGTGAACATTGTGTTTTTTCCCCACCAAATATCACACTTTGTCGGGGATTGTGGCTAATAAAAACTGGGGCAATTTGCGCAAGGCAGACCTCTGTGGATTCCCACGGGTGTCCTCTTTTGGGAAATGCATGGGGTTCCCTGTTTCCCTTGCTGGCTGCGACACCCTAGGCCCAAATCTGTAGGTTGCCCACATGAACAAAATGGGCAGTGGCGAATGGCTTGGGGTTCCCAGTCGGTTACCCTTTTCCTTTTGCGCCCCCGGTAGGTGCACCCACACATGTGAGGTACCGTTTTCATCGGGACACGTGTGGGGACACGGGAAGGTAGGCCACGTGTTGTTGGCGGTGTGTTTCGGTGGGTGGCCAGAGCGAAATGTCTGAGAATTGTCTTCATTTCTGGCCAATTTCAGAGACATTTCCCTGTGTCCACTCACCGAAACACGTCGCCAACAGCAGATGTCATACCTTCTTGTGTTCCCACAGGTGTCCCGACGAAAAAGGTACCTCGCATGTGTGGGTGCACCTACCGGGGGCGCAAAAGGAAAAGGGTAACCCGCTGGTAACCCCAAGCCTTTCGCCACAGCACAATTTGTTCATGTGGGCAACCTACAGATTTGGGCCTAGGGTGTCCAAGCCGGCAAGGAAAACGGGGAACCCCATGCATTTCCCAAAAGAGGACACCCGTGGGAAAGCACAGAGGTCTGATTTGCGCGAAGCGGGATAGAATTTATTACCCAGAACCCCAGACAAAGTGAACATTGTGTTTTTTCCCCACCAAATATCACACTTTGTCGGGGATTGTGGCTAATAAAAACTGGGGCAATTTGCGCAAGGCAGACCTCTGTGGATTCCCACAGGTGTCCTCTTTTGGGAAATGCATGGGGTTCCCTGTTTCCCTTACTGGCTGCGACACCCTAGGCCCAAATCTGTAGGTTGCCCACATGAACAAAATGGGCAGTGGCGAATGGCTTGGGGTTCCCAGTCGGTTACCCTTTTCCTTTTGCGCCCCCGGTAGGTGCACCCACACATGTGAGGTACCGTTTTCATCGGGACACCTGTGGGAACGCGGGACGGTAGGCCATGTGTTGTGGGGGGCGTGTTTCGATGGGTGCGGCGAGCGAAATGTGCGGAAAAAGCATTTTTTCCCCCACATTTCCGACTTTGCAGGGCTGTCTGGGTAAAAAAATCTGGGGCGATGGGCGCAAATCACACCTCTGCGGATTCCCACGGGTGTCCTCTTTTTGAAAATGCATGGGGTTCCCTGTTTTCCTCGGTGGCTTGGACACCCGAGGCCCATATCTGTAAGTTGCGCCGGTCGGCAGAATGTCTGAGATTTCCCTCTGACAACAGACTTGGGGTTACTTGTGTTTTAGGCTTTCCCCTTGGCGGCCAGGTAGGTGCACCCACACATGTGAGGTACCGTTTTCATCGGGACACCTGTGGGAACGCGGGACGGTAGGCCATGTGTTGTGGGGGGCGTGTTTCGATGGGTGCGGCGAGCAAAATGTGCGGAAAAAGCGTTTTTTTCCCCACATTTCCGACTTTGCAGGGCTGTCTGGGTAAAAAAATCTGGGGCGATGGGCGCAAATCACACCTCTGCGGATTCCCACGGGTGTCCTCTTTTCGAAAATGCATGGGGTTCCCTGTTTTCCTCGGTGGCTTGGACACCCGAGGCCCATATCTGTAAGTTGCGCCGGTCGGCAGAATGGACAACAGACTTGGGGTTACTTGTGTTTTAGGCTTTCCCCTTGGCGGCCAGGTAGGTGCACCCACACATGTGAGGTACCGTTTTCATCGGGACACCTGTGGGAACGCGGGACGGTAGGCCATGTGTTGTGGGGGGCGTGTTTCGATGGGTGCGGCGAGCGAAATGTGCGGAAAAAGCGTTTTTTTCCCCACATTTCCGACTTTGCAGGGCTGTCTGGGTAAAAAAATCTGGGGCGATGGGCGCAAATCACACCTCTGCGGATTCCCACGGGTGTCCTCTTTTCGAAAATGCATGGGGTTCCCTATTTTCCTCGGTGGCTTGGACACCCGAGGCCCATATCTGTAAGTTGCGCCGGTCGGCAGAATGTCGGAGATTTCCCTCTGACAACAGACTTGGGGTTACTTGTGTTTTAGGCTTTCCCCTTGGCGGCCAGGTAGGTGCACCCACACATGTGAGGTACCGTTTTCATCGGGACACCTGTGGGAACGCGGGACGGTAGGCCATGTGTTGTGGGGGGCGTGTTTCGATAGGTGCGGCGAGCGAAATGTGCGGAAAAAGCGTTTTTTTTCCCCACATTTCCGACTTTGCAGGGCTGTCTGGGTAAAAAAATCTGGGGCGATGGGCGCAAATCACACCTCTGCGGATTCCCACGGGTGTCCTCTTTTCGAAAATGCATGGGGTTCCCTGTTTTCCTCGGTGGCTTGGACACCCGAGGCCCACATCTGTAAGTTGCGCCGGTCGGCAGAATGGACAACAGACTTGGGGTTACTTGTGTTTTAGGCTTTCCCCTTGGCGGCCAGGTAGGTGCACCCACACATGTGAGGTACCGTTTTCATCGGGACACCTGTGGGAACGCGGGACGGTAGGCCATGTGTTGTGGGGGGCGTGTTTCGATGGGTGCGGCGAGCGAAATGTGCGGAAAAAGCGTTTTTTCCCCCACATTTCCGACTTTGCAGGGCTGTCTGGGTAAAAAAATCTGGGGCGATGGGCGCAAATCACACCTCTGCGGATTCCCACGGGTGTCCTCTTTTTGAAAATGCATGGGGTTCCCTGTTTTCCTCGGTGGCTTGGACACCCGAGGCCCATATCTGTAAGTTGCGCCGGTCGGCAGAATGTCTGAGATTTCCCTCTGACAACAGACTTGGGGTTACTTGTGTTTTAGGCTTTCCCCTTGGCGGCCAGGTAGGTGCACCCACACATGTGAGGTACCGTTTTCATCGGGACACCTGTGGGAACGTGGGACGGTAGGCCATGTGTTGTGGGGGGCGTGTTTCGATGGGTGCGGCGAGCGAAATGTGCGGAAAAAGCGTTTTTTTCCCCACATTTCCGACTTTGCAGGGCTGTCTGGGTAAAAAAATCTGGGGCGATGGGCGCAAATCACACCTCTGCGGATTCCCACGGGTGTCCTCTTTTCGAAAATGCATGGGGTTCCCTGTTTTCCTCGGTGGCTTGGACACCCGAGGCCCATATCTGTAAGTTGCGCCGGTCGGCAGAATGGACAACAGACTTGGGGTTACTTGTGTTTTAGGCTTTCCCCTTGGCGGCCAGGTAGGTGCACCCACACATGTGAGGTACCGTTTTCATCGGGACACCTGTGGGAACGCGGGACGGTAGGCCATGTGTTGTGGGGGGCGTGTTTCGATGGGTGCGGCGAGCGAAATGTGCGGAAAAAGCGTTTTTTTCCCCACATTTCCGACTTTGCAGGGCTGTCTGGGTAAAAAAATCTGGGGCGATGGGCGCAAATCACACCTCTGCAGATTCCCACGGGTGTCCTCTTTTCGAAAATGCATGGGGTTCCCTGTTTTCCTCGGTGGCTTGGACACCCGAGGCCCATATCTGTAAGTTGCGCCGGTCGGCAGAATGTCGGAGATTTCCCTCTGACAACAGACTTGGGGTTACTTGTGTTTTAGGCTTTCCCCTTGGCGGCCAGGTAGGTGCACCCACACATGTGAGGTACCGTTTTCATCGGGACACCTGTGGGAACGCGGGACGGTAGGCCATGTGTTGTGGGGGGCGTGTTTCGATAGGTGCGGCGAGCGAAATGTGCGGAAAAAGCGTTTTTTTTCCCCACATTTCCGACTTTGCAGGGCTGTCTGGGTAAAAAAATCTGGGGCGATGGGCGCAAATCACACCTCTGCGGATTCCCACGGGTGTCCTCTTTTCGAAAATGCATGGGGTTCCCTGTTTTCCTCGGTGGCTTGGACACCCGAGGCCCACATCTGTAAGTTGCGCCGGTCGGCAGAATGGACAACAGACTTGGGGTTACTTGTGTTTTAGGCTTTCCCCTTGGCGGCCAGGTAGGTGCACCCACACATGTGAGGTACCGTTTTCATCGGGACACCTGTGGGAACGCGGGACGGTAGGCCATGTGTTGTGGGGGGCGTGTTTCGATGGGTGCGGCGAGCGAAATGTGCGGGAAAAGCGTTTTTTCCCCCACATTTCCGACTTTGCAGGGCTGTCTGGGTAAAAAAATCTGGGGCGATGGGCGCAAATCACACCTCTGCGGATTCCCACGGGTGTCCTCTTTTCGAAAATGCATGGGGTTCCCTGTTTTCCTCGGTGGCTTGGACACCCGAGGCCCATATCTGTAAGTTGCGCCGGTCGGCAGAATGTCTGAGATTTCCCTCTGACAACAGACTTGGGGTTACTTGTGTTTTAGGGTTTCCCCTTGGCGGCCAGGTAGGTGCACCCACACATGTGAGGTACCGTTTTCATCGGGACACCTGTGGGAACGCGGGACGGTAGGCCATGTTTTGTGGGGGGCGCGTTTCGATCGGTGCGGTGAGCGAAATGTGCGGAAAAAGCGTTTTTTTCCCCACATTTCCGACTTTGCAGGGCTGTCTGGGTAAAAAAATCTGGGGCGATGGGCGCAAATCACACCTCTGCGGATTCCCACGGGTGTCCTCTTTTCGAAAATGCATGGGGTTCCCTGTTTTCCTCGGTGGCTTGGACACCCGAGGCCCATATCTGTAAGTTGCGCCGGTCGGCAGAATGTCTGAGATTTCCCTCTGACAACAGACTTGGGGTTACTTGTGTTTTAGGCTTTCCCCTTGGCGGCCAGGTAGGTGCACCCACACATGTGAGGTACCGTTTTCATCGGGACACCTGTGGGAACGCGGGACGGTAGGCCATGTGTTGTGGGGGGCGCGTTTCGATGGGTGCGGCGAGCGAAATGAGCGGAAAAAGCATTTTTTTCCCCACATTTCCAACTTTGCAGAGCTGTCTGGGTAAAAAAATCTGGGGCGATGGGCGCAAATCACACCTCTGCGGATTCCCACGGGTGTCCTCTTTTCGAAAATGCATGGGGTTCCCTGTTTTCCTCGGTGGCTTGGACACCCGAGGCCCATATCTGTAAGTTGCGCCGGTCGGCAGAATGGACAACAGACTTGGGGTTACTTGTGTTTTAGGCTTTCCCCTTGGCGGCCAGGTAGGTGCACCCACACATGTGAGGTACCGTTTTCATCGGGACACCTGTGGGAACGCGGGATGGTAGGCCATGTGTTGTGGGGGGCGTGTTTCGATGGGTGCGGCGAGCAAAATGTGTGGAAAAAGAGTTTTTTTCCCCACATTTCCGACTTTGCAGGGCTGTCTGGGTAAAAAAATCTGGGGCGATGGGCGCAAATCACACCTCTGCGGATTCCCACGGGTGTCCTCTTTTTGAAAATGCATGGGGTTCCCTGTTTTCCTCGGTGGCTTGGACACCCGAGGCCCATATCTGTAAGTTGCGCCGGTCGGCAGAATGGACAACAGACTTGGGGTTACTTGTGTTTTAGGCTTTCCCCTTGGCGGCCAGGTAGGTGCACCCACACATGTGAGGTACCGTTTTCATCGGGACACCTGTGGGAACGCGGGACGGTAGGCCATGTGTTGTGGGGGGCGTGTTTCGATGGGTGCGGCGAGCAAAATGTGTGGAAAAAGCGTTTTTTTCCCCACATTTCCGACTTTGCAGGGCTGTCTGGGTAAAAAAATCTGGGGCGATGGGCGCAAATCACACCTCTGCGGATTCCCACGGGTGTCCTCTTTTTGAAAATGCATGGGGTTCCCTGTTTTCCTCGGTGGCTTGGACACCCGAGGCCCATATCTGTAAGTTGCGCCGGTCGGCAGAATGGACAACAGACTTGGGGTTACTTGTGTTTTAGGCTTTCCCCTTGGCGGCCAGGTAGGTGCACCCACACATGTGAGGTACCGTTTTCATCGGGACACCTGTGGGAACGCGGGACGGTAGGCCATGTGTTGTGGGGGGCGTGTTTCGATGGGTGCGGCGAGCGAAATGTGCGGAAAAAGCGTTTTTTTCCCCACATTTCCGACTTTGCAGGGCTGTCTGGGTAAAAAAATCTGGGGCGATGGGCGCAAATCACACCTCTGCGGATTCCCACGGGTGTCCTCTTTTCGAAAATGCATGGGGTTCCCTGTTTTCCTCGCTGGCTTGGACACCCGAGGCCCATATCTGTAAGTTGCGCCGGTCGGCAGAATGTCTGAGATTTCCCTCTGACAACAGACTTGGGGTTACTTGTGTTTTAGGCTTTCCCCTTGGCGGCCAGGTAGGTGCACCCACACATGTGAGGTACCGTTTTCATCGGGACACCTGTGGGAATGCGGGACAGTAGGCCATGTGTTGTGGGGGGCGCGTTTCGATGGGTGCGGCGAGCGAAATGTGCGGAAAAAGCGTTTTTTTCCCCACATTTCCGACTTTGCAGGGCTGTCTGGGTAAAAAAATCTGGGGCGATGGGCGCAAATCACACCTCTGCGGATTCCCACGGGTGTCCTCTTTTCGAAAATGCATGGGGTTCCCTGTTTTCCTCGGTGGCTTGGACACCCGAGGCCCATATCTGTAAGTTGCGCCGGTCGGCAGAATGGACAACAGACTTGGGGTTACTTGTGTTTTAGGCTTTCCCCTTGGCGGCCAGGTAGGTGCACCCACACATGTGAGGTACCGTTTTCATCGAGACACCTGTGGGAACGCGGGACGGTAGGCCATGTGTTGTGGGGGGCGTGTTTCGATGGGTGCGGCGAGCGAAATGTGCGGAAAAAGCGTTTTTTCCCCCACATTTCCGACTTTGCAGGGCTGTCTGGGTAAAAAAATCTGGGGCTATGGGCGCAAATCACACCTCTGCGGATTCCCACGGGTGTCCTCTTTTCGAAAATGCATATGGGGTTCCCTGTTTTCCTCGGTGGCTTGGACACCCGAGGCCCATATCTGTAAGTTGCGCCGGTCGGCAGAATGTCTGAGATTTCCCTCTGACAACAGACTTGGGGTTACTTGTGTTTTAGGCTTTCCCCTTGGCGGCCAGGTAGGTGCACCCACACATGTGAGGTACCGTTTTCATCGGGACACCTGTGGGAACGCGGGACGGTAGGCCATGTGTTGTGGGGGGTGCGTTTCGATGGGTACGGCGAGCGAAATGTGCGGAAAAAGCGTTTTTTTCCCCACATTTCCGACTTTGCAGGGCTGTCTGGGTAAAAAAATCTGGGGCGATGGGCGCAAATCACACCTCTGCGGATTCCCATGGGTGTCCTCTTTTCGAAAATGCATGGGGTTCCCTGTTTTCCTCGGTGGCTTGGACACCCGAGGCCCATATCTGTAAGTCGCGCCGGTCGGCAGAATGTCTGAGATTTCCCTCTGACAACAGACTTGGGGTTACTTGTGTTTTAGGCTTTCCCCTTGGCGGCCAGGTAGGTGCACCCACACATGTGAGGTACCGTTTTCATCGGGACACCTGTGGGAACGCGGGACGGTAGGCCATGTGTTGTGGGGGGCGCGTTTCGATGGGTGGGGCGAGCGAAATGTGCGGAAAAAGCGTTTTTTTCCCCACATTTCCGACTTTGCAGGGCTGTCTGGGTAAAAAAATCTGGGGCGATGGGCGCAAATCACACCTCTGCGGATTCCCACGGGTGTCCTCTTTTCGAAAATGCATGGGGTTCCCTGTTTTCCTCGGTGGCTTGGACACCCGAGTCCCATATCTGTAAGTTGCGCCGGTCGGCAGAATGGACAACAGACTTGGGGTTACTTGTGTTTTAGGCTTTCCCCTTGGCGGCCAGGTAGGTGCACCCACACATGTGAGGTACCGTTTTCATCAGGACACCTGTGGGAACGCGGGACGGTAGGCCATGTGTTGTGGGGGGCGTGTTTCGATGGGTGCGGCAAGCGAAATGTGCGGAAAAAGCATTTTTTTCCCCACATTTCCGACTTTGCAGGGCTGTCTGGGTAAAAAAATCTGGGGCGATGGGCGCAAATCACACCTCTGCGGATTCCCACGGGTGTCCTCTTTTCGAAAATGCATGGGGTTCCCTGTTTTCCTCGGTGGCTTGGACACCCGAGGCCCATATCTGTAAGTTGCGCCGGTCGGCAGAATGTCGGAGATTTCCCTCTGACAACAGACTTGGGGTTACTTGTGTTTTAGGCTTTCCCCTTGGCGGCCAGGTAGGTGCACCCACACATGTGAGGTACCGTTTTCATCGGGACACCTGTGGGAACGCGGGACGGTAGGCCATGTGTTGTGGGGGGCGTGTTTCGATGGGTGCGGCGAGCGAAATGTGCGGAAAAAGCGTTTTTTTCCCCACATTTCCGACTTTGCAGGGCTGTCTGGGTAAAAAAATCTGGGGCGATGGGCGCAAATCACACCTCTGCGGATTCCCACGGGTGTCCTCTTTTCGAAAATGCATGGGGTTCCCTGTTTTCCTCGGTGGCTTGGACACCCGAGGCCCATATCTGTAAGTTGCGCCGGTCGGCAGAATGTCTGAGATTTCCCTCTGACAACAGACTTGGGGTTACTTGTGTTTTAGGCTTTCCCCTTGGCGGCCAGGTAGGTGCACCCACACATGTGAGGTACCGTTTTCATCGGGACACCTGTGGGAACGCGGGACGGTAGGCCATGTGTTGTGGGGGGCGTGTTTCGATGGGTGCGGCGAGCGAAATGTGCGGAAAAAGCGTTTTTTTCCCCACATTCCCGACTTTGCAGGGCTGTCTGGGTAAAAAAATCTGGGGCGATGGGCGCAAATCACACCTCTGCGGATTCCCACGGGTGTCCTCTTTTCGAAAATGCATGGGGTTCCCTGTTTTCCTCGGTGGCTTGGACACCCGAGGCCCATATCTGTAAGTTGCGCCGGTCGGAAGAATGTCTGAGATTTCCCTCTGACAACAGACTTGGGGTTACTTGTGTTTTAGGCTTTCCCCTTGGCGGCCAGGTAGGTGCACCCACACATGTGAGGTACCGTTTTCATCGGGACACCTGTGGGAACGCGGGACAGTAGGCCATGTGTTGTGGGGGGCGCGTTTCGATGGGTGCGGCGAGCGAAATGTGCGGAAAAAGCGTTTTTTTCCCCACATTTCCGACTTTGCAGGGCTGTCTGGGTAAATAAATCTGGGGCGATGGGCGCAAATCACACCTCTGCGGATTCCCACGGGTGTCCTCTTTTCGAAAATACATGGGGTTCCCTGTTTTCCTCGGTGGCTTGGACACCCGAGGCCCATATCTGTAAGTTGCGCCGGTCGGCAGAATGTCTGAGATTTCCCTCTGACAACAGACTTGGGGTTACTTGTGTTTTAGGCTTTCCCCTTGGCGGCCAGGTAGGTGCACCCACACATGTGAGGTACCGTTTTCATCGGGACACCTGTGGGAACGTGGGACGGTAGGCCATGTGTTGTGGGGGGCGTGTTTCGATGGGTGCGGTGAGCGAAATGTGCGGAAAAAGCGTTTTTTTCCCCACATTTCCGACTTTGCAGGGCTGTCTGGGTAAAAAAATCTGGGGCGATGGGCGCAAATCACACCTCTGCGGATTCCCACGGGTGTCCTCTTTTCGAAAATGCATGGGGTTCCCTGTTTTGCTCGGTGGCTTGGACACCCGAGGCCCATATCTGTAAGTTGCGCCGGTCGGCAGAATGTCGGAGATTTCCCTCTGACAACAGACTTGGGGTTACTTGTGTTTTAGGCTTTCCCCTTGGCGGCCAGGTAGGTGCACCCACACATGTGAGGTACCGTTTTCATCGGGACACCTGTGGGAACGCGGGACGGTAGGCCATGTGTTGTGGGGGGCGTGTTTCGATGGGTGCGGCGAGCGAAATGTGCGGAAAAAGCGTTTTTTCCCCCACATTTCCGACTTTGCAGGGCTGTCTGGGTAAAAAAATCTGGGGCGATGGGCGCAAATCACACCTCTGCGGATTTCCACGGGTGTCCTCTTTTCGAAAATGCATGGGGTTCCCTGTTTTCCTCGGTGGCTTGGACACCCGAGGCCCATATCTGTAAGTTGCGCCGGTCGGCAGAATGGACAACAGACTTGGGGTTACTTGTGTTTTAGGCTTTCCCCTTGGCGGCCAGGTAGGTGCACCCACACATGTGAGGTACCGTTTTCATCGGGACACCTGTGGGAACGCGTGACGGTAGGCCATGTGTTGTTGGGGGCGTGTTTCGATGGGTGCGTCGAGCGAAATGTGCGGAAAAAGCGTTTTTTTCCCCACATTTCGGACTTTGCAGGGGTGTCTGGGTAATAAATTCTGGGGCAATTTGGGCATATCATACCTCTGCGGATTCCCACGGGTGTCGTATTTTCGGAAATGCATGGGGTTCCCTGTTTTCCTCGGTGGCTTGGACACCCGAGGCCCATATCTGTATGATGGGAGAGTGTGACATTTCCGGTGTGAAAACAGACTTGGGGTTACTTGTGTTTTGGGCTTTCCCCTTGGCGGCCAGGTAGGTGCACCCACACATGTGAGGTACCGTTTTCATCGGGACACCTGTGGGAACGCGGGACGGTAGGCCATGTGTTGTGTTTGTGTGGTTTTCATAACGTTTTGACCCATTTGCTGGAGCCCTTTGTCTCACAACCCTTTCTTTTCCCAAATGTGACCTACATTTAGTCGCTGCTTTAGCCACCATACACTTTTGTAACCTGCACAAGTCACCTACCCTTGAAAAGGTCTGCCTGTGCTCTTTCAAAAAATGTATGGCTGCCGTTCCTCACCACATTGGTTTTCCCAATTTACACATGCTAAGTGCGTCTGGTCAGGCCGTGAGCGTAAAACTCCTGTGTACCATGGCTCAGTGTTTGGCTTGTGGTATTGCTTGTTTTGTACAAACACTACAAAAATGGTATGCTCTCCTAACTGCAAGAGTCGGGGGAATGTAGCGGAGCATTGCTTTTCTCAAAATTCATAGAAGCCATTGCCGTACCAAGCCAACCATGTCCAACACATACCTTTTTTTTCAGTCATTTTCCCGCTTTTCCCCCATTCGATGGCAGTTTCCCCTACCTAGTTGTTGCCTGACCTATACAAATCACCCCTTCCTAAACTTGGAATTTTGTCTACTTTTCAGAAATATATGCCTTTCTGTCCTCCAATTTGGCTTTCCTGCCCTTTTCTTCCATTCCGTCCATGCATGTCCAATTGGCAAAAATGGCAAAAATCGCCTACCTCTCACAAAACGGTTGATATCCCCATCAAAATAATTTCTTTCCATTTCCACTCAACCTGTTCCTGAAAGCCAACACATTGGGGAACTCAGCACAGCAAACCATTTAACCATTTGTTCCTATCTCTTACAAGGAAAAAACCACAGGCTTCTTTGTGCATCATTTTATTGGCATTTTTTGAAAAAACCCAAAATTTTCGCACATTTTCCTTATTTTCTCTCACCCCCCTACAGCAACCTGGGATTCCTGGGTGGCGTTACGACCGGCTACATGTGGGAAAAAAAGGAGCCAAATTTGGCCGAGATATCTCATGTAACGAAAAAGTTACAAGCCATTGAATGGCCACATACCAAAATCACCAAAAAAGGCTCTGGCACTGGGGAGAAATACCCATGGCACTTAAAGGGTTAAAGTTCTATAAAGTTCAGAGAACAACAAAGAATGTTTATAGCAGTTGTGGAAGGGTAAAGTTTCAACTTGCGCCAATTGGATATTTAATTGGCTGTGAAGCACAGACAATGTCCACGGACACGTCATCATACCATCACACAGTCATGTCATGACATTATTAGCAAACATGTGTGACATCACAGGTGTGTGCTATGAGGATTGTGCCTTTATTTATGTATTAGGATTTGTAGCAGCGCACAAGACCCTCAGGTGTCATGGTGCTAGTTACAGTAAGTGCAAAATGAACAGGTAATAAAGAGACAATGCATAATTGTTACAACATGCAGATGGGGGTTGAAAGACAGACTAGGTATGGGTTTATACAGACTGGCAAAGCCTCACCTCTTCACAGGTAGGTAAAAAGTCACATTGATAAGGGTGCATCAATTGAAATGACTCACCTCTTGGTGCAGGGGGCTACATCAAGTATGCAGTTACAGGAAGGTAAAAAGTGGCAGTGATATGGATGCATCATTTGAAAAGCCTCAAACGTGAACTTGATAACAGTGCATCATTTGGAAAGCCTCACCTCTTGGTGCAGGGGACTAAATCAACTATGCATTTACAGGTAGGTAAAAAGCAACATTGATAAGGGTGTATCATTTGGAAAGCCTCACCTCTTGGTGCGGGGTGCTACATCCAGTATGCAGTTACAGGTAGGTAAAAAGAGACATTGATGAGGGTGCATCATTTGGAAAACCTCACCACTGGGTGCAGGGGGCTACATCAAGTATGCAGGTAGGTAAAATGTGACAATGGAATAGGTCAACTATGGATGTGCTAGAGTCGTATAGCTGTTCATAGCAGGTCATAAAGGATGAGAGGGTTACAAGTGGCATACATTAGCCGCAAAGACTGGTAGAGTCAAACTAGGCAGTAGCAAACCTTAGCAGAAGTGGTGATGCTGACAAATGAGGTAGGTTGTGAGTAGCAAACAGTAGCTGCAAAGGATAGTAGGGTCATTGTCAGTAGGTTACAAAAGCCTACAACAGCGGCAGAAATACTGAAAACTAGTAAAGCCTGTAGGTTTCCGACGGCATACATTAGCAGCATAAGCTGTTAGTGTCACAATAGGAAGGCTGCTTGTGAAAACCAGTTGAGACAGAAGGCTAATATGGTCAGGGGGTGTAGCGAGTACATTGGTTTACCATACAATGTTGACAAATATATTTTTGTGCAGGCTTTGAAAGGGGAGACAGATGGATTACGATAAAGGACAGCCTGGCTCATGAAAGAATGCCAGCCTGATGAACAAGTACAAAAGTGAACGCGTGAAAGAGAACACGGCATGGAAAAGTGGGTCTGAGGCTGAGCCAGTGAGAACCTTTGGCCTGTTAAGCAAGGGCCGTATCAACAGTGCTCGACAATGGTAGCCTGCTTAGTGATGATTGTTATGAATAAATACAGCAGGCCATACGTGGCCTCCTAGGAGCAGGGCGTAAGGTAACAGAGGGTGGATCTCTCTCAGATGTGTGAGTGCAATGTACAACTTGACTTTGGAGGAGGGTTAGGAATGACACAGCACAGCCAATTGGTAGACAAGGGGCTGGATCTGGTGAGCAGCTCAGGATGCAGCGAGAAGCTAGGGATGGTGGCGGCCATTTTCAGATGGTGCAGGCCTCCATTATTGGCATAGTAGTCCTGCTGAGCTTACCTTACATGCATCACAAATAGTCTTCAGGGTGCAGGGTTACAGAGACGCAGGATTTTACTGTTGAGATGTCTTGGGTCTCACAGCCACTGCTGATGTCTCACATTTACGAACTCATTCAAAGTTGGCCATGCTGTTGCAGACACAATTGTTGTTCGTGAATGTCTGCACAACTGGGTGACTCCACTCCAGTGCTATCATGTTCTGATGTGTGTGACCTAATTAAAAGTCCCTCATTGTCACTGAGAACAAGAACGTAACATGTCTGGGGATTCCTGTGGTCTTGTGTAGAAAGGATGTGACCTAGATGTTCAGGCTGGACTGCCCCTTCTGGGGTGATTTGCAAATGGTCTTTCCCCTTCTGCACTGGCATAGCAGGCTGAAAAACAACGGTATGGAAGGTTGCCCAGAGCTGTGCCCATAGTTATGATGTGTTCAAAACCTTCCAGCAATCAACGGTTGGTTTTGCTTTAGTCACCCTGAGTGGAGCGGGTATGCCCAGACATGGGTACCAAGCCTGCTGGGCTAAAGACCCAAGTTACCCCTCACTGTGGACACCCAACAAGGCCCAAACATGCCTGGGGATGCGGGTGGTCTCGTGCAGAAGGGATATGACCTAGCAGTTTGGGCTGGACTATCCTTTTTGAGGAGGGACCAAGCCTGATTTGCATATCGTCTTTCCCCTTCTGTAATGGCTTGGCAGGCTGAAAAACAACGGTCTCAATGGTTGCCTAGTGCTGTGCCTGTGGTTATGATTTTTTTTAAAACTTTCAGCCTTCAAATATTTGGTTTAGCTGTTCGCGAACGTCAGCACACCACGTGACAATCTCTGTAATATGATGTTGCAAACATAAACCTGTAGATAGTCCGTGGAATTCAAATTGTGGTTTAAACAAAAAAAAAACAATGACACATATTTACATTACATTTAAATTATAATACATTATGATATGGTGGGAGAATCACTGTGGGAAACAACAATAGGGGGATTTTGGTGTGGTATATTTTCATGAGTAGGAGAATTAGGGATATAGATCTCGTCAAAACGTGCATCTGCAAATTCCTCTTATTATTGATATGATTGATGGGGCAAAGAGTCACATGTTATAAAGGATGTAAAACATATTTGGATCCATTGTATGCACTGTTGCACTAAACACACCTTTTATATTCAAACAAAAAACTAATATTGTGTCTCCCTGTGATTTTGGGTAATATTGATGCCTCCTGTCACAAGGAACATTTGCGTGGTAGTGATACTATCAGCCAACATGATATCTACAATTTGGCAAGAGAGAATGTTGTTTAAGTGCACAGTTTGTGATGAGAAATCATGAAGTTGCTGATAAATTAGGTTGCACTGGTAAAAACTTACGAAATTCAGTGAAAAACATTGTTAAAGGGATTTCATGGTTGCAAGGTAAAATTCAACTCATGTTCCCACCATAGACTGCTCAGGCTAACACCCAGGACATAAAATATGACATCACAAACCACATAATTGATGACATCACTTATGATATTACATATAACATCACTATTCTGTAACAGTCACAATCGTGATGGAACATCCTTACAAGTGGTTATGTTTAGGGTGTTGCTACCATCATATGAAGCGCTATAGATGTGCTTCTCATGAACTACACCATGTATCACAAAATGTACTTATTCAAAGAAAAACTGTCTACTGAAAATCTGTTAATATTATAGCAATAAAAATACATTAACATAGGCAATAGTTCGAACATAGACCACCTAAAGGAGAATGTCCTTGATCTGGTTCGTTTGGCCAGTTAAGTTATACGTAAGTATACATCCAAGCCTAAATCCAAGACCTCTGTGTCTTCAGTAATGTAAAACATGGAACCAAGGGGTAAGTGTACACTAATTACTAGACATGAGTGTGGATATACACAGTATACTTAGCGCATCAATGCATACAAATCTGATGCACACACATTGAAATTATAGTATGGGAGAAACAAATAACAAAATCAGAAAATAGAACTAAAATTAGAGTTACTCACCATGCATATACAGTATACACATTGTGGTATCAGTCTAGTAGCACTGCTCATTGTTCCATGTATGTGCACCACAAACTTTGATGAGAAAAGAAAAGAAAGTAAAGAAAAGTAAGTTAAAAACATAGTACAAGGTTAAGGTCTACATATATAGCAAATTTAGTAAGTTTTAAATACAGTATGTCTGTGTCAATTATTGTGCTTACAATGCTTACTGTCACTAAAGGAAAAACAATGTCTCATTATTTGTGATGTCAACAGTGATGTCATCAATGATGGCATTTGCAATGTCTTCTTTTATTTCCTGGGTCTGATAAGTGCATGGCAGGGACATGAGCAATGCTTGCATAGTTGGCATATCTGGCACATTTCTTTGTTGTTTTGATTTTACCTTGAAACAATAACATCCATTTGGCATATGGCCAAGTCCCCGGCCTAAATTGTTATTAAGGTAATCAAACATTTCATGAGCTAACTTATAAATGATGTTATGTATAATTCCATTATCAATGTAATCAGTTATATTCAATGTAATTAGTGTTTTCAGCAGTGATGACATCAGTGATGTGATTTGTAATGTCATCAGTGTTCTCATAAAACATGTAATTAGTGATGTCATCAGTGATGTGATCTGTGATGCCATAATTGTGGTCATTGTGGTCATAGGTTGCGCAACAGGGGACCCAAAATTAAGGTGGCTCTAGCTGAATTTAAGGGGTTTTGTTGTGTTAAGTTCTCAGTGTACCGTCCGTGCAGCTAAAGTGTTTTCCATGAATTTCAAAGGTTGTTTTATTACACAGATGTTTAGAATGCTTTCAGATAATTGCAGGCTTTGAGTACTCACAATGTTTTTAGGCAGTGCGCAGTGAGATTAAATTATTTGCCATGGACCACACACTTTGCAGCATGCTCCAATTGGTACACCCCTTTCAGGTTCATCAATTTTGCTGCGTGCCGATTTGGTGCAGCAATTCCACCGCAGCATCCATTTGGTGCCCTGTTTGGTGTGAAAGCCATTCCGATTCCATTATTTTGGCCCAAAGAATGTTTTGACGTGGTTGACATTGCAGCCCCGTCTAAACACCCTCATGCCAAATAAGATAACAGAACTGGACTGCAACAAACATACACAAAAACATTACAGCCTTGAACCCTTGTCTGCCAGAATTCAAGGACCAGCATTTAACCACTGGCCAACAATGGCTTGGTGCTTCATGAGTCATACATTTCATACTTAGGCTATAATTTAATGTTCAATGATAAAAGGCTAGGTATGAAACTTGTTGGAATCCAAACAATAACATAATTGTAGCATTATTTTTAAGTGCTTTGTCTAAAAATCGTGCAGGCCAGGGTTCTACAATGGCAGCGTTCAACTAAATGTGATTTTTTTGTTTTTATTTCATCTGCTCTGTTTTACCATGTTGCCCAGAGACAGTATAGTCCTCTTTTTGAATATATGTGCAGCTTAAGGGGGACTATGCAGTGTGAGGATGTGCATGTCATCTGAGAGGGTGTGCAGGCAATGTGTGTGTGTGCTTGATTTGAGTGTGTGTGTGTGTGTGTGCATAGTGTGAAGGTGTGTGTGAGGGATTGTGCGTTCAGTGTGCATTTGCTCTGTGAAGGTGAGTGTTAATGTGTGCGCACATATGTACCCCATTGTGTCTATGTGAGCATTGTGACATGTGGAGTGTGAGTTTTCAGTGTTAGTGTGTGTGTGTGTGTGTGTGTGTGTGTGTGTGTGTGTGTGTGTGCATGTCTCCATGTAATTTGGATGATGCCAAATACAGTTCTTTTTTGTTGCATTTTGAGACTTGAATTTTTGTTTTGTCCATCAAGTGTCCAGTACTACAAGACTAAAAATGTAAAGTAAAAAGAAAAACGGAATGATCATCTTCCAAATAACAAGGGATATGTGGCATATTACATGACCCACGGTAGTGGCTGTGTAGTTATAGTTAAGTTGCTGATCCAATAGGAAGAGCACTTTTTGGGCAGCTTATAACTTCTCTCCCCTTGGACGAATTCTCACCAAACTTTGCAAACAAATTCAGAGTTGATCATATACTTTTTATTGCAAAGTTTGGTGATAATTAGTCCAAGGGGAGTGAAGTTATAAGCTGCCCAAAACGTTTAGTGAGGTTTGGTGCAGGGGGGGCAAAGTTATAAGGGGGGTCCCAAAATTTCTTTTTTTCCCATAGAGTTAATGGGGAAAAACTTTGCTCATGCCTACAGCTGATACTGCTGAATGGATTTGCACCAAATTTGCAGCAGGAGCAGCTGCTTGGTCCTGAAAGCATGCTTTTGAAAATTTGGTGTAAATCTGTCCAGTATTTTTTTTTTTAAAACAACCAAAAAGTAGGTCTAAAAAAAAATAGTGATATCTATGTCCGCTCCATGGACACATTTCCCTGTTCACTCTGTGGACAGGACACCGATTGGCTAATGGCTTGCGTCATGCTTGAGCCAAACTCAGCCTTTCATCCTTCCGAGGTCGATAAATGAGCACCACACACCGTGGGTAATAATAAGCAGCGCTCGGATACCTGAGGGTTTGTAGCGCTATATAAAAGCCTAATTATTATTATTATTATTATGTCTGTGGACATACGACGTGTTCACTGATTGGCTGGGTTGAAGCGTAAAGTGCGTCGTATCGTTTTGATGCTCCCGCCATATTGGATCCACGGACAGTGCGGCAACGAAAGAGGGAAAAATACAACTTTGGGGAGTGTGTTGGTGTGTAAGGGTGATTGGGAGTGTGGGGGAGTAAGAGATGGGCCAAATGCTGTATTTGTTTAGGTGGCAGTACCCTTGAGGCGCTCATCATGTCAGCGGTCACTGCGGCTTCCGCGGACATAAAAAATGCACTTCTGGCTATTTTACTTTACTATGATATTGGTTTTGGGTTATTAGTACAGTGTTGATTGTATTTAATATCATTTATAAGTAGCCAATGTAGCACAGTTAAAATGTTTTTTTTCTATGTTTTTTTCTATGGGTGTGTTATGCTGTGGTGGTTGTGGCCAGGGCCTAGAGTCTGGTAACAAGAACTGCAGTATAACATATCCATGGAAGTAAACATTTTGGATTGTGGTGTATGGTTAGATGTTTGTGTTATGGAGGGGTATTTGTAAGTAAAATTATTATATACTTACTGTTTTATTTTTTGTGATTGGATATATTTTTTTCATGACTTGGGCAACTGGAGCAGATATTCTTTTTCAGAAAAGATCATGTTAGTGTAGGTAGTTCATAATGAGTTATTGCTTTGCATATTAGACATTTCTGCATTATTTCGACCCTCATATTTAGTAGTTTACAAACCAGTGCACTGTGCAATTTGCTCAGTTTCTGTGTTTATTTTTTAAATCATTGGGTCTGTGAGATAAAAAATCCATGCTGGATTAAAAATAAAACTTTTTTGTTATGGTACAATATATTTCTTTCAGTGTTTATTTGTTGTTTTCTGAGTGTGTGTTGCTTCTTTGAAGAAGTACCTGAGTTAGTTTGAGCAGTAAATTCTTCTTTGGTTGTAGTAATTGATGAAGTATTAGCTTATTTTACTTTCTTTGGAGGATTTGCAGTGAGATCCTGTTTCATTTATGTTTGAAGTAGTTTTCTTTTACAACGTTTGGCTTTTTGTGGAACAGGATAGGTTTTTAGATGGGGGTGTACAGTGAACGTAATCTATTGTATTCTAGAATGCAAGGAATATCAGCATTTACTTTACTTGCATCAAAGACGATTAGAAATAGCCCATCAAGTGTATGTAAGAGTGATAGTGCTACATAGCTCATGCCTTCTTTAAAGACTCTGCTACCAATATCTATCAATTATTTATCTAGAGTAAGACCTTGTGCTTTGTGAATGGTGAGTGCGTATCCTAAAGATAGAGAAAATTGTTCTCTGCGTACATACATGTCTTTGAAAAGAAGGAATCAGGCTGTTGAGCATCCTGTGCTTTTAACTTCTGATAGTTTGTCAAAGAGAATATTGACAAACTGAATGTTGTTGTCATGTGGGTATGTTTGAAAGCCAACAACTGTACCAGGTGCTCCATTAACTAGTCATTGCTCCACTTCAATGTTACGTTTAAGCATTATTCTACAGTTTAAAGATAATTTTAATATTTTCTCCAAACCAGCTGTGTTGGAGATAGAGTTTTCTAGGGTATTTAGTCTTGTTGTGGCTTGTTGACACATGGGTAGTGTCATACCATGTACATCCAGTTTGTCTGTGGAGCAAATTTCAATTATTGGTTGCATTTCTTTTTTTAACATTGTTTCATTGAATTTGAACAGCTTGCAAGAGTTGGCATCAAGGACATACCATTGACACTTTTGTGTGCTAATTTTTCCATGACATCAGTAGCACATGAGGTATGGCCATAGAGTGCATGGATGTGTCAGGTTTTTAATATTGATTGTGCTTCTTGAGATAGTAAACCAACTCTAATACTTTTTAAAATGTTGGCGTATGTGACGTCTGCTGACTGGCGCATGTTATCTGTTAATTCTCTGTATTGGAAATGTTGCCAAAGGCTGACATTTTCTATGCTCCAACAGTTTTACGGCAGAGTTGGGCCCTAAGGTTTTAAAAATAGTTTCACCTTTCACTGGTGTCAATTGAAGAAGATCTCCAAAAACAATAATGTGTTTTCCTCCAAGAGCTCTTCGTAGTCTGTTTTGAGTACTTCTTGTAATCAGAGGTGAATCAAAGCCAACATTAGGTTGGAGACTATGCTCAGTTCATCTATTAGTAGCATTTTCATTTGTTTCAGAACTATGCATAGTTCCATTGCAGCTTCTGTAGAAAGTTTGTAATAATCTCATTTGTTTTGGTGTTCTACTGGAAGGAGTAGTAATCGGTGTAAAGTGACATCGCCGATGTTGTAGGCAGCTAAACCTGTGGGGGCAGTTACAACAGCTGACAGTTTTTTGTTTGTCAATTGTTAAAGGAACTTGCTGATGATTTTGATTAAGAATGTTTTTCCTGATCCTACTTGACCACTTACATACCGGAGTACAGGTTTATAGTTTTGGCAGGTACAAGTTTTAGTTTAGTGCTGCACACCATGTTCAATTTCTTTAGTTACTTTCAGGAAAATACTACGCTGGTCATCATTCAGTTGTGATTTCAGTAGAGCAAAGTGTTCTTCAGGTTCCTCATACTGACACATTGTGTTTTGTACTTCATTCATGGCTAGTTCTGCCTCATTTACTATGAGAGGCTCTCCAAGTGGGTCTTGGGTTGCAATAAGAGAAGGTTGAGTGCTGTTTGGAGTATCTACATTTAGTTGTGCTTGAAATTCTTCCTCTTGTTGGCGTTCATTGTTCAACATGTTTTTATATTGGTTCAAATGTATATCTGTTATAGTGATTTCTCTCAAATTGGAGGGATGGGTGTCCATTAAATCTTCTTCTTTTCTCCAGGGCTTAAAAATGTTCAGTAGGGACATGTAGTAAAGTTCTCTATGTTGAAGAGTTTTAAATGATAGCTTCATATGATTAATGAGGCTGTGTTTGGTAAATGTAACCAGGCTGCCCTCATAATTTTGACTATGTATTTATCGTTTTTCTCATCTGGTTTAATATTATTTTTGTATGAGAAGTTTTGGGCTGTGCGGTATACACATGGCCCCTCATTACGACCATGCTATGATATGATATGATATGATATGGTATTTGTAACGCGCCTATACACAAGTGTTTCAAGGCGCGACGAGGCAGGGAGGGAGGGAAACAAGGGGAAGAACAGACAAACGATCCTACTAGGCCAGGTGTCATTCAGATCGCGCAAGTGCAGAGGTAAGGGGAAAAGGAGAAAGTGCAGGGGGAGGAGGTGGGGGGGAAGTGCAGTACAAGGTAAGTAGCGTAATAAAATAATAAATAAAAAGGGCCAGCTGGTGGCAAGTGCAAGGTAAGTGCAGAGCAAGTGCTGAGAAGTGCTGGGAAGGGGGGCTGTAGGGATACAGTGACAGTCCCACAGTGCAGGGGGAGCCAGGGAGGCAGTGCAAGTGGAGAGTGGCTGGGCCCTGGACCGAGGTCGCTGAGAGTGGCCCAGATGCAGGTTTAGTGCAGAACTCAGTGGGGAGTAAGCAGGTTTAGCAGGGGAGAGGGAGAGAGAAGGCAGAAGCGAAGAGGAAGGTTTTGAGGTACTTCCGGAACCGGAGATGGTTCTCCTCAAGTTTCAGGGAGGCAGGAAGGCTGTTCCAGAGGGAGGCCCCTGCTGCGGAGAGAGATCTACCCCCAGCTCGTTGCTTCGAGAAGCGGCTGACCATGAGGGAGTTGGAGACGGATGAGCGAAGGGCTCGTGAAGGAAGATATCTGGTCTGGTAATAATGGTGCCTGTAAGAGTACAGGCACCATTGTTACCGAAATGGCATAGTACGACTCTGCAGGCGGGTGCCGTCCGGCACAGCAGGGTTATCAACGGTGCCGGTGCTTCTGTGGTCCCCATTCCCATTGAGTCCTATGGGACTCAAATGGCAATGTGGATTAACATTTACCGGTGCCTGACTTCCCGGAATGCTGGGGTCATAATCCACTGGTGATTCCGGCAATCCAGGCGCCGGTAAATATTGCAAGTCCGACGGCAATTTGCCAGTAGCACCGGGAGGGTTCCTGCTGGACTTGTTATGAGGCCCATGGTTTCCAAAGCAGTGCTCCTGTTTGGGTAGTATCCAATACATTATTTTCAAAATGTCCTGGCAGATGGGATCATTTTTGGCTATTGTTTCTCGGTCTTCGTACGATTTGAGAAACCTTTTTATGGATGCAGCATATAAGGCTGTTCCAGTTAAACGGTCTGCAGCTTCGTAGCAACCACAATCTCTATGGAGAGCATTTTCATGCCAGAGCTGTATAGTTTTTGAGACATTGTTTTGTCAGATGATATGTCATCCCAGAGGTCTGTCAGCTCTGTTTTCTCAGCTTTTAGTTAAGTAGGCTGTGACATATCGTGCAACTGCAGTGGAATTGTCGGCAGTGTACTGCACATCTATGTTTGCATTCCACAGGAGGACAATGATTGCATACTAATCATTGATGTACTTTGATGCTTCACTTCTTTTAATGTAATATGTGTTCTTAGGCAATTTGCCTTTCACACTGTGTCTAACAGAAGACATGAACTGTTTACTTGTCCTTTTGCTGAAACTAGTCTAGGGAAACCAAAGCAGCATTTGGTGTAGTATTTGCCTTTGTTTTTTAATATCTGCGTCCACAATACTTGCCACATTAATGTCTTTGAAACCGCAAAATATGTACATGTAGCTCGCTATGTGCGCTTTATGAAGGTATTGCACAAGTGACATATTTGTGAATAAAGTGTAAAACCATGGCTTCACTGTCCTGACCAAATTTAGGAACATCTTTAATCCACAAAGCATGTGGATGTGTGGTGCTCCTCTGGATTGATATTCTTTTCTCTGAGAGGAGGAATTGATTTATTACAGATGAAGTGCAGCATGGCAATAAAGCGGTGATGGAAGTACCATGACACATTTACAGGGTCAAGAGAGCAGAGTTCTGTATTTTTCATGTCTATCCCTGCTTTGTTTTTATTTGCTATGCGTAGGAAATTGTGCAAGTCTTCCCATGCATACTTTGCACAACTTAAAATGACAAACCATTTGGGTGGGACAAGGTTGTGTAGCATACACGGTACATCTGCATGACATCAGAACCAGTATTCTTTTGTACCACGCATGTTTGACCAAGGGATTTGTAATACTTGACTGCAAAACCTCATCTTTCTCTTGCACCTTTTGAAGTAGCTGCGTAGCTCTTTTAAAAAATTGGAACATGTTTTCAATGTGTGTGCAACTCTGTAACATAGAGTTGCTACTTCAATTTCAAACAGGAGGTGGAATATGTTTTCAACGTTTTATCTGGATCTGGGGTATTCAGAATACATCTCTAAGGAGTGGTATTCTGATGCTGTTATCTGTGTGCATCTTTCATCATACCTTCCACCTTTTCTAGTAGGAAAGAGCAAAGGCATTCTCTAACTTTGCAAGATATTGCAGGACTTCTCTAACTTTGTTTAAGTCTACTATTTGCTGCCAAATTTTGTTGGCTTTTGTAAGTACTCCATTCACTAGGATAATCAAAGATTGATCTATTGGCCATTGTGCTCCCAGAGTGTCTTATTTTTTATTTTTATTTTTTGCATTTTTAAAGCAATCACACAGCCCACGGGCATGTAGGTGCTGTTATAGGAATCATTTTTTAGTTGTATGATCGTTTATTTTGTC
Organism: Ambystoma mexicanum; assembly: GCF_040938575.1. Lineage (NCBI taxonomy): Eukaryota > Metazoa > Chordata > Amphibia > Caudata > Ambystomatidae > Ambystoma > Ambystoma mexicanum. The sequence continues at coordinate 841,402,241 of NC_090936.1, forward strand.
TTAGTTGCATATTTATATTGCGCTTAAATACCCAGAGGTTACAAAGCACAGACCCGGGGATCGAACCTGTGTTGCTTCATGTCATCTTGCTTCCAAGGCGAGCACCTTGCCGCTGAGCCCTCCTCCCGTGTCTACATTTTCTTTAAGATCAAATGGCAAATAAACTACTTTGCCATGAATGATATGATAGGTTACTTATAAAATGCTTAATATCCAGAGGTTTCTAAGCTCAGACCCGGGATCGAACCTCCGTTGCTCTGCATCCTCTTGCTTCCAAGGCGATCATGTTGACTCTGAGGCATCCCCCAAGAATGCCTTTCAGTAATTCAGAAGGAGGTATCTTGGATGTTTTCAGTTGAAGGCTTATTATCACTTGAAATGGGTGCACCATTTGGATTACAATGCTCTTATAAAAATTAAGCTGTTGAAGTGGTTTTGAAAGTGGGAATATTTCCAAGTTATTAGTTATAGCCCGTGAATGCATATGGTTATTATTAAGTTTTCCAGTGCAAAGTATTGCGGGGTTTGTAATTTCATATTTGTTTTCTGTTATAAAATAGAGAGCTAATTGGAATCATTGGGATTATTGTCTTCTATTTTGTATGTTATATCTACAGTTTTGGTGGTCTTTGTATAAACAGTTGTGCGACAACACACTCCAACTCCCTCAGGGTAATTCGTTTTTCAAAGAAACAAGCTGGGGGTAGATCTCTGTCTTTAGGTGGGGCCTCCCTCTGGAACAGCCTCCCTGCCACTCTAAAACTTGAGTAGAACCATCTCTGGTTTGGGAAGCAACTCAAAACCTTCCTCTTTTCTTCTGCCTTCGCTCCCCTTCTCCCCTGCTGATCTGTTCTCTCTTGGCACTGTGCACCTGGCCACCCTCTGTCCTTCGGGCCCAGGTACCTGCTCACCCTGCCACCCTCCCGCACTGCCTCCGGGCCACCCCTTGCACTGGGGTCTGTATCTGTACCCAAACAACCCCCCTTTTTCTTCCTGCACTTATCAGACCTACCCTGTCTGCTGCCTTAAACCTAGCTCTTGCAAATTGCTGGCTGCATTACCACTGTTTGTTGTCTTTATTATTTATTTATTGTTATTTATCTGTTTCTCCTCTGCTTTGCACTTTCCACTTCTCCCTCCTTCCATGCACTTTTCCCCTCCCACTCTCCATGCACTTGCGCGTTCTCAATGTCACTGGGCATACTAAGATCGTGGTTTTGTTCTCACCTGTTCCCCTCCCTTGCCTTGTCGCGCTCTGAAACACTTGTGTAGGAGCGCGATAGAAATAAAATATCAATCAATCAATCAATCAATCTATACTTGGTTTGGTACTTCAACGGATGTGCTTTTAAACTTTTCTATTTCTTTTTTTGTACGTGTGTAATAGAAGGTTGGCATCTTCAAGGTTGTCACTACTCTGTTCTAAAATTAATGGATTTTGTAAGTGCTCTTCACTTTCAAAATATTTGCTTTGGATGTGGTCTATTTCTTCCAGGAGGTCTTTGGCTCCAGTGCTAAAGCAGGACTTTTTGCATAGTACAGTCTCTGATTTCGTATGGTAGAATGGTGTGTTGCTAACATTTTGATGTGGTGGAAGGTGCTTTTGCAAGCAGGCCCGGAAATGCAGGCTAATGAATGTCCTTGCAGTCCTGTGAATATTTTTAAAAAAGGTAGCAGGCGCTCCTCTCCAGAAAGAACATGGCACGATAACCTGTTCTGAGATGAGAGTTTGCAGCACATGCTTTTTGCTCACTGTACCTTTCACAGATGGGAAATAACCATTTGCATATCAGACTCATGTCATGAGTGATGTCATCAATGATATTTGTGATGTTCTCTTTGATGTCCTGGGTGGTAGTGTTAGCAATGCACGTAGATGGTGCGAGTTATGGTTGCTTAGCTTACTAAAATGGGGGAATGTGCAGTGGTGTTTCGTTGCACTGTGAAGTATAACATTCCTTTAGTGATTTTTTTTTACTGAATGTACATATATATGTATGGCAGGGAAGGAAAAAAAAGGGCTAAACAAGTGATGCCGTCATTGATGTTATCATTGACATTTGAGATGACATTTTGCATGGTCTGGGTGTTAGTGTTAGCAGTGCACAGGATGGTGGCAGGGTTGGGGGCTTAGTTTACCATAACTGTTATATTTCAGGGGTTTTTCTGTTTTTATTTGAAGCATAAAGGGGAGGTGGAAAGTTTTTTTGTGAAGCGTACAGGTTTTTGTTAGGGCAACTTAACCATAACATCCTCTCAACAAAGTTTTTTTTTAGTGAATTTAACTGGTTTTTGGTAGGGCAACTTAACCAGAACGTCCCTGTAAGAAAGTTTTTTTTGTAGGGAATTGCATAGGCTTTTGGAAGGTGGAACTTAAGCATTAAATTGTGGCAATGAAGTCGGTCAGCAGAATATACACTGTAATCATATGATTTAGAAAGATATGTCGTATAATATACGTACTTGACATAGATTTAACATAGAACATACAGAACCCCCTCCTTAATGATATTGGAAAGGGACGGCCTGAGTGCCTGTTTGCGGACGGGGTTGGACAGCATCAACATTACCCAAAGAGGCAGGGGGTATCTGAAAATGTACTATTGTCTTACACAAAAAATGTGCAACATTGAAGAAGGACATAAAAATATTGTCAGTAGTAATAAGTAAATATGGAAACCTGACGTTAGGAAAATAAAACCACACATTTAATAGCCATGTAGAATAAAGTGGATGGTACCATAAAAAAAAGGATGCCTCCAGCGTAACCACTTCACAGACACTCAGCAGCCTGGAACTACAGTGGACGGACGCAGTAGGATGAAGGGACATTACAGCAAAAGAGTGAGTACAGGTCATGTTGTTATATGGGTGATTTTTTTGTGGTATGTAGTGCATAAATAGTAATTTCTTTCTGTTGTTTTGACTCAGAAATGGCAAGTACTTTGGAGTGGCTGGAGGAGCATTTCCCACATGACTTGATGTCTGAAGGCAGCGACAATAATGATACAGAGTGCTCTGCATATGCAAAATAGTGACCAGTATTTTAGAGGCATTCAACCTATGTATTTTTTTTAACAGACCAGGAAAGAAAAGAAGAAAGGGCAACAAATGCGACAGAAGAAGACAGGATAAAGAGGATAGAGGAGAAAATGGATATATTGAACAACAATTTTCAGTTTACGGGAGTTTATGGAGGACTGTGTGAGAGGAAATGTTCATTATCATTGCCCCACCTGCACCTGCCCTGCTTCTCCATTCCCTAGTGAACCATCCCCAAGCCTTGAACAGGAAAATATACGTTTTGACGAAATATAGATCCCTTCTTCCCCTCACAAATCTTCTTCTCATAACCAGCCCGTGTTGAATCCTAATCCCCCCATATTTGTTTCCGTGTCCGCTTCCCCCGCTATTTCTTTAGATTGATGTGTGTGTTTGTGCTTGAAATGTTTTTGTGCAGTAGTTGTAGAGAAAGAGTGTGTGTGTAGATTTCTTTTTTAAAAAGACGTAAAATGTTCGCGAACAGCGCGCCTGTTCGACCTAACCGCAAGCAATGGAATGTGGGTGCAGTCTAATGTGAAGTAAGGTGGATGTGATGAGTGACTGCACCATCTTTTGAAAATGTGCGTACATAAACAGAAAGGGATGTCCAAAGGATATACTACGTCGGCGTACCGCTTGAAAACGAGATAATACATGGTCATAGAACACACAAGGTGTCCGGAATGGGTGTAAATGAGTAAAAAGGGAGTGTGTGAAGGACAGTATAGCGGTCCGTATTGGGTGCAGTCAAAATGGTGCTGTCCGTAGGACAGGCACGGTGGCCGGCAAGTTCGTAGGCAAACAAAATGGAGTTGTCCTAAGGACACTGGAACTGTCCGTACAGTGAACATAGTATGCATGCACATGCACAGTACAAACGTAAGGATTGTGAACATCGTGCCAATTCCTAACTGTCCGTCTCACTTGTGTCGCACTTTGAAGTAGTTTGAGAACCTGAACACTGTCCGTAGGACACTTGTGCGCATGTTTGATTCTTTGCATTTGCTGTCCAGGGGACTTCCATTACGGGGGTGGATGTGTTGAGGACGTCATTTTGTGACCGCACCTACCCTGAGCGTGGGGACTAGTTTCCGCAGTTTGTGTGCTTCCGCAACAATAAAAATGAACTTGTAGACACAAGGCAAAGTATTGGGGAGTGTAAAAATGTAATTTCACACATCCCAAACAATAGGCCACCTCAGGAGTTGTTGTGTAAAATGTGTGTGCCGCTTTATAGGGATGAAGACGGTCACGAGGCACATCCCTGCACCCCTACAAAAGGCCACACCCCTGAGCGCATCTTCATTGTCCTTCTAGCTATAGCAGATTGAGGTGCTTTGCCTTTACTGCTGTAGTGACCAAAAGGAAATTAATCGGTATGGCTTCCATGGCTGGTGTAGGGTTATTAGACCCTACACCACCCCCAAACCGCCACCATCACCACCTCACCAAGGGCCTGCAGAGAGATATATGGGTGAGGATGTAGAGAATGAGGAAGAAGAGGAGTAAGAGAATGAAGTAGAGGAACTCTGCACTAGGAGCACTCGGCGGGAGTCGTGGGTGTGGCGGTTGTTTTCCGTTTATCGGAATGCACCACAAACCTGATGAGGTGTAACCAGTGCAATGTGGGGTTGAGTCACGGGAAATTTGGAGCGTACAGTTTTGGTACAACAACCATGAAGTGACACCTCACTTCATTCCACACTGCGGACATTCGTAAGGTGGTGCCATGTGAAGAGCGTAGTGGTTTAAGTTCCTCCACAGCATCCTCGGAATCCGATCCTCCCACCACAAGAGACACTCCTGTGGGGGAGCGCATCCCTCCAGCTGCTTCACAAGCCATTCACAATGCTGTGGACCCTTACCTTTCAAAAGTGACAGTAGTGTGCACGTATTGTGATGCGGTACTCTGCAGGGGGAGAGTTTTCAAAGGAGAAGATTTGCTCCTTACCTAAATAAAGATCACCCTTAATATGTGTCTGTTCAGTTGCCCTTTCTTATTCCCGTGGCTGGTGTCCCTTCCTTACCCTCCTTTCACCTCTTCTACTAGTGTGTCGAGTGCTGTTAATCTATGAAATAAAAAAACAAAAATGAGAGAAAAGGCTCTTTTCAGAGCCGCCTTTCTCAGTATAACAATAGAACTATGAAGTGAAGGCCGTAGACCCCTGCGGAGGTCAGCAAAATTTTGCGGACATTCGTAGAGGGGAAAAAGGGAGGGTGCAAGCGAAGCAAACGCAATAAAGTGTACATTGGGACTAAGTGGCGGCTCTGAAAAGAGCCTTTTGGTGGTGTGTTGTGTGGGTCAAAAACAGTGGATTGGGGAAAACGGATTGTCAGATAGGTTAGTGTGATTGCAAAAGAGGGCGCAATGCATTTTGTAAATTGTGAAGAAATATCTTATTGCCAGCATATGTGAGGTGGACTCCATCTCTGCGGAAAATGAAACTGCTACTAAAAAAATTTTCTTTTTATTGTGGAAAGAGGACATACCAAAATCTCTGAAAAAGGCACACACAGCCTTATTCACATTGCGTCTCGCTTTCTCCATTTGTGGACTAAATGCGGAAGAACGCAACCACATTTGTCTTTGGGCAATACAGGAAAAAAGTATGTGACAATTAGGAAACATGTCCATGAGCTTCGCAAGTCCTTCCTTCTTTGAAAATTGTAAAGAAATTCCAGATACATGGCCTAAACTGTTTCCTCCAGAATGAATGATGAGTATATCTGGAGAACGCTCTGTCTGTAAAGTAACACAAAGAGGTACCAAGTCCAGCCATCTCATGCCTCGCACGCCATGCAAGTGCACTTCCGCATGTGGAAATCCGAGATTTGTAGATAAACAGCAGCTTTCTGCATGCACCTTCAACCAATGTATCCATGAGTCTCCCACAATCCAGATAAACTGTTTTCGAGCATGGAAAGCCATGGCTGTGTGGTGTCCTGTGAGGGAGAAGACGGTCTTACTAAAGTACGTCAGTCAGAACACACCTACTGAACTTTATGGACCAATCCCTAGCTCCGCTCATTCTCATTTACATGCGGCTCCACCCTTCAAACCCCGGTGGTGATATGTGCTGGCTGCTAACTACCACCATGTTCGCGGACATGTACAGGATCAGAGCGTGACAACGGTACATTAAAGTACTATTCCCCTTTTTCCCCTTTAAGGTAGGCTCCGGAAAGAGACGTTTTTTTTTATTTTGGCCACATATCGTACAGACATGTGGTATTTTATGTATTTTTGTGTATTTTTTGTCCTTGCTTTACTCTTGCAAACATTACAAAACCTTCTCTAAAGCAAGCCTTATGTTCCAAAAGAACATTGCATTTCCCAAAGAGGATAGCGCAACCCCATCTCCTTCAAAGTAATGCGCATTTGCTTGGAGCAATGTTATTGTGGCTACAAAAAAAACATACCAACTCGTAGCATGAATGCACGCATGCCGCGATTGATGATGCACCTCCTGGTGCTTTGATCTGGACAGAAAACAGAGGTGTTGTTCCATTGTGCTCTCTGGAGTAAAGCAGAAAAAATAACTTTCGATGTTGGGAAGATGGTCATGAGTGCTTCAACCAACTGTGCCAAATCTGCCAACAAAGTAAGTGAAGTCAGGTATCCCAAGTGGCAAGCACCGTAGTGCAAAATTACCACATGAGGAGTGGTCATTCTACGCATGTCTCTGCAAACTTGCAGAATTGCCGCAGCATTGGCATCTGTGTCAGTGCTCCACACCACCTCCACTCCTCGCACATAGAAATGGTGTGCCACATGCCTACTCTCGGCATAGTGTTGTAAGCCTTGTACAAAAATGTCTTCAAGCAGCGAAACCCTGACCCTCTGCACCTCTGCCATTTTCAGTGTGCCCACCGTCTTTCGACACAAAAGAGTAATGTGAACATCTGATTGGCTGATGCCTACAGTTGTCTTTCCATGCAGGATTTGCTGTAGGTACCCGTATGTGACACGCCCTATCAGCGGACAAGCGTTGCCTACATGTGGCATGTAACTCTTACCCAGTCCTTCCACCCTTTCTACAGTGGTACCAAAGCGAGTCCCTCGTAGCACTCAACTAAACGGGTGCACAATCATCCACCAATCATATAGAACATCGCTAATTTTAACTCCATCATCAACATTGTGCACTTCAAAATTACTGTCGATGGTTCTTAATGGAAATCGCATACCATTGCAAAGCACCTACTTCACAAGCTACTGTGCAAGGATTGCAAATTTCTACGTACAGCTCCATGCATGTCCACATGCATCAGTATAGAGTACAGGTATGTACATTTTAATCAGAGGACATGTGGAAGCCTTATGATTTAAAATAAACAAAATAATGCCGGTAAATTTCCATAGGGAACACATAACAACGCTCCCCTTTTAAAGTGCAAGATTGACGATTTGTCATTAACAAATTGCACGACTGCTAACTGTCTTTTTGCATAACCTGTACATACGTTGCAAGCATGCCTATTTATGCATAGCTCTCAAGCATTTTTGTCTTAAAGGCGGGTGAAATCAGCCGATTTTGTTTTTGACGGGTGAGACGCCCATTGGAATGAATGGCCGTGCAGGAGTCTTGGCTGGTGAGTCTGCCCTTTACAAGGTGGGTGACACCCGCCAAAGGCATGTGAGATGAGAAGTATAATTTAGGGCAAACCTCAATTTTGTATGTGAAAATGTCAGTACTCTGTACTGCCTAGAGTAATGCTACTTGCAATGTGATCGTATGAGAATAGTAATTGCTCCCGATTGTGGTGCTGACATGTCCTTCGGAGGGTCTCCCGATTTTTGGACATTGTGCTTTTCATTAACAAGTACAAAATGTTTGCCCACCTAGTACTTTGCCCTATCACTTACAAACCTCTCTCCTATGCATACTACACTTTGTAAAGAACAAGGCATTTGCAAACCCTTAAAAAATGTAGTTATTTTGAAGGACTTTCAAGTACCATATTGAAAGTAGTGCGCAAAGACTGCACAGAGAGAAGCGAAATGTGCACGTGGACTGGGTTGAAATATGAAAGTTGAATCTTCTTTCGAAAGAAGTTCAAGTAAAGTCTGCAGTATCATGATGGCTGCAAACACACAAAGTAATTGTCATCGTTTTTTTAATTCACAGTGAAGACTACTCTCCTGAGAATCAACAGCATCTACACTGCAGACGACAAATCCGAAGAAACCTGGTCATCTTGCACAACAAATTAAGTACAGTACAACCTTCATATTGTAACTACTCCTTAAAGAGGCTGCGTGGGTTATTTGTTTATTTTGGGCACCAAAGCAAGCATTCATTTGTAAACCATTCTACCTACAAATATCCATTTATTGAACAAAGAATAACAGGTGGAATGGCTGACAAATCCCTGTGTGTTTGGTACTGAAATAACATAGGAAATCCTTAGAAGGTTAGATTGTGAAAATATGTAGAGGTAGCAAGTTTTTGGCATTTCAGTTATTAATAATGGTTCTCGTCACAAGTAGGGCACTTTGTACTCTCATCTAAAGCACATTGTACTAGTATACAAACAGTAAAGAAGCCTTACCAAATGATAGTTAGAGTTCACTGTGTGTTGACACACCATGCCAAAGAGCTTCCCTATCACACTTATGCACACATGCACACAGCACACATACATTGGACAACAGACCAAAGTATACTTTTTTTTCTCAACAGACACCAAAGAATGCTTACCAAAAAGCAGCTTCATAGAAAGGAACGCAGAATTAGAGCAAATAAAAATGAAGGTGCCCAATGTAAGCATCCACCTGCTGTAGAGTTAGTGGAGAATCTTGGTACAAACCACTTAATGCATTTGGGTAACATAATAAAAGAAGTCTCAACTACCGAAACTGTACATCCTCCATCAAAAAGTGTCACAAAACACAGAAATGTTGTCAAAAAAACGGCTGCCAGTACAGCTAACAATGGTCCTAATAATTCTGATAGTGTAAGAAGAATCCATAGTAAAAAAAGTATTTTAGCAAAAATGTTTTGTCACAGAGTCCTTCAGAATCTACTAAGAAGAGGACCAAAATCATCCTCACCCCTTGAAACGTACCGTAGAAAGTTAATACTACAAGCACTTGTGGACAGTGCAATCCTTCTCAACAGGAAGTTGTTCATATTAGTGTTAAAAAGGATGAAAGCACTAACAAAACTAAATACCAAACTACAAATGAAACTCAGCAATAAACGGAATATGAACAACATTTTTTTGCATGTTTGTGGCGGAGAATGGAGTCACACAACAACCACAGAGCCATATTTTAATGAAGAAGCATACAAACAAAATCAAACAAACACAATTGCCATCCATAGCAGTGGACGAGGGTTTGAGAAAATCAATACTACCATCATGGAACAAAAAATACTGCTTACAAAACTATCTTCTGAAAACTCAGAATTACCTCTCGATTCAGCAGAACCACACCGTCCAGTATACAAATGGCCGTGCACATCATTATGTGCTATTCCAAACAAAGCTTTCAAATCTTTACGTCAGTTCCTCAATCAATATGTAAAAGGTAAAGACAAAAGTAAAATGAAAGTGCTGCAAAATATGGATATTGTGTAGTACGGAAAGAAACAGGACTAAAAGGATATTCATTAGCCTGCATTTCTGGGCCTTTTTGCAAAAGTACCTTCCATGATATCAAAAGAATCTCAGTACATCATTCCAAAGTAAGAAATTTTGTGTATAAAATATACTGTGCAAAAAGTCCAGCTTCAGAATTAGGCAATTTAAATACCACTCTTCTGCATGGTACAACCAAATACTTACAAGAAGAAATGGACCGTATTTAGAAAAAGTATTTTGGAAGTGACAGCCAGGTAGAAAATGCAACAGTTTTAGAGCATAGTAGCGACAATTCTGCACATAGCAACCTTCTATTACACACATACAGAAAAGAAATAGTAAAATTTAAAAGGTCATCTGCTGAAGTACCAAACCATGTGTGTGTATGTTGCCGCAGAACGTTTTACAAAAGGAACACAAAAAATGTGGACATACAAAATAGAAAACAATGAAGACTCTAAGGGGTTAATTCATAGAATTCGGCGCACAAGTGCCGCACGCGGCTGGCGCACAGCGTGCGCGTGTGAATGTCTGTGCCAGCCACGTGCGCTAAAATCGATTTCCGCCCACAGCGTATTCATGGATTTTAGCCTCCAAAACCAGCCATGGCGCAGAGTGGTGCAGCGACCCTGCAGCAGCACCAGTTACGCCCCCAAGAATGCCCTCGCGCAAGGAAAAGCCATCAAAATCCCCAATTCAGTGCAAAGGGCCGCGCTAACCCTGGACCAGTTTACAGGGCTGCTAAACAGCAAAGCCAAGCGGGGAACGTGTATTACTGGGGTGCGCATGAAGTTTCACACATGAAAGGGCCCTGTGCGAGCGGGGTATTGTATTATGGTGTTCGCAGGAAGTTTCACATGCAATTTCAGCAGGGTACGTGTATTTCAAGGGTGCGCGGGAAGTTTCACACATGATTGGCCTGGGTACGTGTATTTCAGGGGTGCGTGGGAAGTTTCACATGAGATTTCAGCACGGTACGTGTATTTCAGGGGTGCGCGGGAAGTTTCACACGCGATTGGCCTTGTTATATGTATTTCAGGGGTGTGCGGGAAGTTTCACACGCAATTGACCTGGGTAGGTGTATTTCAGGGGTGCACGGGAAGTTTCACACGCGATTTCAGCAGGGTATGTGTATTTCAGGGGTGCGCCGGAAGTTTTACACGCGATTGGCCTGGGTACGTGTATTTCAGGGGTGCGCGGGAAGTTTTACACATGATTGGGCTGGGTATGCGTATTTCAGGGGTGCGCGGGAGGTTTTACACATGATTGGAGCACAGTACCTGTATTACTGGGCTGCGCATGAAGTTTCACACACAATTTTGCTGTCAGAGCGGGGGAACACATATTTTGGGGGTGCCCGGGGAGTCCTGCACGTGAATTTGCAGTGTGGGTCCTCCCAGGTGTCCCCTCTATCCCCTCCACGGCCCCTGCAGGCAGCCCACACCACAGGGGACTACCTTGCACCCCTGGTCATGTCCCGCAGGCAGCCGATCCACCATGCGCATGCCCCCCAGCCAAGCCACATGTCATGTTGCAATATGATCACCAACTCATGTCTCCCAGCACACCCACCCCCCAGCAGTGAGGGGCACCTGCCAGCAGGCCCCCACTCATGTCCCCCAGCCCCCTCACCCCCCCAGCATTGACAGGCACCTGCCAGCAGGCCCCAACACATGTCCCCCAGCACCCCCACCCCCCAACAGTCAGGGACACCTGCCATCAGGCCCCCACTCATGTCCCCCAGCCCTCCCCACCCCACAGCAGTGAGGGGCACCTGCCATCAGGCCCCCATCATGTCCCCCGGCACCCCCACCCCCCAGCATTGACAGGCACCTGCCAGCAGGCCCCGTCACATGTCCCCCAGCACCCCCACCCCCCAGCAGTGAGGGGGACCTGCCAGCAGGCCCCGACACATGTCCCCCAGCCAACACGTCATCACAATCTAGATCCCTGGCTCTTATGGCCACCCAAATCCCACCCCACGCCACCCCAGTCCAAACACCCAACCAAGCTTTACATCCACTCCAAATTGAAATCCCCATTACATGATAGATCACAAATAAACAGTATGCGCATGAGTACAAGTCTGTCAGACCCACACAATGGCAACACATGACTGAGAAAACCCACATTGTGACATGCATGAAACCAATGAGAGAAGACCACACATTGAAGTAAGAAACAAAAATGTATTCAAGTCAAAATGAAGGGAATGAGTTCAAAACACACAATAATGCCAATAATAATCAAAATGCAGCATGTCCCAAAAAATAATAAATACATAAAATGAGAATCCAAATTAATCCAAATGAAAATTTGTCCAAAGTCACTGTCCAACAAAGCAAATCCAAAGGGAAAGAAAAGCGTAATATCCATTGCTCCATGGTGAAAAAAAAAGATGAAGGAGAAAAATCCACTGTAAAACTATGTACAAATAGCAAATCCAGGGTCCATGAGCCCAACGACATAAATGAAACCTACAATGAAACTTACCTAATTACTAACTATATACAAAAATGTGGGGCATTGTCCATGCGCCCCAAATGAAAGAAAAAAGAAATGAAACTTAACACTAATGAACTATTTACAATGGCAGCGGGCAAGTCCAACGGCTCACTTGTTGATGTCATGGGCCAGGGCATCATCGAACTCCTGTTCAATGTCTTGGAGGCGGGCCTGTTCTCTGTCCCGAGGTCTTGCAGGGATAACACCATGTCCACCTCCAACTCCCTGCAAATTCCCTCGAGGCACTCAGCCCGCCTCAGCGCCCTGCGTATGGAGTTCTCTGCCCTGACCATTGTGAGCCGTGCCTCCTCCGCCCGCTGCCGCTGCGCACCTATCTGCTGGCCCAACCGCTGCCACACGGAAGACACTCCCATTCCAGGGTCCTCCTGCCCTCCGGCCGATGCCTGCCCCTCTGATGTAGATGGCCCCAAGCCATGATGCCTCCCACGTTGAGCCTGCCGCTGCCTCCAACGCAACTGCCTCTGCCAGCACGACGGCATCCAGGCTGATGGAATCCACTGACGCCGTTGTGCACGTGCCCTGCCCGATGATGCGAGCACATCCTCCATATGCTGAGGTCCAGTTGCTGGGGTGTCCACCCCTGCTGGACCTCCGACTCCCGACTGTGGCAGGGATGGGATCCCCACAGAGCTGGCTGCGTTGTGCAGGTCCACAGGGGGCCTTGGTGGCATCTGAGCAGGAAGACGGCATGGAGAACGACTGGTGCATAGTCTCCACAGAGGAGGAGAGGGCCGCCAGAGTGGCCGACACATGTACAAAACCCCCGACCATGGACACTCCCAACTGGGCCACGTTGGCAAGCTGCTCTTCGTGACGACGTGCGTGCTCCCCCCGGGAAGCATGCACGTCATCACGAATCTCACGCGTGCGCAACGCAACACCAATCAGGACCTTTTCCATACGACCAGGTGTCCCCTCATCCGCAGGTAGAGGAGTGTCAGATGACATGGACATCCTCCCTACCTGCGGACGGGCCTGGGATGGGGCATCCCTGCTGGTGCATGGTGGTGCAGTCACAGTGTCAGGGACAGTGACATGCACAGGCCCCTCCACGGCGACCTGTGCTGCCTCCTGCCCCTGCCCCTGGACTGCACCACTTGCACCAGTGGTACCACCCCCACCAGGCCCCATGTGCGGCTCAGTAGCGGCCTACTCCTCCTCTGTGGAAACCACCAACAAGCATAATTGTATATGTGTTTTCAAAAACATGTGTGATAATAATGTTCGGTTAAATTATGTTATGGTAAAGGCAGTTTTATTGACCTGCTTAAATAATGTTACCATCTGTAACTATTCTGCATTGTTTATTATGTTTTTCTCGAAAATGTGCATAAACAGCAGCTGGCTGTACACTTGCTTGACACTTAATCCATTTCTAAACCATTTTGCGTGATACCATTTAGTAAAACCATAAATAAGTAAATGTTATTTGATGCCATTGCTGGACTTAAGAGATGAATGGTATCTCTCAACATTAATAAAGGCATTAAAAACACAGAAAGTTATATTTCCATGATGGAACAAGACGCGGAAAAAATATTAGAATTTAGCTGGCATTTCAAAAGTATGCATCTCAGATAAATTCGAACAGAAGAAAATGTTTCCAGTGACCCTTATGAAAATGTACAACTATGAGGCAGAGTTGCTAATGGAATGCCAACTGAAGTGGGCTTTTGCATTAGATATGTTTGAGTTCATCTTGTCTTTGGCCAGAGAACAATTTCACTTTTCATCCACGTCCATTGGGTTATTTTTAGATATTAGGTCTGCTGTCAGGAATCATTACTGGAAATGAGCAAGTCAGACACTCTGGAGACAACTCACTACTTGCGATAGGTACGAAAGAGCGAAACCATAGGTCTACACAATGTATAAAACATATTTCTGAACATGCTGAATGAGTTTACGTTCTGTAGAATTACTAAAAGCTTTTCATTTTTCCCTTAACAGGGCACGATAAATAAGAATGGGCTTTTGTTAGCATACAATTGGGATTGAAAACAATATTCATACTCTGAGACTTCGATCACATTATCAGTTAAGACTATCCAGAAACCTTTTAAACATATTTGGCCCAAACACGTCTGGATTTTGAACTTGCCCACATCTGCTCCTGCCAAATGCTCAACCTTTAAAGTCTGAGCCTTTTTTTTCACACAGAGTACTGACTTTACTCGACTTTCACTCGAATTGTCCAATTTCTTATGTCTACCCCTCTCTACCTGCTCAACTTTTCAGGCTGTTACAGAACAAGATCTACACTTCCACTGTTTCCATTTCCCGAATTTGTCTCCAATTCAGTTCTGTCTTCATTTGTCTTCCTAAGCAACCATATTTATCTTCAAATGTTCCCCCATCACTGCCTCTCAATGTAATCTCACCAATTCGCAAACTCCCTATCCCAGTATCACATTTTCACTCAAAATGCCTATATATTGTGGAATTCTCTACTTCTTCTAGTACATCTTCTCCTTTGCTTGGATCTTGTCAGTCCTCCTATCAAGCTTTCTGGTCAACATCACCTAATTCTTCATTTCATATGCATTCCCATTCTTTCTCCTTACTCCTTTATCTCCACACAAATTCTGTAATCTATTCTGGCCAGAGCACACTATCCGAACCTTCAAACAGGTCAGGCCCTCTGAGACCACTATTGGGATTTGGAGCAGTCTTAAAAGTTCTATAAAAGAACAAGACACAACATAACATGTGTCCTTTGCTGAAAAAATCCCTTTAGTTTAGCTCCCAGCATGCATCAAAATCTATTTCGTTCTTGCAGTGCTCTGTCAACTTAATGTTGAGCACGTTGCTGAAAGATCACTATAACATCAACATCATTTAAATTGTATGGGATCAATCTATCTGTAAAATCATTGATGGGATTCACATATATCTGGTGAAGCAATACAGGACTTAATCTGTGTATTCAAGTGTTTGTGTGTTAAGTTAAGTAACCAAATTACACAATTACAGAATTATTGAGCTAGTTGTAATCTCTAAGGTTGTATGATTATTATCTTACATACAATTATGCCTATATATATTCAACTTGTCATATTCATAAATGAACTAACTTTGATTTAAGTAGAATGACATAGTTTTTCTTTTATCACAATAGTTATGGTTTGATGAACAGAAATGTGCTATCTAAAGGCTTTGGACATTTTGGGCTAATATAAAAAAAAATCCTAGCATTGGGGATTAATCCAATGAAAGTACAGATTTCTCGATTAATCCAGAGTTTTTACCAGAACTTTCATATGATAGAAACATGCTCCATGAATTTATCAGATTGAAGATTGTTTGTTGTTGATAGATTGCAGTACCACCTTCAGTAACGTACATTGTTCTAGATTGCAAGCAGTGGATTCTTTGTTGCCATATTTACACACAAAGACATCCTTACTGAAAATAACTGGCATGCCCAAATGATGTCTCTGTCTGCTCATATATACCAAATCATGGCATGCAGAGACAGAAAGTACAATCATGAATTGGTGTTGTGGCTAATTTCCAGTCTTAAAATGTTTAGAATCTTTATTTGAGTATGTATGCTTAACAACCATGAATACAGAATGGAAGTTGTCAGACACTACTCATATTTTTGGTATTAAATGGCAGGACTTTTCAGCAATTAGAGGTTCCGACTAAGCTCAGCCTAACATATTCAGCCATATGCTGAATCTGTGAATTTAAGAACATGTGGCCCAGCTATGGTGGTAATTCATAGAATTCGGCGCACAAGTGGCGCACGTGGCTGGCGCACAGAGTGCGTGTGTGGCAGTCTGTGCCAGCCACGTGCGCCAAAACCCATTTCGGCGCAGAGCGTATTCATGGATTTATACATCCATAAGCAGCAGTGATGCAGAGTGGCGCAGCGACCTTGCAGCAGCGCCAGTTACGCCTCCAACCCCGCCTGTGCGCCAAAAACATTGCACAAATCCAGCACATGGTGCAAAGGCCAGTGGATAAGCATACAGCCCCCCAACCACGAAAACACGTGTAAAACTCCCCGCGCACCCCTTGGAATACACGTACCCTGCTCGTGCCAGGCCAAGCGTGAGGAAAACTCCCCGCGCACCCCTCTGAATACACATAGCCCGCTCGCGCCAGGCCAATCGCATGTAAAACTGCTTGCGCACCCCTCGGAATACACTGACCCCGCTCGTGCCAGGTAAATTGAGTGGAAAAAGTCCCCCCTGTGGGGTGGGCTGCCTGTGGGGTATGCCCAGGGTGGATGGGCTGCCTGCCGGGCATGGGGAGGGTGTATGGGCTGTCTGTGGGGCATGGGGAGGGTGGATGGGCTGCCTGCGTGTATTTCAGGGGAGTTTTACATGCAATTTGGCATTTTGGACCCTCCTGGGTGTGCCCTTTCCCCCCAACCCATGCCCTGCAGGCAGCCCACACCACAGGGGACAACCCACACCCTTGACCATGCCCTGTAAGCAGCCCACATGGCACCATGCACCTGTGAGCCCCGACTCATGTCCCCCACCCACCATTGATGGACACTTGTCAGCAGGCCCCGACTCATGTCCCCCAATGACGGGCACCTGCCAGCAGACCCCGACTCATGTCCCCCCACCCGGCATGTCATCACACTCCAGACCAATGGCCCTTATGGCCACCCAAATCCCACCCCACGTCTCCCCAGTCCAAACACCCAACCAAGCATTCCATCCACTCCACATTGAATTCCCAATGTCATGATAGAAGATAAATAACCAGCATGCCCATGAATACATGTCCCTCAGACCCACACAATGGTGACACATGACTGTGAAAAACCACATGGGACATGCACAAAACAAATGAGAGATGATCACACAAGTAAAGTGTAGAAAAAAAGTGTATTGAAGAATAAACCAAATGAATAAAACAAAATCACACAATAATTAAAATAAAATATTCCAAGTCCGGAAGTCCAAAAATGGAAAAAAAAAAATGAATGCTGTAACCAATAAAATCCAAAGTAAAATGGCTCCAATGGGTCCGTCCATCAAAAAATAAATCAGAGTTTAATAAAAGAAAAGTATTCCACCATGGGTACAAGCATCCAAGGGTCCGTGAGCCCAACAATCCAAAGGAAACCTAACCTAAATCCTACCTAATAAATAACTATATACAAAAAGGCGGGGCATAGTCCATGCGCCCCAAAGGAAAAAAAAATGAAAGGATACTTACACTTACAGAACTATTTACAAAGGCGGCGGGAAAGTCCAACGGCTCACTTGTTGATGTTCTGGGCCAGGGCCTCATCGTACTACTCTTCAATGTCCTGGAGGCGGGCATCTTCCCTGGCCCCGAGGTCTTGCAGGGATGCAGCCATAGCCTCCTCCAACTCCCTGTGAGTTGCCTCCAGGCACTCAGCCTGCCTCAACGTCCTGCGCATGGAGTTCTCCACCCTGACCATAGTGAGCCGTGCCTCTTCCACCTGCCACCGCGCCGCATCTATTTGCCGGCCCAACCGCTGCAACACGGAAGACGCTCCCAATCCATGGTCCTCCTGGATTCCGGCCGATGCCTGCCCCTCTCATGTTGATGGCCCCGAGCCATCATCGCTCCCACCTTGAGCCTGCTGCTGCCGTGCATGTGCCCTGCCTGTTGATGCCTGCACGTCCTCCTCCTGCTGGGGTCCAGTTGTTGTGGTGGCCACCCCTGCTGGACCTCTGACTCCTGACTGTGGCAGGGATGTGTCCTCCACCAGCCTGGATCAGGGGCAGCTCCACAGGGTGCACAGGTGATACTTGGGCAGGAAGATGGCACGGAGGATGACTGGCGCATAGGGGGTTCAGTTGAGGAGGGGGTTAGTAGAAGGTCCAGCACACGGAGGAACCCAGCACTTGTGAGCCGTCCTAGTAGGTCGACGCGGTCAATGAGGCATCCAAAATAACGTGCAGTGTCCTCACGAGAACCCTGCATGTCATCCCGAATGCCACGTTCACGCAACGCCACCCCAGCCAGGACAGGCTCAACACGGTCCCAGATTGCCACATCCGCAAGGAGAGGAAGGGCAGTTGTTGTGTGCGCATCCATTCCCTGAAAACGGGTCTGGACGAAGGCATCCCTGCTGGTGCGGGGGTCACAGGATTGGGGACAGGATTACACAGAGGCACATTCGAGGCCACCTGTGCTGCCTTCTGTCCCTGCCCCTGGACTGCACCACTAGCACCAGTGGAATCCCCTCTCCAGACCCTGTGCATGGGCCTTCCACGACCTCTTCCTCAACCAAACCCCCCACCAACCTGGATTACTGTGTGCCCTCTTCCTCCATAGGCCCCTGTGGGGTCTCAGCTGCCCCTTCTGCTGGATGCGGCACCAGACTCCTCACTCCCCGACGAGATGACAACATGGGAGGGGAGCTGGGCTTTGCGTCTCCGGCTGACGGTGGGATCCCTGTCGCTGTGCTCCACAGCACCGGCTCTGCCCTCTTCATCAGTTGATGCTGCAGACAAGGAGAGACAGAACACAGGCATCAGGGCACTGTACAATTGTCTGATACACACATGACAGTTGCACATGAGTGGCAGCGTCAAACTTCACACATGGCTTCACACTCCCCACACATGCGCAAATTAACAGGAATGTTGGAGCAGGCAACACAATCCATACACATACAACATCATGAGCATCTGTTAGCCTAACATCACATGCAACATGGGGAGTGCCGAACTCATGCACACCCGCCACCAGACATACATGCATCTGTACATCTCCACCACCTGTCGCAGTGAAAATCATCGGCATCCATGTCACATCTGCCAATCAGCCTCCTACATGTCGGTGTCACATGCATCCATGGTGTATCACAGTGGCACACATGTCAAATACAAACACACGCACATGTACATTGTGCACATACATGAAGGTGGAACCAGCATCCATGTGTCACACCACAACCATGCCACAGTACATACACAGAAATTTAAACATGTGTACACCCACACATGCATTTGGGCATCATGCATGTGGACACATACACCATTGATGCGCCTCACACATGACTGGACTCACATGCGGCAGGCTCAAGTCCCTGTACATACACATCCATACATGGGCCTTTCAATACATATGTCCGATCTGCACACTCCTGTAACACCTCAACATGCATTGCGTCCAATCAGTACGCATGGACACTTACCGCTCGACTCCGAACGGATCTGCCTCTGAAGGACCTGGAGGTGGAGCGCTGGGTGTATGCGCTCCAGGACCCTCATCTGGATGTTGGTGAGGCGGACCCGGCAACCCTCTGCATGCGCTGCCTTCAAGGCCTTGCTGAGGGTCCTGGACCTGAAGTCCTCCCAGTGCTTCCATGTGTTGCATGTCGCGGCTGCCACCCCCTCCACGTTGATGGCAGCCACAATGTCCTTTCAGATCCTCTTCAGTCCTTCATTGTCGGCGCGTGAACTTCCGAAGAGGGCATCATAATGCACCAGGACTTGCTCCACCAGGATACCAACTTCTGCGGCACTGAAGCTGGTAGCCCTCTGCCTCTCTGGCTGGGGGTTGCCAGTGGTCTCCGATGGTGTTCCCCCCAACATGGCAACCCCCGAGGCAGGTGTGGTTGGGCAACTGGGTCTTGGTGCTGGGCTGTGGAGCGATGGAACTTCAGTCGGGAGTCTTCTGTTCCAGCAGGGGTGGTCACAGCAACTGGACCCCTGCAGATGACTAACGTGCAAGCACCAAATAGCAGTGCACATGGCCAGCAGGCAGGCAGGCAGCAGCAGATGGCAGGTGGGAGCATGCTCGGGACTCTGGGGGCAGGAAAATGGCCTTCTGGGCAGGAGCATGGTCTTCCGTGTGTTGCCACGTGGCCAGCTTGATACGGAGTGAATTGGCACGTGAAAAAAAAGCACGTCAGTGTGTATTTCGAGGAAAGGCCCTTAGCTCGTAAGCGCCTCTGTGACGTTACGCGTGTGGGCGTTTCCCTCATGACAGGTGCATAGTGAATCAGCACGTGAAAAAAGAACACATCCCGCGTGTCAATGTGTGTAATTCGAGGAAAGGGCCTAAGCGAGTAAGTGAAGTGACGCACGCGGGCGTATCCCTCAGCATGGGTTAAAGGTGAGAGGGGCCAGCAGTTCACTGTACGTGCCTTTCGTGGAGACCGACATGTGTGTTGCTGCTTTGTGTTGTTTCGCGCGCCATCACAACTTCACAGCGGATCAAGGACGTATCTCTTCTTTTGACGGGGGTATTGGCTAAACGTGTTATCACGCTAGTCTGATGGTGAGTCGCGCACGCTATTTTCCCACTGTGGGTGTCCTTGTGTATCGTATACCCATTTTCGAGGTCATAGAAGCCTACGTCTCCCACGTGTACGTGTTTTTCATGTTCCTGGGTGCCACCGCATACTGTGGGAGGTCAATACTACACACGTGGGCTACCGGAGGTTGCGTGCACAGTTTTACTGCAGTTTTGGGGTGCCTGAGCGTTGTGTGACCAGTCACTTTATCACTGGGTCATATACAGCCTTGCAGGTGTACAGGGGTGCTGTTAACATCTTGTATCCCACCCCCTTCACCCCAATTGCCCAGGACAATTGTCGTGTACACCTCCCATTGGCACTACTCCAACTGTGCAGGCACTACTACATCTGTGCCATGGCTGGGAGGCCACAAAAGGTGAGGGGCACCTCAGCTGGGCGTACTCCACTTGGCAGGCATGGTCAGGGACGTGGCCGGGATGACCAGGGAGTAGGGGGACTCCAGGGTGTCCAGGGTGGCTGCAGAGGCAGGGGTGCGCCAGTTTGGCATGATGTTGTGCCACATGTTGGTGCAGTCATACCACCAACCCCTGTGGTTATGGGAGATGCAGCTCTTGCATCTGGCACTGGCACCCATGTGACCTGGCAGTCCGTTTCGTTGACTGCCACGGGCCCAAGGGTAGTGGTAGCTGCAGGTGCAGCTGTGGACACAACCACCCAGACTCAGGGTGGGCCAGCGCATGATGCGTTGGCACCGGAAGAGTCCCTGGATGATTTCCAGGAGTTCAGGAGGCACAGGGTATGTGCACACAGGGCTGCCCTGACCAAGGCACATGTCCCTGGGGCAGTATTGTCATCTGCTGCCCCAAGTAGCTGGGTGTCGGCAAGTAGATGGGCAGATGCAGCTGACACCACCCCGGCTGTGAGTCTACCATCCAGGACAGTCCCGGTCAGTGACCATAGCACAGCAGATGTTTCTGTGCAGGGTCAAGTCAGGGGCACCCAGCAGCCACCGACGGAAGTCAGGGCTTCCATCATTGTTCCACCTGCCACTCCCTTGGTTCAATCCGCCAGCGCCACTGCCCATACTGATCAGGGCGGCATTTGACAGTCAGAGTTCAGACCACTGACCAAGAGGAGGAAGGTTGCACCTGCAGTAGAGGCTGGGAACCCAGACACAGCTCCGGCCTCCGGCACGTCGAGGGAGAAGCCTTTCTGCATGCAGTAACTGGACTTCCTTGTGGACTACGTGCGGGACCACAACCGTGATATGCTAGTGGGGCCGAATTGTCACACTACGGCTGCCCATCGTATGTCCCACTGGAAGCAAGTTGCGGATTGTGTGAGTATATTCGGACATGAGGTGCGCAACGCTCAAGAGTGCAAAAAGCGTTGGGATGACCTCCGACGCAGTAGTAAGGCGAAGCGTGCCTCCAATTATGCCGTGACTGGGTTGACTGGCAGTGGGTCACCAGCTCAGGAGGAAGACCTCACTTTGCACAAGTCAGTCGTTGCGGAGTTCATACCGGCGGGATTGGTCGAAGGAGTGGGAGAGATGCAGGACTTAGATGCCCCGTCCAGCGAGTGTTGTCGCGTGTTTGTAGAGACCATGTGTGTTTTGCTTTTGTGATGTGTTGTGCTTGACTGCCACTACATGTCATGTGTACATGGTTCTCATGTGCGAGTCATGCAATGCTTCACTGATGCATGGCTGCTGTGCAGCATGCTGGGCACGTAGAGCAGACGGGGACTGTACTCATCCCCATACTTGCACCTTACTCACATTCTAGTCACCCAGCTGCCCCTCCGGTCCATGTTCCAGCTCACTGGCCCTTCTGCATGTAGCCTGGGGTGTCTTTCCCCTCAGCACTGGGACTATGTCATTGCATGACTGATGTGCATGTGTATTCTGCCTGCATGCGTCTACTCCACGTAGGCATGCTCCCTTGCCCCTCCACCCCCCTGCACCCCAGTTTCACCATGGCACTGGTGTGTATCATGTTGGAGTACTGCAATGGCCTGTTCAAGGCTCCTGTGTACATGCACACTTCCCCCAGCAAACCTGATGCAGGGTGCCTCACTTGGACTGTGCAAATGGCAGATGATCTGCAGGGACATGAGTGTCCATTCATGTTCCATGTGCATTCCATGATTGCCCCTATGTGTCCTTGACTGGATGATCATTTTAGTACGTGCCCAGGATAACTGACATTTCATGGCATTTGATCATCCATTCCATGCCCACTCTGGCTCAGTCCTGCATCACGCACATGATTAGGGTGTCACAGTCTGTGTGGGGCACAGGCCTCCCCCTGTTTCAGGCCCCCTGACTCTGTTCAACTGGTATAGTGGCTTCTGAGGGTTCATCATGTGTCCCATTATCATCTGCTGTGTTGTCATTTGACTCAGATGATGCAATTGATGCTAGTCAACACTGTCTGCCAATACACAGGTCTCTGGTCACACTTTCGCTGCCATGCAATGGCTCCGTGCATTTTCAATTGGGCGGGGGTTGCTTGTAGCCATGCAACCCATTGCATGCACATTGCACGTGAAGCCTGAACTTTTTTTGATAGACATCATAATGTACTAGTTCATGTAGATAGTGGGGAACGTACACATGTTCTGCACTGCATCAACCCACTTCTCAGCCGTGTTAAACCATTCTACATGCCTACTCACTGCTGCAATGTCAATGTGACCTGGCATGTATGGTCAGATTTTCATCCCTTCTCTGTCATGAATGCCATGGGCACAGGTGCATCCTGTGACACATGTACTCATTATTGGAATTCACTAGTGGTTGTTTAGCAAAGGGCCAAGCTGCAGATGGATGGAGCTATATTGCTGATGATGTTTTAGTGATGCATGTCTACATGCATATTACTTTTTTTTTTACTTGTGTCATTGTGTGGTTGGATTCACTTGCAGCAGTGGTCAATTTGCAGTTCGGATATGCTTATGGTGTGTTCCATCTCTTTGTTGCCATCTGTTTTTTCTGGCTGTGACATGTGCCTGACAGAGGTGGTGTCTGATGGAGTTCCACTTTTCAGATAATGACACAATGGAGCCAGAGGATGGTGTTCTCATGCCAGAAAGAGGATTGCAATCACACCAGAAACCCAGCACAAGTGGGGGTCGTGGGGTGGTAGACCACAAGAACCCACTTGTGTTCCAGACCATCATGTCTAGGGCTGGCAATGAGTCTAGCCCGGATGAATACTCTGACGACAATGTCGAGTTGGATGTGCTTCGGGTCCATTCGTCAACGGTGAGTGATTCTGATGTGGACGCTCCTCTGTCCCGACACCTGCAGTGAGGGGCCAGACGGTGGTGGGACCTCTGCCTGTGGTTGATCGGGACGCAGGGTCATGCTCCACTCCAGTTGCTGATGTGCCTGGGGCATCACGTCAATGGAGTCCCGCAGCCGTGGGCGGTGGCAACCCAACAAGGATGGCGGCACCTTGGGCCTGCAGGTGTCAAGGCCAGCAACGCGGTGGCCGCGCGCCACTGGGGTATACTGAGTGGGAGCAAGCCATGGTTGCCAATTCAGAACACCAGGTGGCAGCAATTGATAGCATCGCTGTGAGCATGGAACGTGTGGCCCAATCCGTGCTCTCCCCTGCTAGGCAGATGGAACTCCAGCAACAGGCGGCACAGTCCACAGCCCGCTCACTCAGGCTGGGCATTGCAGCCTCAGACAGGGCACGCAGGCTGAAATGGTGTATTTGAGTCATGCAATTGCTGCTCACGCAGAGGCACACACGGAGGCCAAGAGGGTTGACTATGAATCCCTCAGATCTACTCTAGGTGTGCTCTTGATGTCCTAGAGGCAGCGGTTAGAGGAGAGGTTGGAGCAGCTTGAGAATACCATCTCGGCTGAGCTACGTGCTTGCCAGGAGGTGTACTAGTTGTCCAGCCAGGCCATGCAGGAAGAACTCAGTGTTGCATGTGTTACCTTGTAAGAGGAAGCACGCGTATCACGCAAGGTTCTGCATGCTGACCTACGTGTCATCGCCACACATAACCAGGCTCACCCGTCCCACAGACTTGCTTCCGACAAGGGGCAAGCTGCACATAGGCATGGTCAGGGTACTGTGCCATGTCAACCTTTTCAGCCAGAGGGTGATGAGGACGACGACTTATCTCCCACACAGGTCTGGCTGTACAGGTGTTGAGCCCATGGAGGTATTTTTTTTGTCTCAACATTATCGTATGTGGGTGTTGAGGTGCACCCTGTACCTCACCCCTCCTGGGTGCCTCCTCCCCCGGGTCGTATGTGGCCATTTTTTATTTTCATAGATAGTTTAATTAGTTAATATAGTTTTTTATAGTTAGTTTAATTAGTTAATATAGTTAAAATTGCTTGTCTATTGTGCATTCATATGACGGTGTGGTGCTTTGTGGCTTTTGAAAGCATCCACTGTCTATTCCAGCTGGGCCATTCAAGCTTGTCTCATGTATTTGTTTGCAGCTTGGGGTCCTGACTCACATATGCCGCTCCTGCTTCCCCTATCCATGGGCTTGCAAGGATGGTTCGGTATTACAACCATTTACACAAGGGCATTGGACTTTCGTCATTTCTGTGGCCTGTCTGCTGCTGTACTACTTGTGGTAACACTCCTAGTGGGGATTAAGTGGGTTTTCTCCACGGCATGTCTGCAATCAATTTTGGTGAGTACATGATTGATATGTCCATTTATTGATGTTGATTGTGATGTATGTTCTTTACTATCCTGTATATGTGCTTGGTGCACTTCATGCTGTAGACATTAGCCTGCACCCTTTGGCTGTCAGAGTCATACTGATGGTGGGAGGAGTTTGGATGTAGGTCTCAAACATGGCCCGTGACAAGCAACACACACAGGACACTTTCCAGCCTTATTAATATCTTGTATGTCCTTTCTGCAGGAAAATGAGCCTCCAGACTCCCTTTCCCAGCAGACACTGGGCAAGAACTACTGAAATCTGGCCATGTTGGGTGGTGTACATGTGCGCATGTGTGCGCAAGCAGAAGCACATGGCTTGTGCTCAGATGTCCGACAGAAACAGGTGTGTTTCCAGGAGCTCCAAGCAAGGTGAGCAGCACAAGGGGGGCCACACCCCAGCCAACCTTCCACCAGACCCCTTGGACATGCATGCTAAGTAGCGCCAGTGCTGGGGAGCTTGGCCAGGCATTGGGGAAGAAGCGCACAGTACAGCTAAGACACATTGAGCAACAAATGCCTAGTAGCTTTACAAGTTGTCTGGGGCACATGCAGGGGCCGTTGCCCATATCATTGATTCCCCCCTGCTCCATAGAAGCTGAGTTATTAGCGCAGTACCGTTCCTAGCCAGAAACTAATACAGCACACGGAGCACCCAGCGAGGCACAGACTCAAGCGCAGTGCACATCATTTGCAGGTGAAAATTGCCACGGGCACTACCTATTGAAATCCACGGCTGCCAGAACATGACTTGTACTGAAGTCACACCTCGCCATACATGTCTTGCAACTCACCAGGGACCATTCTATCATGTGTGTTTCGTGACACATTGGTCTTCCATTTACCGTGTGGCCATGTGTGCCTGCCTTACTGCATTGACAGTGTATGAACCATCACGGGGGCAAGCTAACATATACGAACAAAGCAGCAGACAAGAGGGTTTGTTTGTGGAGAAGTCACTTAGTTTGAGGCATGAATGGTGTTGTGTGTGTGTTGAAAACACACACAGATTAGTAACTCACGCTCTCTTTGCAGCATTAAACTGCTCCTGTTACCGGACCTGAGAGTGCGCAGTCAGGAGGCCAGCACTCACCCCAGAGATACGTCTCTCTGGCATGCATTTGACTCATTTTGTACAATGTGCATGAAGAACTTGGTTTCTCTGAGTATGTGTTATTGTCAATAGTTGTATTTTGTATTTTGTCTACTTTCCCTTGCCAATCCAATTGCCCTCTCCTGCCCCTCTTTCCGGTTATCCTGAATATCAATGCCTGTCGAAACAACGGATCCCTGACCCTCTTTCCCCGTCGAGGTCTCAGAGGCCTGTGTAAGTTTTACCTTGCAGGTGCCCAGACCACGGAGGGGGTGGTTGGTTCATGTCACTCCGCGCCTGGAGACCGGAGCTGTGACACTTCCCATCAGTTGTTGCATCCTCATTGTATATTGTGTACTGAAAATAGTACCCATCCTGTTGAACCATTGTTGAACTGTGCTACCTTGGTTGTTCTATCATTCTGCTTGGACATGTGCTTGGACATTTTCTGCAACTTCAAGTCCTCTACTGGAGACTTTTCCAGAGTTTTTTGGTGGCTACAGGCTTTTCCCATGGTTTGGGGGTTTCGCTCCTTGGAGTTCTCTGCGATTTGGTATTTTTACCAGTCAAGGTGGCCTCTGAGGGGGCTGGACCCTATTTACATGCAAGGTTGAACATGGAGACCAAGGGGCGGGGGGATCCTGTAGCCAGGTAGACTAGAAGGAAGAAGGCTACATACCCCAGAAATACCACAGACACAGTTGTTCAGAAGGTCATGGTGATGTGATGAGGGCCTTTTGTTGTTGGCCAGTAAGCCTGGGCTACAGTGTTTGGGCACTCTCTGACATTGTCATTGTGGGGTACTATGTACATGATGTGTTCTGCTGGTCAATGGCTGTTCCTGTGTTGTGTTTACTTTTCAGGTGTCAGGGAATTGTTGTGGTTTGACATGCTGAGGTGTACACATGTGCAATGTTCACATGTGATGTGTACAAGACACTGAGGGTCACTTGATTTCACATGCATAAATTGAGTGCATGTCCCTACTGACACACACAGTTACACAATGCTCCATCACACGTACAACCACCCTTCCATGCCCACAGGTGCACATATATTACCTTCTCTGGCATGCTGTGTCCCTGCAGCGCATGATCAATTACCATTTGGGGATCATGTACATGTGTCAATAGGTTACTTTTTTTGTTTGTCCTTTTTATGTGATGCTCAAGGTGTATCCAAACACAATGGCTGCTCACTGTGCTGTGTGCTGAGCAGTGTTTTGCAGGAGACACACACAGTACACGGGTTAGGGAGTAGCGAATTTGGCTTGCCCAATGTGCATGTGAACAGGCATTCAGTCTTTTGTTGATGCTACCACTGGTGGCAAGCATTTGTGTATGCCTTGGTATGTGTGGGAGGTTGTTGGTGAGTCATTTCGTCTGATTCCATGTCAGGTGTCATTGTCTCGGGCCACTGTCCATGTATCACATGTGACTTTGGATGTAATTGGTCATGTGTTGGGCTTTTGCTGTTGCATGCCATGTTTTGGTGTGGCAGACAAGGGTGATGTGGGTTGGGAGGGTTTGGGTGGCACACCAGTGATTGTCATGGCCTGTTTTGCATAGGGTGGTGTGATACACACCTTGCATGTGTTCCTTTTGGTCACACAAGATTGGTTATGTTTAAGTAGCTAGGGAAGCACACAATGTAGCACTTCTGTGGCAACATTCTCAGGGGGGTAAGGTTGTGACAGTTGACTGTTTGTCATCGATTGTCACCTGGTATGTGCCAGGCCTGTTTGCACTCTGCAGGGGTGGGGGTTTAGGTGAAAAATGTGGCCACAAGCTGGGTCCGGGCTGCCTCGCCACGTGTCCTTCCCCTCCCATGGGCAGCGCCTGTGCATGTGGTTGGGGATGTGGGGGCACCACCATGTCCACCGTTACGTCCCTCCATGATGCAACATTGTGCAGGACACATGCTGCCACAATGATCCTGCAC
Organism: Ambystoma mexicanum; assembly: GCF_040938575.1. NCBI lineage: Eukaryota > Metazoa > Chordata > Amphibia > Caudata > Ambystomatidae > Ambystoma > Ambystoma mexicanum. Next base: position 841,430,343 of record NC_090936.1, read on the forward strand.
ACTACTGGCGGTGCATATAGTAGCTGGCCACCAGAGTGGTCAAGGGAGCGGAAGCGTGACTTGAGCATTCTGTATGTGCGCTCCACTATGCCCCTGGTTGCAATATGGGCAGCGTTGTATCTTACCTGGTGTGGTGGGGTTCCGGATTGGCGTCATCATGTGGTTGCTCAGAGGGTAGGCACTGTCCCCTGGGGAGGTGATAATGGTTCTGATTAGTTGGGTTTGTGTATTTGTCTGTGTGTGACATGCATGCATGTGCACAGGCATTTGTACTCACCTAGGAGCAATGTGTCGCCATGCTTCCCAGCTTCCATGGCCCGGTTCAGGGCGGACATTCTGTATATGAAACTGTCATGGGTAAAGCCAGGGTAGTTTGCATAGACAGAGGTGATGATTCCCTTGGCATCGCATACAACCTGCACGTTGATGGAATGCCAGTGCTTGCAGTTTCGATAGATTTGCTCAGTGGCCCTAGGAGGACGTAGGGCCACATGGGTGCAATGTATGGCAAAGTGTGCCACCCTGTAAAAGTCCTGGACCACGGCCTGCCTTTCTGCGGGTGTTCTGGGCATGTATATGTGCCTACAGACTGAGGGGCGCGCAGTCATGATTGCCAACACCTGGTGTAGGCAGCGTGACTGTGTGGCCTGTGAGACCCCCCCCCACTATGGCAGTTGTCCGCTGAAATGCCCCAGTGGCCAAAAATGCAGGACATTGAGCACCTTCTCCAAGGGGCTCAATTCTTGGGAGCACAGGGTAGGTGATGTAAGGTCATCTTCCCATTCCCTGACCAGGTCTAGGATAATACAAGGTGGAAACCTACACCTGCGATAGACCTGGCCATCAGGCATCCCAAAAAGGCTGGTCCAGGCAAAAAAAAGCAGGGCCTGGCGGTGTCCCATGATTAGTGCTGCAACAACAATCATCGCAGCTGTATATATGTGTTTGTTGTTTGCGCGCGGGGACGCTTCCGCCTGCTTTCGTGTGGCAGACGTGTTGATTCCTGTGCACATCTTTTAGCGTGTGCGGGTTTCCCGTATTCAATTCCATGAATACGTGTTGTTCACGTGCGTGTGGGTGTTCCGTGTATTTCCCTGCTGTACTTCCCCAGTTAGGCCTTTTTTTTCACGTGTTGTTCCCCATTCTGCATGTTCCGCCCCCTTTTTGGTGTGTGCGCCGATGTTGTGCGATGTTGTGCGCTTTCGCTGTGTGCGTTACACACGGCATTCGGGATGTTGCTGTGATGTGTTCGCCCATGCGTGCCACGCTCGGATTTGGCGCACATTCCACAGTTAACACGCGCAGGCCCTTCCATGGATTGCACACGCACTTTTTCACGCTTACGCCAGCTTGTGCCAAGATTTTCGGCGCACATTTGTTCCATGAAACGGCCCCTGAATCTTCCTACACTGCCATTGGTGTTTATCCACAGTGGTCCTGGAGATTTTTCTGTCAAAGATTATGAAGTAAGCATGCATGGTCGGAGTTTGTGATCAGTGTTGTAAGCAGCAGCAAAGGAAAGAGGCTGCTGAGTAGTTGAGAGTTAAACATTTCAAATTGGATTCCGTTTGATGGGGAAGTAGAAACTTGAAACAGGATAGGGCAGATATCTGTGCTCACTAGCATAGGAGTGAAACCTGTGACCATCTTGCATGACATACACGCACATAGCGTTTCTTGACAGTTATTACATGTATGGAGCTGGTATTATGTCCCATGTTCCTATGTACATGCAAAATACCAAAATGACATGGGTTAATTTTCGGATAGACCATCAATACTGACTGTGCTGCATTGCAGTTACCTCAGCTTTTCAACGTTTTATCTAACCCATTTATTCATTATAGTCTTCAAAAAATCAAAACAGAAATTAAATACAAATAATCACATTTGAACCAACTGACATTTACGATTAACAGATGATTTCATGAACAATTTAAACTAATTTTCAATTCAAAAAGGAAGAAATCACACAAAAGGTAATCACTTGATTGACAAATGTAGACAGGCACTAACGAAAACAGAAAATCTCAACAACTCTTTCCTCTATGTATTAAGTAAAATATCTTGAGAGTGACCCTATTTTTGTTCTCCCCTTTGTACTATCCATACAGTTGTGTGCGATCTTATTCTCAGTTCAATAATGATCTATTTGACAATACTTTATGTGACACTGTAAAGTGATGTTGACATGCAGTGTTTTGTCATCGGACGCTACTGGTCGTGTGTTCCTTCTCCTAGTGTTTTGGCATTCATCAGGCCATTGGAGTCTTGATATGTTTGCTTAATGAATTTCTGTGTGTTCATTGACTTTCTAAAAAAAATGTAATGCAAAAGGTCTAATCAAAACCATTTTTAAAAATCTCACTGAGGACCAATCATTTGGGGTGACCATTTGTGTTCAATGAAGAATTACCTAAAGTTATATTCATAATGGGGCATCTCATATGTGGGTTCTCTCCCATAGATACATCAAGGTGTGTTGCTGCTTTAGAATTCCTATAGTGTAATATAACATTAATGTAACTCCTAGAAAAGCTGGTTATCTCGCAGTTTAATCTTCACACTGAATCTGTTGGTTGTCTCCATGACCATCAGTCTGGCTTCAGAGCTGCCAGAAGCACGAAAACTGCTCTCCTGGACATCTGCAAAGACTGTCTCTCTATCCTTGATTAAAAGCACACCCTGTGTCCTCATCTTAATTGATCTCTCTTCTGCCTTCAACATGGTCAATCATGCCATCCTACTCACTGTCTCTGTGATAACATGGGGATCACGTGTCAGGCCCTGGCGTGGCTGACTTCTTTTATCTCTGATCGACCCTCCCAGGTCGAACTCGGGTCCTTCCTCTCCTCCATCTCTATCTCTACCTGTGGTGTTCCCCAGGGGTCTAACCTCTCTCCCTGGCTGTTCAACCGATACCTGGCACTTCTTTCCCACCGCATTGCCGCACTGTGCCCCAACTTCCAGTGCTATGCCGATGACACTCAGTTCATTTTCAGGCTACCCTCAGCCACCTCTTCTCCATCTCTCATCTTAGTCTGTCAGCCAACTGCAGTGGTGTGCCACCAATGACCTCTGCTTGAATGCCAGCAAGACTGAGATTCTCCTCATCGGCACACCCACACCCTCCTTTTCTGTCAATCTCTGGCCGGCCTCTCTTGGCCCTCTTCCTGTTCCCATCTATGAGGCTAAAAACCTCGGGGTCATCTTCGACTCCACACTCTCCTTCTCTCCTCACATCTCTGATGTCTCTAAGAAGTCACACTACCAGCTGCACCTCCTCAGAGGTATTAATCTTTTCTTTTCCTTCCCCCAGAAGCTGACTGTCGCCAGAGCTCTGGTTTACTCTAGGCTGGACTATTGCATCATCCTCTTTCTAAATCTGCTTGCTTCTACTCTCCACCCTCTGCAGCTCATCCAGAACCGGACTGCGAGACTTGTCCTTGGCCTCAAGCCCAGGGATTGTATCTCTCCAGGACTGAAATCTCTGCACTGGCTCCCAGTGGCTGCGAGGATTAAGTTCTAAAACCTCTGCATCGTCCACAAGGCCTTCTGGGGCCTGGGGCCTCAATAGCTTCAACGCTCTCTTCCTAAATATCTTCCTGTTTCAAGCTCTTCGCTCATCCGCCTCCAACTCCCTCTGGGTTAGTCGCTTCTCCAAGAAACGAGTTAGTGATAGATCAATTTCTATGGCCGGGGCCTCCCTCTGGAACAGCCTCCCTCCCCCCCCCCTGAAACTTCAGGAGAACCATCTCTGGTTCTGGAAGCACCTCAAAACCTTTATCTTTGCTTCTGCTTTATCTCCTCCTCTCCCCTGCTGATTTCCTGGCTGATACTGAAACTGCACTAGTTTACATGGCCACCCTGTGATCTCGGGTGTAGGTGTCCTGGGGATTACTAATTCATCCTGGGGTTTCCTAAAAAAATCATGTGGTAGAACATGTCCTACATTTAAAACATGATACACATACTATGAATGTGCTGTATATGTAGATCTTAACAGTCTGCTATGTTCTTAAGGTACTTTCCTTAGGGTTTGTCTGAGATCATGTTGCACATACATGGAACAATAAGCAGGCCCCAGACAGGCAGTACATTTTTTCAATTCATTTAATTGTATTTATATACTCATAGCCAAATGGCTTTGTATATACAACCTCATATAAACAAAAGAACAAGGTGACAACGTTACAGTGAATAAAGCATATGCAGACAAGGCAGAGCAGTATATAGTAGAGCATAACAAGGTAATCATATAACTAGTTAAAAGTCAATAAAAACAGACTAAAATTTCATAAATACCAGTCAGCTAAAAATACCATAAGAGTTTCAAAATCTTGACACATTTACATTAAAATGTTACCATATAAAATGTCAAGTTACGGTCATTGCCTTCAAAGAAAAAAGACCAAAGCTGAGACATGTCTGTACAATCAAAACAGTTATTATAAGACTTAATATATGTTTGCCTGATTAGTGATAAGCTCTCACATTCAGTTAAAAGATGGACCAGAGTTTCAAACACAGAGCTCCCGCATAGGCCACATTGGCGCTCAGATCTTACAATGCCATAAAATGTACCCTTGGTGGCCAGCGATTCACTGATATTGAATTTGAGTAGCAAATATTGACGTATTTTGGGACTGTTTGGATAGGCATCAATAAATGTTGGTTTTGACAAACAGCAGTTCTATACTCACAGTATGAGCCACTGTGGCTTTTGGTATAGAGGTTCATCAGGTTTTGATAAAAACTAAACCTAGTCAGAACACTTTTCAGCCACAAATTAACCAAATACAGATCACCTAAGACCAAGAGATTCATACAACCTACCTGCCATTTGGAGTAAAGCGATAGAATTGCACCGATGGTCGCCAACGTATTGCAAATATGTAGTTGTAAGAATGCGTAGAAAAAAGTAGCCATTGATGTACCATTATGGAGAACACACAGGTGCTCACAACACATGACAACCGTCTGTACAAATTCATGAACTATGCCATTGAGCTCAAAATCCAAGTATAGGGACTCAATTTGCAGGGCACGTGGGATTCGAAAAAGTGTATGTAAGTGGTGGCCTCAAAACATCAGAGTTTGATTAAGTAATGGTGACCCCAAACTTCTATGGTACCATAGTAAAGGATAGGCAAGATCTAATCAATAACAGAACGGTCGAGACCACCATGATGCCCGATGAAGGAGCAGATTGCTCTAACATATTTCATGCATTTGTTTTTGCTTTCTAACAAATGTATAGAGCAATTAAGTGTGTTGTCGACACAGAGACCGAAATATTTATATGAGGTAACACACTCAAGATTGGAACCATTTAGCTCACAGTGGATGGTATTGAGTGGAGGTTATTAATGAGAAAATACATTTTTTTTACTCTTGGCAATGTTAACCGAGAGACCATTTTATACTGCATACTTTCCCAGGGCTGATATCAAACACTGAAGCCCTTTTGGTGTATGGTCCATTAACAAGAGGTTGTAGGCATAAGCAAGCCAGCTAGTCAAATGAGAGCCTACTTTCACCGGACATGTGTGTAGGTTGCGAAAAGCCTCAAAGAGATCAGCTAAGTACAGCTTAAAAAGGGTTGAGGCAACAGTACAGCCCTCTTTCACCCCTCAATGCGTCTGCATCAAGACATATCTTTACTGTGGTATCAGCCTTAAGCACCATCAGCATTTTCAACAGACCAGGGGGATATTCCAGGAGGCTAATTTTTGCCATAGTCTGTTCTGCAAGATGGAATAAAAGGCGGCAGAAAAAATGATAAATACGCAGTAGACAGTGCTGTCTCTCTTTAGCCATGCATACTCAACTGAGGACACAAGAATGAGTAGGTTATAGATAGTTGAAGCTTTCTTGATGAAGCCCATTTGGTTTGGTGGGAGAATACCGTTATCATTAATCAATTGGGTCAACCCAAAAAGTAGCACTTTAGCAAAAGTCTTTGCTGGAATGTCCAGCATGGCCAGCATTCTATATTTGGCCAGAGCATTCCAGGCATCCTTTTTATACAGTGGCAGGAAATGGCATTCGTGCCATGTTAAAGGAAGGCTACCATACATGCCTATATGGACATATAGCAGGTGGAACGCATGTGCCCACATTCCAGGTGAGAGTTTAAGTTTAAGGACAGCATTGCAGGTACCATCTGGGCCGGCTGCACAAGACATATTAAGTTGTTAAATAATCATAATAAGATCAAGTATTGAAGCCTTGCAACTCCATGTGGCATCGGGCAAAGGGAAAGGAGTATCAGCGGGAGGAGTGGAGGCAATGTGCTGAAGCCAAAGGGGTTCAGGTACACAGTTCATAGGAAACCCACACTTTGCATTACCCTTGATAGCACTCCATAAACCTGTGCTATTCTTTTTAGAAGTGAGACAAGCAAGTTCTTTCCATTTATCACTTTTACATTTGAGTTTATATCCCTGTAACCAAATACGATACTTGGCCTTGATCAATTGTGTACAATTTTTAAACATGATGATGAGCTTTAACTTTTGTGACATTTTCTGCTCATAGTACTTGTTTCCTCCTAACTAGAGTTTGTCTGTATGTGCCTCAATTGTGTATGCATTGATGCTCTACATATACTTTTTATTGCAACAAATGTGTGTAGTAATTCTTGTATTGTTAGCTGTTCATTCCAAGTTTAACATTAGCACACATTCTGATAAAATTGGACTTTTGATTCTACTGGTCAAACATACCAGATTATGACTACTCTAATTCTATGGTATATATATTCATTGAAAAAAACCTTAGTTAACAGGGAGTTGAAGTGATCAGAGTAAAGACACATAAAACCCTCTAGTTAAGCAATCACACTACGAGCAATTCCACCTTAACTATATGCTCCCTGTTGTGCACTGTATGACAATAATGATGACATCACAAATTACACCACTGATGACATCATTGATAGCATCACTGGTTAAATCACTAATTGCATCACACATAGCATCATAGATGAGATCAATATTGACATTAAATGTGACATTGCTGATTAAAAAAGTTAGACTCTTTGTGTTGTCCACTTTTGATACATATTCGATTTAATACACTTAACAATAGTAGTAACATAACGTAGAAAAATGCACTGTTACAGAAGCATGATATAATTATGTGAGGAGCATTAATTTGTAGTACTTATCAACTTATACACTTTAAAATAAAAAGATGTAACGTTCTACAGATGGTTTGAAATTCATGTATTACAATACCTCATTGCACAGAAAGTATCTGATACTGGTAAATCTATTGTAGATATTTAAAACATAAGATAATAGGTGTATGTGGTAGTAAAAAATAAGACTAGATAGAAGTAGAACCATGTTTAATAGTAAGTGATATCAAAATAGTCAATGTTCACATTTACATTTACAATTTCCCTTACTGTAATAATATTGAATGAACACATTCTTTTCTATATTGATAAAAAATAATCACATACAAAAGAAAGTGTGTGCATGTGTGCATTGTGATGATATATAATTTAAGAAGTTTGGTTAAAACCCAAAACTAATGAGTTACTTATGGTACATACATTTATAGAAAAGAAATAAAGATAAAGTCATTATTTAATTTTAGACAAAGCAATGTCATTTATTTTGAAAATAAATTATGAATTTGTATTCCAGTATAACAGATTACCTTCCAAAATACATAAATGCTTGCATGCTATTCTTCATTGCAAATGTTTCTGTATGCATTTACAATTGTATACCACACATTACATTTAAAGAAACCAGGGAAGAATACACTGTACTGTATAAGTATTAAATATGTACACATATGTTATGTTAAAAAACAGAGCTGTCATATTTCAAAATGTAATTAGTCAAACCAGTGCCATAAGTGATGTCATACATGGTGGAATTAGTGATGTCATCAGTGATGCCATCTGCGATATCATCCATGTGGTCATATGCTGTGCAACAGGGGGTGCATAGTTAAGGTGTAGTAGGAATGATCAATTGTAGGGGTTTTGTTGCAATAAATCTGATCACCTTAACTCTCCCTTAACCAAGGTTGTTGTCACTAACCATGACCTTCTGCCTAGTAGGTGTTAACAATGAAGGTGCACAATGACCCCTCTTCACGCTCACCATATTCCCATGGAATCCCCTGGTTATTCCTCTTATAATGGCAAGGAACTACACATACAGCTGCATTGAATGATCCATGCCTGCAGGATTTCCCCCGTATTACCCCAATAACACTTGAACATCCAAAACTCTTCCCTGTCCTCAGAGACACTCCCCAAGTGCCTCTCCTTGTTCCTTTGTCATCCCCACTCTCTCAATTGCTTTTTTCCTCCCTGGCCCACCCCTGGCCATTACCCCATTACACTGTTTGTTTTGTGTGATGCATTTTCTACTCTGAGGTGGACTTGATTGAAATACGAGTGCTGAAATTCAGGTAGTTTGTTGTGTTAAATCTGACCTCCTTAAATCTATCGTAACAAATGATTTTTCAAAGAATGTTAAGGTTTTTGCTATTTTTAAATTTGTTTATTGGCATTTAACAATGTTGTTGCTGTAGTTTGACATAGAAATATACGTTGTTAAAGGATGGTGTGGATTTCGTGAGAGAACATCAACATTAACATTAACATAAATAACTAACAAATTAACAATTCAACAGTAACTGTCTCCAAGTGTTCCATTCGTTACGGTGGCCCAGAATGTCAATTCAGGGGGGGATCAGGTTGGCCGGTGTTAGGGTGGGAGAGGGGGTTAGAGCTTGTAGGAACTTGGTAAGGTGAAGACCGGTTGCTCTTGGGGTTCAATGACATTGATCGTGGGGTCATGTGCCTTGGGTTTGTTTTCTTCATGGGGGCTTATCATCCGAGGGATGAGACAGAGATCCTATGAGTTCTTTCCAGGCCGCTAGGGTCGTGCTCGAGGCGTCCGTCGATCTAGTTACGCTGTCTTCCCATGCCCTTGTTTCAGCCTGTGTCCAGCGTTCTAATTCCTTGTGCCATATTTTCTGTTGGGGCCCTGTAGGTTTTTTCCAGGACATTGCGATGGTTCTTTTGGCTAGTATGCACATGATATCCATTAGTTTGACTAGGTGTTTAAGTTTGGCTGGTCTGGAGTACGTTCCTAGTAGGCATTCGTCTGGGGTCCATTTGTATATCGTGGACCCGGCTTTCTCGCTTGTCTGTTGTACAGTGGTCCATAGGGCTTGTGTTTTGGTGCACGACCAAAACAGGTGGATCAGGTCCGCATTATCCACCCCGCACCAGGTGCAGTGAGAATGCGGTGATTTGGTGAGCTTCGCCAGCCTGGATGGGGTTAAGTATGTCCGATGTAAGAGGTTCAGTTGGATGTGTCTAAATCTGTGGTTCCTGGAGACTGTCCTAGGATGCTCTAGGGCCCTTTCCCACTCTCCATTCGTTATCTCGCGGCCCAAGTCCGCTTCCCATCTGCTTTTCAGGTCGGCACTGCGTGGGTTAGGGATGTCGCTCAGCTGGGCGTAGATTTGGGACACGGGTTTCCCCCCCTCGCCCAGGTTATACAATAATGTAATTAGGGGGTTTGAATCTGGTTCCTCTGGCCATGTTGCCCATTTATTTCGTGCTGTGGTTCGTATCCTGTGATACCAAAGAAACTGGCCTGTGGGCACTCCAGCCTCCTCGCGTAGTCTATCAAATTCCTTGAAGGTGCCGTCGGCGTATAGGTCCCCCCATGTGTATATCCCTTTCCTTTCCCAGTATCTAAGGTGTTGTAGGTCCGAGTCGGATCTGCATAGATCTGAAATTAACGGTATGTCCGGAGAGTATTGGTGTCTTGCGTGGGTGAGTGTCTCTGCTCTGCGCCAAACTTTACGTCCTAGAGCTACTAAAAGGGGGGCATTTTGCATCAGGTGGCCGGGAGCCCAGATAAGTTCCCTTAAGTGAATTGGAGAGATCAGGGACTGGAGCAGGGGGGTTTCGGATGTGACGTCATCAGCCAACCACTTGGACACGAAGGTAAGTTGTGCTGCCAAATAATATTTTTCCAAGTTTGGGAGTTGGATTCCCCCCCGGTCGTACGGGAGGACCAAGGTGGTGAGCGCTATTTTGCGCCTTCCTTTCCCCCATAGAAAATCGCGAAATATCCCTTCTAGGAGGCGGAAGAAGGAAGCGTTAATATAGTAGTGAATGTTTTGAAATTTGTACAGGAATCTGGGAAGGACGATCATTTTAATTATTGAGGCTCTACCCATCATGGACAGGGGGAGTTTTGCCCAAAAGTTCATGGATTTTCTCAAGGCAGGGATTGCTGCCTTTGTATTGCGTTCGTGCGTCAATGCCGGGGAGTGTGTTACGTGTATGCCCAGGTATTTGAAAGTGGTGGTCTCCCATTGTACCCCCAGGGAAGGGAGTTCCGATGCGTTTTTGTTCCTGAGGCCCGCCAGAGGGAAGAGGCAGGACTTTGCCTTGTTAAATTGTATACCTGAGTATTTCGCAAAATTGTCTAAGACGTCCAGTATTGTGGGTACGTTATTGTGTGGGTCCCTGACGTACAGTAGTACGTCGTCTGCATAGAGTGAGATGATGTGATCCTCTCCCCCCAGGCGTATCCCGGCGTCAAAAAATTGTTTCCGAAAGTAGATGGCAATAGGTTCTAGTCCTAATACATAGAGCATGGGGGATAGCGGGCATCCCTGTCTAGTACCCCTGCATATGTTCCAGGCGTCAGATATGTATTTTCCGGTCTTCACCCTAGCCTTCGGTTCCATGTAGAGAATCCTGACCCACCTAATGAACCCCGGCCCAAAGCCAAAAGTTTCTAGGACCGCTACAAGCCACTCCCAATATATCGAATCAAATGCCTTGATGGCATCTAGGGATAGCAGTGCACATGGGTCTGTGAGATCTTGTGTTTGGTTTATAACCTGTTGTAGCCTGCGTAAGTTCATGGCCGTGTTGCGGCTTGGTATAAAGCCGCACTGATCGCCGTGCACGATCTCCCCTATGATTCTGGCCAGCCTCTTTGCTAATATTGTCGTCAAAATTTTCACATCGTAATTAAGCATGGCTATTGGGCGGTATGAGCCACAATCATCGGCGGGTTTGTTGGGTTTAAGGATCGGGACCAAGAGGGTCTCTCTCATACTGTCAGGGAGCCGCCCTCTCTCGTACACCTCCCGGAAAACCTCGTGTAATAACGGTGTGAGGGACCTTTCATATGTTTTATAAAATTCGGCGGGTAGCCCATCATTGCCAGGGGTTTTGCCAGCGGCCAGAGCTTTGATCGCCTCAGTTATGTCGTCCGTGGTAATATCTACCTCTAGAGCCTCAGTTTGTTCTGGGGTCAATCTAGGGAGGCCTATTTCCTCTAGGGTATCTGTAATCTGTTCCCGGGGAACTTGGTCTGTGTGAGAGTATAGGCGTTCATAGTAGCGCTTGAAGGCGTTATTTATGTCCCGTTGTGAATGGAATTTGTTGCCGTCTTCGTCCTGTATCGTAGTGATGTTGTGGCGTGGGTGTTCTTTCTTGCACAGCCAGGCCAGCAGCCTGCTTGGCCTATCAGCTTCTGTGTGTGCCCTATTAGTCTTGGTGGCGTAGTCGAATTTGGCTAGTCTGTCCCATGCCAGTGAGCATTTGGTTCTAAGTGTTTTAAGGGTGTCTTCTCTCTGGTGTATGTTCACCGGGGCCGTCTCCGATTGCTCAATCTCTCGTTCCCAGTGGTCTAATTCGGCCCGAAGCTGTTTTTTGATGCCGCCAGCTTTAGCTGTAATTTCCCCCCTGGTTGTTACCTTCAGGGCGTCCCACATTGTGCTCAAGTGTTTGACACTTCCGGTGTTTACTTCTATGAAGTTATCTATAAAGTCCTGTAGTTCGTCCCTGAACACTAAGTCACCCAGGGCGTCCGACGGCATCCTCCACATGGGTATAGGGGTTCTAGGGCCAGCGTGGTTCCACTCTATTAAGAGTGGTGAATGGTCCGAGATAGTTCTCCCTAGGAATTTTGCGTCGTCTATTTGTGATAGGTGCTCTTTGCTCATAAAGAGATAATCCAATCTCGTATGGAGGTCATGTGGGGAGGAGTAGAATGAGTATCCCCGGGCGTCTGGGTGTTGTTCCCTCCATGTGTCGGCCAGGTCTAATCCATCTATTATTAAGGACAGGGCCACTGTTGCTGCTGAGGGACCCTTCGGGTGGGGCTGGGACCTATCAAGTGTGGGGTCCCGTACACAATTGAAGTCCCCCCCCAGAGAAAGATACCATGCCTATATGGTGCAAGTCTGGGGTACATCAAGTTCAGATATGCCGGAATGTTGGTGTTGGGAAGGTAGGAGTTCACTATACATACCTCTTCTTGTTCTAGTCGGCCCCAGGTTATCACAAACCTGCCCTCCGGGTCGATTTCCGACTTAATTAAATGGAATGGGAGTTGAGGGTGGATCCAGGTGTATACTCCTCTGGAAAATTTGGAGTAAGCAGTTCCAATTCCCTGTCCTCCCCAGTGGTCGCATAGTCTGGCCAGCGAGTCCGCTGTGCAGTGTGTCTCTTGTAGCAGTGCTATTTGCACTCCCTTTCTGTTCAAGTAGGACTTAATTCTGTTTCGGCGTGGATAAGTTCCTAGACCCCTTACATTCCAAGATATTATCTTTATTTTAGTCGTCATGGTGTGTTGATAGGATGTTCTTTAGTTCTGTCGTGCAATCACCCGCTTCTTCTGTTTGTTCGTTCGAATTCGGCTCTTCCCCTCCCAGCTCGACCTCATCAGCCTCTACCTTCGTTACTCTCGGAGACTTTTTAACTTGGGTAACTCCCATTATGTGCATGGGGAAAACAAACAAAACGACTGTAACTGTCCCTAGCAGTTGCTTCAACGTGCAGCGCTCAGGGTGTCCTGAGCCTTCCAGGCCAGTCCTGGCCTTCCGGATCAGGTAGTGTGTAGGCAGGGTGCCTGCACAGTTTTCGGTGGGGTGGGTCGCTTTTCTCTCTTCCGTGTGTTCCTTCGAGCTCCTGTCCGGTCTAGCTTAGATCTCAGTAGGACTCAAAGTGTGGTGCAGTTGTCTGTATTATGCATTCTTATGGGGTGGTCTCCGTTTCTCCTTGTCGCGACAGGTGCGTGGTCAGCCCAGTTTCGATTGTGGTGGTTCATCTTTGCCCTCCGCCAGGTTGTTATGTTCCAGCCACATGTTTGCCGCGGCTGGGGTCTCAAGGAATATCGCTCTTCCTTTATATAAAATTTTGAGGCGCGACGGGTATAGCAACATATATTTTAGGTTGAGCTTCCGCAATCGTGCTTTTATTGGGATAAAGGAGTTCCTTGCTCGTTGCACTGTGGGGGTGTAGTCTGGGTACATGACTATTGCCGCCTCGTTTCTCTTGATCTCCCCGCCCTCTCTGGAGTACCGCAGTATGATTTCTCGGTCTCGGAAATTCAGGATTTTAGCAATGATTGGGCGTGGATGTGAGCCGGGTGGGGGGCGCTTCTGGAGGGATCTGTGGGCTCTTTCTACGGAGAACCCTTGGGAGAGGTTCCCTGGACCGATTTCCTGTAGCAAGAGTGTTTCGATAAACTCCGTCGGGTCCGAGCCCTCCATGTCTTCAGGAACCCCCAATATGCGTATATTATTGCGGCGGGCTCGACCCTCGGCGTCCTCGGAGCGCGCCTCGAGCCTGGCCACCTTCTGTTCTAGATCTTGTACTTTTGTCTTTAGGTCCTGGGTGTTCTCCACGTTGTCTTGTAGGGTAATTTCTGCCGCCGTGACCCTTTCCGTTAGATTTCGGGCATCTTGACGCATGAGCTGTATGTCCGATTTCACCTCCTCGATCTTTCCCTCGACCGACGTGCGGAGGGCCGCTATTGCTTGTAGGACTTGTGTGTGTTTGAGATCATCCTCTTGTTGGGGCGGCTCTTCTCGTGCCTCCCGATCTGGTTGTATTTGTCTTTGGGGTCTGGCTGTTGTGAAGGCGTCCATTGTGACCAATTTGGGTTTGCCTCTGGGAGGGGACATCCCCCGTTTCCAGGCTCGCCGCCTCGCGTGTTCAGACTGGTTCTGAAGGGTGTATCGGCTTCTCTACCGGATCCCGGTTTGTGCTGTAGTTCGTGTGTCGCCAGGTGTGATCTGCTGGGTGAGATCTCCTATCAGTCAATGCCAGTTGGCTCACACTGGGCACTGCCCCGGCGGCCCACTTGCGATCTGAGCAGTTCGGGGTGGTCCCTCTGTTGGTTTTGATTCCAGTCTGGCGACTGTATGTTGCCTTTTGGTAAAATGGTGTTTGAGTGGAATTGGGTTTCGGAGCTTGCAGGTTCCTGCTCCTCCCTGGGTGTCCCGCTGAGTTCCAGAGGGTCTCAGGGAGTGCCCCCCATCTTGAGTGCACGCGGTGTGCTGGGGTTCCGTTAGGGCTCAGCGGCTATAGTGGGGCGGACTCCGGTCTGCCGCTGGGTCCCGTCGGAGCTGTTCCAAATGGGCAGCGTCAGGTGATCCCGTATTCTGCGGCGTTTCGATGTCGTCTCTTGGGGATCCCTCTGGAGTCGGCGGGGCCCGCCCAGGTCGCCCCTTGTTTGAGGTCGTTCGGATTTCGCGTGGGTCTCCTGATGGGGCGCGTGCGGGGGGGGTCCGGGTGGTTCTTCCCCTCTCCCCGGGTCCCTGGTACCTGGTTGGGTCCCGCCGCTTCACTGGGCACCGGCGGTGCGCCGCTGGGTCGTCTCGTCGTCCACGATGCTCCGGGCGGTTGGTTCCTCCCCAGCCGTTCGGGGTTTCTGATCACGTTTCCTGGCGGAACCTCTCTTCCGACGTGGTCTCCGTTGCCCTTCAGCGCCTGCAAGTGAGTGGGCCGGGGCGCGGTCAGACGAAGCACCGCGGTCCTGCGGATCTCCCCACGTATCCGTCACGGTGAGTGCGCCGCCATCTTGCGGGACACAGGGGTCGTCTTCGCGCCTTACGTTATCGTTCTTCCCGGCTCCGATTTTCCACGGGAGCGGGGTCGAGTGCTGGAGGCCGGTTCTCCTTCGTGAATTTGTGTTTGTCACCGTCGTGCAGTTAATTTTAAGGCGATAATTCAGATGTTGACAGGATCACGGACCGGAGCTCCACGGAAGCTCGACTTCACTGCATGCGTGCTGGCCACGCCCCTTAAGGTTTTTGCTATACCTAAATTTCCTCAGGGCCCACTAGCCATGGCCTTCTGCCGTGGCCACTGTACATGTTGTACCAATAGTTTTCTTTTGGTCTCACTAGCTATGGACTTCGGTCATGGCCTCTCTACATGTTGAAACAATATCTTTATTTTGGGTCCACTAGCCATTGTAAGGACGGCATGGTATCAAACAGTGAAGACAAAGGTGTTTATTGAACTTCAATGGGTTGGTTGACCACCTATCTAAACCTAAATCTAAAGATGGGACCAAGTTACGACCATCAAATAATAATAACGCAGTCCTAGTGGAGTTTGCCCCAATAAAAGAGCCTATAATAATAAACCTATTGCCAATCCTTACTTCTAAATACAAAATAGGATAATAGTGTATGCAAAAAGAAAAGCATGGGGTAAGGTGGCAGGTTAGAGCTTCAAATACACTCTGGCATCTCTGCCACGAGGATACAGTTCAAAGCAAAAGTATCAGGGCCTTTGCCAAAGTATCTTTTCCAATAACATTCTATTACTGTAGAGGGCCTGTTGCTACAAATAATCACCAAAGTTCCTTTCTTGTCAGGGTTTTCACATGTACAAGTTCTTGTTTTCAATATTCCTCATGGAACTCACTGCTTCAGGCTCAAACACCTTTTTGCCACAATGTTCACAACTGGTCTCCCTCATTCAGGCTCGTTCGGGCTCAGACAATTGATCTCCCTCATTCGGGCTCGGATCCCTTTAGCACAATATTAACATTTAGTCTCCTTCATTTGTGCTTGGACCATGCAATCTAATTTTCTACATTTTCCTCTTGATATCAAAATCAAAGACTTTCAAATGTGCTATGGGTTTTTCTTAACCGTTGTAGGACCATTTTGATTCACTTCACACAATCTTTTCTAACAACTATTGGCTGGATATCTTTACAGAGAGCTTCAATTGAGCACCCACGTGGCAGCGGACCACTCGGAGACGGAAAGATACAATACCAGAGACAAAGTTCAAACATTCATCAGCAATTTAGTTTTATTTGTGGCTTTTTTCACACTCGGTTAACAATGTTCATTCCTGCACTCTTTAGACAATGCTGCCACTTGCAACCTTGACTTCAACACAGACTGGTCTTGCACCGGCCTTCCCAACTCACCGGCTGGGCTGATCTCTCTGAAGCTACTTTGTTCTTGGAGCAAAGGATGATACCACAGTGGCTGCTGCTCCGCTCTGACATGGTCAGCTATGTAAGAGGGCCTCTGGTATCTCAGACACGCAATGCAGGATTCTTTAGCCTTGTTTCCTGACCTTATGTTTTCTGATCTGCAAGCTTCTTGAAAGTAACATTTTCCTGTTGAAAAGGTCAAGGGTATTTCCCTCCATGAGAAGCCTTGTTGGTTTGCTGTTTTTCTCCCCTCATTCAGCTGCCTTCTCGAAACTGCTGTTCCTTCGTTTGCTTTGCCTCACTCAGAGTGTGCTCTCGTGCTACGCCTTTTATCCATGTGGGGAAGTTTAATGGAAGTCAGGTGTGAGTGATTGTCAGTAATTGCCTGACTTTGCCTGACCATAGCAGTGAGACATTTCAGGAACACTTCTCAGGTGTGAGTCTGTTTCCCAGTGTGGGCTGTCCATGTGGAAACGTTTGCGAAGGGAGAGGGGGATAAAGATCCCTGCAGGGGGAGGGATAACAGGTACCGCCATCCAGAGTCCCACTCCCACTCTCCGAAGACCCCTCACCCAGGTGATCCTCCCACACTGGTCCATCCACAGGGCCTGGATCCAAAGGCGATCACTGTGCCCTGGCCACTTGAGAGAGAGATCCCCAGGGACTAGCACCATAAGAACGGGCCATGTCACACCATTAATTTCTTACTAAACACCCATTGCCCCTTGCCCAGTAGATGTAGGCTCTGCAGATGCTAAACCTTTTTTTCTAACTCCTTATTCCCGCGATAATTTCACGGCAATCATTTTCAATAACAGAAATTCCTGCAGTAGTGTGACCTGAATTAAAATGACTTCCACTTCCTCACAGGCACTCACAATCTGCCCTTATTCTTTATTTCCAGGTACCTTCAATACACTCAATTGCTTTTTGTCTCACTAATCCTCTCCAATTAGCCTATATCACTCATTGCTCCGTGTGACATGAACATTTTTCTAAGCGTATCTTGCGGCTTTGCTTCTGTAACCTCCTGAGATTTATGCTGAGAAACTTTCTCCAGAAGCTGCAATGGAACTACGCAGAGTTTTCAAACACATGAAAATGCTGCTAATAGATGAAGTAAGCATGGTTTCCAATCGAATGTTAGCCTTCATTCACCTCAGATTACAAGAGGTCCTAGAAACAGACTATGAAGAACTCTTTGGAGGAAAACACATTATAGTTTTAATAAATCTTCTTCAATTAACACCAATTAAAGGTGATCCTATTTTTAAAACCTTAGGGCACAAACTATG